>NC_058519.1:203617253-203920283 GCF_904849725.1 Hordeum vulgare subsp. vulgare | reverse complement strand
TCATGGGCATTCACTAGATCAATTCCTACATGGATGCTTGTTCATGTGCACAACACCAATGGTTACATGAGGGTTTTTTACCCCATCTATGTGTGTCATAACACATCAACATCACAAGCACCCCTACCAAGCTATCCACACAAACAAAACACCATGCCCTCTCACATATGGTCATGTGAAGGTGCATAGCTTGCTTGCAAAGGTGGAATGCTTCTCACACACACATCTAATCCACATCACACTACAACATGCTCTTGATCAAAACACAAGAAGTAGGTCTCTAAATATGTAACACAAGATGGGATCACCATATCACATACACATGCTCACAACTAGGGAGTACATGAACTATGTTCATGTGGGTGTGTTCTTCACACCATAAGCACCCCAAGATATGCACACAAAACATATCACCTATTCCACATAAGCAATACACTAGTGCACCTACACACACACTTCATCACACCACATTGCACATATAAGCTTCACATGCACCAAGCAAGGACACAACAAAAAAATGAAACCTAGCCTAATATAAACTGAATCACATGCACCTGCAATACTATTGCTAGAAGCAAAAACACACAGCAAAGGAAAAATAAAAAGAAACCAGCAAGAAGAAAAAGAAAAAGGCAGACTGGGATTCGAACCCCCTTGCCACTGGTGCACTGCAACACCACTTCAACACTGCGCTGCACTGCTTTGCTCGACAGGGCAGGGGAGGCAATCAGGCTAACCTCTCCCTGTTGCTACTATGCAGGGGAAAAACAGAAACAAAAATAGCGCCGAGGGGGATCGAGCCTGCGCCCTCTCGACAGGTAGCAACACCACACACCACTAGGCTACGAATCGATACTTGACTAAGTAGGGGCAGTAACTCTGAAGAAAATAACCTACTGCTATTCCTGCTACCGTCGACTTGCCGGAACAGGGGAGGTACTCGCCGGCGGTACAGGCTAAATCCTACTCCGGCTCGTTGATGGGAGGAAGCCCACACCCTAACGAACTCATTCCCGCAATCAGCTATGCCCGAGGGGCTCTACAGCTACGTGGCCACGGCGATCAGCGGCTCCGGCGACAGAGACAGCTCGCCGACGATCTCAACTGCTTCGGCGCCCGATTTAAGACAGGGAGGAAGGAGGAGGTGCACTACCTCGCGTACGGGTCGAGGAGGGAGCGGCCGTAGAGGAAGTAGCAGGAAGAAGAGCGCGGTGCGGTGGAGCTCGTCGGAGATGAGTCGCCGTCGGGAAGTAGTGGAAGCAGAGCGGGGGAAGTCGATCCAGCGGCGGGAACGGGCTCCTGGAGATGCCATCGAGCTGCTGGCGTCTTCGAAGAGGAAGCAGGGGTAGCAGAACGACGGCAGCGACGATATTCACCCGTTGGCCATGGCGGATCTGAGCTCCTCCTACCTTGCTGCGACGAGAGAGAGAGGGGGGTCGTGATCTGGACGGTGCGGCGGCGGGGAGGAACCCTAACGCTTCTGCACGGACGCCAAGGGTCTATATAGCGCGAGAGGGGGCGGCGAGGGACGTGTCGTCGGCCATGTGCGCGTGCTCCTCTCGGTGGAACAGAGGGGAACGGGAGAGAGACGATGATAGGTGGGGCCTCTGCCTCGCTGGAAAGGGGGAGGAAGAAGGCGTCGCGCGCGTGAGCGAGGGGGACTGGGCCGGGCCGTGAGGGAGAAGTTGCCATGGGCGCCAGATAGAAGAGAGGGGCTCTGTGGCCTTGCTATTTACAGAAAAGAGCCAGAAGGAAAAGAATTGAGCAAGGCAAACTAATAGGGATAAATTCAAAATAAAATACCCCTGGTCATATAAAAATATGACCTATTTAAATAAAATAAGATCAAGATTTTTAGGAGCAGATAATATTTCACAAAACAGAATTAATGCCTCTGTTTTGTTCTTATTGCACCTGCTTTCAACACTTTTAAAAACACCAAACTATCACAACTTCACACTCACAATAATCCCTAAACATTGGACATTTTTAAAATAGGGAAGGAACAAATAAATATTTGAGCTAGGGAACTAAAAGAGAGAGAGGGGGGGTTTTGTAAATATGACAAGCCCCACTACCTTAGTACTACCATCACATGAACTTATAGTAGCCCCTCAACACTCACACAAGATCACATGCAACACAAGGTAGCTAACCACAAGATCACCACACCACATGAAATGCTAAGATCATATAGCAACAACACAAGACAAGGCATGCAATGATATGCTATGCATGCATGCAAGGAAGGGAAAAAATACAAGGAACAACACCAGAAGTCATGGCACAAATGATAACATCAAATCTCTCACAAGGTGGACCCACTTGCAATAGATTCCAAATAGGGAAGGTTTACATCTGGGGCACTACAGATGTGTATCTCCCCAACAAGCAAATCATACTTCATCTTGACACGAGGAATAGGGCATTCAAAGCTCCCAATAAGAATGGATGAAGTCTTTTCGATAGCATTGATGCAATGTACTCGATATTGTTTCTTGGGAAATTGCACCGTATGCTCATTACCGTTGACATGGAAAGTGACATTGCCTTTGTTGCAATCCATAACAGCCCCTGAGGTGTTTAAAAAGGGTCTTCCAAGGATGACAGCCATGGCATCGTCCTCGGGAATATCCAAGATAACAAAGTCTGTTAAGATAGTGGTGATAGCAACCACAACAGGCACATCCTCGCAAATGTCGATAGGGAAAGCAGTTGATTTGTCGGCCATTTGCAGAGAGATTTCAGTGGGTATCAACTTATCCAGTTCAAGTCTACGATAAATAGAGAGAGGCATAACACTAACACCGGCTCCAAGATCGCATAACGTAGTTCTAATGTAGTTGCCTTTAATGGAGCAAGGTATAGTGGGCACACCGGGATCACCTAGTTTCTTAGGAGTTCCACCCTTGAAGGTATAATTAGCGAGCATGGCGGAAATCTCAACCTCAGGTATCCTCCTCTTATTAGTCACAATATCCTTCATGTACTTAGCATACGGAGACATTTTGAGCATATATGTCAAACGCATTTGCAGAAAGACAGATCTGATCATTTCAACGAATCACTCAAAATCCTCATCATCCTTTTTCTTGGATGGTTTGGGAGGAAAGGGCATGGGTTTTTGAACCCATGGTTCCCTTTCTTTACCGTGCTTCCTAGCAGCAAAGTCATTCTTATCGTATATCTTAGTCTTAGGCTGTGGGTTATCAAGATCAACACTAGGTTCAATTTCCACATCCTTATCATTGCTAGGTTGAGCATCAACATGAACATCACTATTGATATTATCATTAGGTTCATGTTCATCACCAGATTGTGTTTCGGCATCAGAGATAAAGGCATCGTTTGGACTCTGAGGTGTAGCAGCAATAGGATTGCTAGCGTGCAGGTTCCTATCATCTTTCTTCTTCTTTCTAGGATGACTAGGTGCATCAGTACTAACTCCTTGAGAATCTTGTTCAATTCTCTTCGGATGACCCTCAGGATACAAGGGTTCCTGGGTCATTCTACCGCCTCTAGTGACGACTCTGGCGGAATTGTCATTCAACTCATTGAGCAAGTCTTTTTGAGCTTTAAGTACTTGTTCTACCTGAGTAGTGACCATAGAAGCACGTTTACTCAGAAGCTTGAGATCGTTGACGTTTCTATCCACACAAGCACTTAAATGACTAAGCATACGAGCATTATTTTCCAATTGTCTGCTAACATAATCATTGAAACTCTGTTGTTTGGCAACAAAGTTATCAAATTCATCCATGCATAAGCTAGCAGGTTTATCAAAAGGAATATCACTCTCATCAAACCTACGCATAGAATTTACTTCTACTACCTGTATCGGGTTATCGAGACCATGGATCTCTTTGATAGGTGGTAGATTTTTTACATCTTCAGATTTAATGCCTTTCTCTCGCATAGATTTCTTAGATTCTTGCATATCTTCGGCACTGAGGAATAGAATACCTCTTTTCTGCAAAGTTGGCTTAGGAGGTGGTTCGGGAATAGTCCAAGCATTCTCATTGCACAAGATATTATTCAATAGGATCTCAGCTTATTCTACAGTTCGTTCCCTAAAAACACAACTGGCACAACTATCTAGGTGGTCTTTGGAAGCATTGGTAAGTCCATTATAGAAGATATCAAGTATTTCATTCTTCTCAAGAGGGTGATCAGGCAAAGCATTCAGTAGCTGGATGAGCCTCCCCCAAGCTTGTGGGAGACTCTCTTCCTCAGCTTGAACAAAGTTGTATATTTCCTGCAAGGCAGCTTGCTTCTTATGGGTAGGGAAATATTACTCAGAGAAGTAGTAGACCATATCCTGGGAGCTACACACACAACCAGGAGCAAGAGAAGTGAACCAGATCTTAGCATCATCCTTTAGCGAGAAAGGAAACAGCTTGAGGATATAGTAGTGGCGGGTCTTTTCCTCACTAGTGAATAGGGTGGCTATATCGTGCAGTTTGGTAAGATGGGCTACAACCGTTTCAGACTCATAACCGTGAAAAGGATCAGATTCGACTAGAGTGATTAACTCAGGGTCAACAGACAATTCATAATCCTTATCGGTCACAAAGATAGGTGAAGTGGGAAACTTCGGGTTGTATTTCATCCTAGCGTTCAGAGATTTTTCTTTCCACTTGCGCAGTAATTTCTCAACATCATAGCTATCCTTACATGCAAGAAAATCCTCAGCTATCTCTCCCTCCATAACATAACGCGTATCAAGCATATCAGGCAATTCAGGCATAGGAGAGCTAGTTCTAGCAGGCAAAATAGCAGATCCTACTTCAATAGTATCAGCAGTTTCAGAAGTATCATCACATCTAGCAGCAACTCTAGCAATTTGTGCATCAAGGAATGCACCTAGTGGCAAAGGAGTATCAAGCATAGCATCACCAGGCATAGTATCAAGCATAGCATCATCAGGCATAGTATCAAGCATAGCATCATCAGGCATAGTATCAAGCATAGCATCATCAAGCATAGTATCAAGCATAGCATCATCAGGCATCATGGGCAGCAGAAGTAGCATCCTCAAGCACAGGCGACATATCAAGATTTCTAGCAGGAGGCGATGTCGCAAACTTACTCATAACTGAAGGTGAATCAAGTGCAAAACTAGATGGCAGTTCCTTACATGTCCTCGTAGTGGAAGGCAAGATTTCAGTTCTTGGATCTTTCAGATTCCTCATAGTGATCAGCGAACGTAAATCCCAAGTGACTCACAGAATATAGTTGTGCTTCCCCGGCAACGGCGCCAGAAAAAGCACGTTCACGGGAGAATATTCTTGACTTGGCTTCCTCGGCAACGGCGCTAGAAAAAGGTCTTGATAACCCACAAGTGTAGGGGATCGCAACAGTTTTCGAGGGTAGAGTATTCGACCCAAATTTGTTGATTCGCTCACAAGGGGAAGCTAACGAATATTCTCAAGTATTAGCAGCTGAGTTTATCAAATTCAACCACACCTGAAAGATTAGTGTCTACAACCAAAGTATCAGTAGCAAAGTAGTATGATAGCAATGGTGCCAGAAACAATCTGTTGACGGCAGACTATTCCTAACTGTTGTATCAATGGCGCCAGTAGGTTGCACGTAGGCGAGTAACTATTCTTCCCAGATGCTACTGCAACAAAAGACCTTCCAACGGCGCCAGAAACTCGTGCTCACGGGAGACTGTTCTTGATACTCCTCAGCAACGGCACCAGGAATCCTTCTGCTACAGCTACGCCTTTAGGGACCTCCTAGGCTAATATGAAAAGGATTTCCCCGCAGCCTTGGAGCCTTGCGTTGGTGTTCCCTCGAAGCGGAAAGGGTGATGTAGCACAGCAGCGGTAAGTATTTCCCTCAGTTTTGTGAACCAAGGTATCGATCCAGTGAAGGAGTATCACAAGTGCATGCACAAACACAAAGAGCTTGCTCCCAACGCTATGAAGGGGTTGTCAATCCCTTATAGATTGTTTGCCAAGTGAGAGCTAAACGCAACAAAGTAACAAAGCAAAGTAAAAGCAAAAGTGGAAATGATAGGTGTGAATAGACACGGGGGCCATAGTGTTCACTAGTGGCTTCTCTCATGAAAGCAAGTAGACGGTGGGTGAACGAATTACTATCGAGCAATTGATAGAACTGTGCAAAGTTGTGACGATATCTATGGCAATGATTATATATATAGGCATCACGTCCAAAACAAGTAGACCGATATTTTCTGCATCTACTACTATTACTCCACACGTTGACCGCTATCCAGCATGCATCTAGTGTATTAAGTCCAAAGGAACAGAGTAACACCTTAAGCAAGATGACATGATGTAGATGGACAATCTCATATCTACGACAAATCCCACCTTGTTACCCTTGATGGCAACTACACGATGTGTGCCTTGCTGCCCCTACTGTCACTGGGAAAGGTCACCACACGGTAAGAACCCAAAACCAAGCACTTCTCCCATTGCAAGAATCATAGATCTAGTTGGCCAAACAAAACCCAAGACTCGGAGAGACTTACAAGGATATCAAATCATGCATATAAGAAATCAGCAAAGACTCAAATATATATCATAGATAATCTGATCAAAAATCCACAATTCATCGAATCTCGACAAACACACCGCCAAAGAGGATTACATTAGATAGATCTCCATGAAGATCATGGAGAACTTTGTATTGAATATCCAAGAGAGAGAAGAAGCCATCTAGCTACTAACTACGGACCCGTAGGTCTGAAGTGAACTACTCATGAGTCATTGGAGGGGCGATGATGTTGATGAAGAAGCCCTCCAACTCCAAAGTCCCCTCTGACAGGGCACCGGGAAGGGTCTCCAGATGAGATCTCGCGGAAACGGAAGCTTGCGGCGACGGAAAGGTGTTTTCGTGGACGCCCTGATTTTTTATGGATTTTTAGGGGATTCATAGGCCAAAGGCCTAGGGCAGGGGGGCGCCAGGGAGTCCACAAGCTTGGTTGCCGAGGCCTCCCACTTGGCCACGGCAACAGGGCTTGTGGGCTCCCTGTGGGCCCACTTGCTTGGCCCTCAAGCCTCCCGATCTTCTTCCGTTCTGGAAAAAATCATTTTGGGGATTTTATTCCGTTTGGAATCCGTTCTAAAATCAGATCTGAAAAGAGTGAAAAACACAGAAAAAACAGGAACTGGTACTTGGCACTGAGTTAATAAGTTAGTCCCAGAAAAGATATAAAAGGTAAACAAAACATCCAAAGTTGAGAAGATAACAACATGAAACCATCAAAAATTATAGATACGTTTGAGACGTATCACCCGACAACAGTGTTGGAAAAGATCTTGCAACAAGTAATAGCGGAGTAGCAAGGAACAGCAGTAGCAGCAGTAGCAAAGTAACAGTAGTAGCAACAGTAGCAGCAAAGTGACAGCAGTAGCAACAGTAGCAGCAAAGTGGCCCAACCCCTGTTGTAGCAAGGGACAAGCCTAGACAAAGTAACGTAGCGAGGACCAGTAGTAAAAGACTCGTAGGGAGTGGATCGGTGATGGATGAGTATTACGGATATGATTCAACATGTAACAGCTATAACATGGAGAGATAAGTAACTAGCTCCCGTTCGTCAATCTAATATAGGCATGTATTCTGTATGTAGTCATACGTGCTTAGGGAAAAGAGCTTGCATGACATCTATTGTCCATCCCTCCCGTGGCAGCGGGGTCTTAATGGAAACTGTGGGATATTAAGGTTCTCCTTTTAATAAAGAATCGGACCAATGCATTAACACGCGGTGAATACATGAACTCCTCATACTATGGTCATCTCCGGGAGTGGTTCCGGATATTGTCACTCCGGGGTTGCCGGGTCATAACACATAGTAGGTGACTACAACTTGCAAGATAGGATCTAAAACACACATATATTGGCGACAACATAATAGATTCAGATCTGAAATCATGGCACTTGGGCCCTAGTGACAAGCATTAAGCCTAGCCAAGTATTAGCAACATCAATCTAGAACATAGTGGATACTAGGGATCAATCCCCGTCAAAACTAACTCGATTACATGGTAGATCTCATTCAACTCATCACCATCCAGCAAGCCTACGATGAGATTACTCACGAACGATGAAGAGCATCATGGAATTGTCGATGGAGAAAGGTTGATGATGACGATGGCGACGATTTCCCCTCTTCGGAGCCCGAAACGGACTCCAGATCTGCCCTCCAGATGAAGAACAGGATGTGGCGGCGCCTCCGTATCACAAAACGCGATGAAACCTTCTCTCTGATTTTTTTTCCGGGCGAGACGGCAGATATAGAGCTGAGTTTGGGGCGGTGGGGCCACGTGGGCCCCACAAGCCCTCAAGGCGCGCCCTAGGGGGTGGCCGCGGCCTCTAGGCTTGTGGCCCACCGACACGCCCCCTCCCGTGGATCTTTGCGCAGGTATTTTTCTTTTATTCCAGAAAAAAATCTCCGTAAATTTTCAGGACATTTCGAGAAATTTTATTTCTGCACAAAAACAACACCATGGCAATTCTGCAGAAAACAGCGTCAGTCCGGGTTAGTTCCATTCAAATCATGCAAATAAGAGTCCAAAACAAGGGCAAAAGAGTTGAGAAAAGTTGATACGACGGAGACGTATCAAACCGCCAGTAGGACCTCGAGCTCGTCGCCTCCGTTGTTTCGGTGGCCCCTGCCCAAGTTCCACCAAGACTCGAATGGACATTGGACTCAACAAGCTCTTCGCGAATAGTGTACGATTACCGTCGACAAGAATCGTGTACAACTACTTCCACTACGTCCACGATGACCTATGTTCACCTACACCGCGTCAACCCGAACCGCTCCGATATGCACGCGTCGAAGGTATACCATTGGAACGTTGTCGTGAACCGAGTGCATGTGATGTATGAGATGTAACCGTATGCTAGCGCCATATATGTTTGCCCGTTGCACGTTATCCCTCTTTCGTCGTGCCCTCGACACATGGGAACCCGGTAACCGGGGTCACCCCATCATTATGTGGCATGTCACGCACGCGCTCCCTATTCGTTGGCACCGGTATCTCCTCGAGTTTTCGAGATCGGAACGTTGCCGTGGCATCGTTTCCGTTTTGCCGCCATGGTTCCCTTTTGTTCTCCATGGCAACACATGCTTCATACTCTTCTTGCCAGTGTTGTTATGAACTTGCATGCATGTCACATTCATGGCATATTTTCCTGTGATGCATGTCTCTTGAAACGTAGCTCCGTTCTATGTTCCACGTGTTAACCGACTAGGATGACATGTAGAATCCCCGCTTCACCCCTTGTCATGTTAACAACATTTTAATATTGCCGTGTTCCTAAACGGGAGTGAACTAAACAATTAAATGTGGAGTTTCATCGATATGCAACTCGTTGCATATCGAGCTTCACTTAATGTGTAGTGTTTGTGGGAGGTGAATTGTCATGCCATGCCGTGCATATTTGATCTGATCATGCATCGTATTAGCTTGTGCTTCATGTCGTGCATTTGCCATGGTGATTATCTGTGTTGATGCTTGTTTCTGGTTTGCTCCGTCTCGATAGAGTTCCGCAAGCGTGCCGGAATGTGAGGACCCGTTCGACTACGTTGGTTCGCCGACTTCACGGAGTCATTCTTCTTCCAAGCGGGATCTCAGGCAAGATGACCTTTTCCCTAGATACCATTACTATCATTGCCATGCTAGTTTTTATTGATTCTATCGATTATGTCTTGTTGCCTACCACATGTTAAATATCAGCCTCTCAACAATGCCATGAAACCTTCACCTGTTCAGAACCTAGCAAACCATTGATTGGCTATGTTACCGCTTGCTTTTCCATGTGTTAGCGTTGCTAGTTGCAGGTGCAGTTGCTTCCATGTGATAACATGGGTTCCTTGTTATATCACCCTATTTAATGTTATTTAATTAAATGCACCTATATACTTGGTAAAATGTAGAAGGCTCGGCCTTTCTAGCTTGGTGTTTTGTTCCACCTTTGCCCCCTTAGTTTCGGCTATCGGTGTTAGGTTCCATAAATGAGCGCTCCTAACATGATCGGGGTTGTTATGGGGACCCCCTTGATAATTCATTTTAGATTAAAGCTGGTCTGGCAAGGCCCAACATTGGTTTTACATTTGTCTAATAACCTAATAAAATTGCATAGGACTCGCCGGCACCCGCGGATATTTAATCAACCCCCGGGCCAGTGCTCCTCATGAGTGTTGGCCCAAAACGGTCTGCCTGCGGGGCCATCGGGAGGAAACTCGAGGTTTGGCACCCGTAGCTAGTTCCATCCGTCGTGTCCTGAGAACGAGATACGCGGCTCCTATCGGGATCATCGACACGATGGGCGGCCTTGCTGGATTAGTTTTACCTTGGATGAAATATCTTGTGCATCGGGATTCCGGTGATGCTTTGGGTAATCTCAGAGTTGAGGTTTTCCAATAAGGAATCCGAAGAGATCGCGAGCTTCGTGATCGAGGATTTCTATGCGGCTTGTGGTAACTTGTGATGGACTAGTTGGAGCACCCCTGCAGGGTTAAATCTTTTCTGAAAGTCGTGCCCGCGGTTATGTAGTAACGTGGAAACTTTGTTTAACACTGGTTCTAGATAACTTGAAGTTAACTTAAATAAAACATGCCAACCGTGTGTGTAACCGTGACTATCTCTTTCATGAGTTCCTTCTCCGATCGAGGACACGGTGGGGTTATGTGTGACGTAAGTAGGTGTTCAGGATCATTCATTTGATCATCAGTAGTTCACGATCGTTATGCGTAGATCTTTCCCCTCTTATTTCTTGTACTCGTAAGTTTAGCCACCAAATATATGCTTAGCTGATGTTGCAACCTCACCACTTAACCATACCTCACCCATTAAGCTTTGCTAGTCTTGATACCTTTGGAAATGAGATTGCTGAGTCCCCTGTGGCTCACAGATTACTACAACACCAGTTGCAGGTACAGGTAAAGATTACTTGACGCGATCGCATTGATTGTTCATTTGGAGTTGCTTCTTCTTATTCTTCATCGATCTAGGATGGGTTCCACGCCGGCAGCCTAGGATAGCAAGGATGGACGTCGTTCTTATTTTCTCGTATGTTTTCGTCCGCAGTCCGACCCTGCTCTTAATCATGATGTTTATGTATTGTACTGATGTGACTCTGATGTAGCTTGTGGCGAGTGTAAGCCAATTCTATATATATATATATATATATATATATATATATCTTCTTTTCAGTACATGTACTTGTAACGATATCCTTTCTTGCGACACGACGAGATGCGCTTCTATCCCTGACAAGGCCCTTGTGCGAAATTGAGGACAGGGTTGCATCTTGGGCGTGACAACTTGGTAGTTGGTTGGTGCTATGAAAGTAGTCCCAAAGGTGATAGGTACCCAAAGAAGATACAAAAACTTCCATCTTCATGTGCGTTGAGTAGAAAGAGAAGTTTGATTCCTCTCACTTAGTTTTGAGACGTGGATTTGGTAATATTAAGAGTTATGTTAGTAGGGTGTTGTGAATCTAGAAATACTTGTGTTGAAGTTAGTGATTCCCATAACATGCACGTATGGTGAACCGCTATGTTAGGAAGTCGGGTCATAATTGATCTATTGATTGTCATCCTTTGTGTTGTGGTCAGGGTCGCGCGATGGTTAACACCTACCAACCCTTCCCCTAGGAGTATGCGTTTAGCACTTTGTTTTGATTACTAATAAAAACTTTCGCAACAAGTATGTGAGTTCTTCATGAATAATGTGAGTCCATGGTATAGATGCACTTTCACCTTCGACCATTGCTAGCTTCTCTAGTGCCGCGCAATTTTCGCCGGTGCACAAACCCACCATATGCCTTCCTCAAAACAGCCACCATACCTACCTACTATGGCGTTTTCATAGCCATTCCGAGATATATTGCCATGCAACTCCCACCGTTCCGTCTCATGACTTGTGTCGTCACTCTCATATTTCCATTGCATGATCGTAAGATAGCTAGCGAGATGTTTCAACGTCATACGCCAAGCTAGATCGTTGCACATACCGGTACACTGCCGAAGGCATTTCCTATAGAGTCATCATCGTTCTAAGCTTTGAGCTGTGAGTAAATAAAAGTGTGATGATCATCATTATTAGAGCATTGTCCCATGTGAGGAAATAAAAAAGAGGCCAAAGTTGCCCACACACAAAAAAGAGAAAAAAAGAGGCCCAAGAGCCCAAATAAAAAAAAGAGAAAAAGAGAGAAGGGACAATGCTACTATCTTTTTCCACACTTGTGCTTCATAATAGCACCATGTTCTTCATGATTGAGAGCCTCTTGCTTTGTCACCACCATATGCTAGTGGGAATTTTCATTATATAACTTGGCTTGTATATTCCAATGATGGGCTTCCTCAAATTGCCCTAGGTCTTCGTGAGCAAGCAAGTTGGATGCACACCCACTAGTTCTCCTTTTGAGCTTTCACATACTTATAGCTCTAGTGCATCCTTTGTATGGCAATCCCTACTCATTCACATTGATATATATTAATGGGCATCTCCATAGCTCTTTGATACACCGAGTCAATGTGACCATCTCCTCCTTTTTGTCTCACAACCACCACCACACTCTATTCCACCTATAGTGCTATATCCATGGCTCACGCTCATGTATTGCGTGATAGTTGTAAAAGGTTTGAGAAAGTAAGAGTGCGAAAACAATTACTTGGCCAATATCGGGGTTGTGCATGATTTAAATTAGTTGTGTGGGGATGATGGAGCATAGCCAGACTATATGATTTTGTAGGGATAACTTTCTTTGGCCTTGTTATTTCGAAATTTCATGATTACCTTGCTAGTTTGCTTGAAGTATTGTTTTCATGTCAATAGCAAACTATTGTTTTGAATCTTATGGATCTGAACATTCATGTCACATGAAAGAAGTTACAATGGACAATGATGACCCACAAGTATAGAGGATCAATCGTAGTCCTTTCGATAAGTAAGAGTGTCGAACCCAACGAGGAGCAGAAGGATCTAACAAGTGGTTTTCAGCAAGGTAAAATCTGCAGGCACTAAAATTGTCAGTAACAAGTGATTGTGTGGTGAGATGATTTTTAGCAAGCAACAAGTAACAAAAGTAGCAATGGTTCAGCAAAGTGGCCCAATCCCTTTTGTAGCAAGGGACAAGCCTGGACAAAGTCTTATAGGAGGAAAAACGCTCCCGAGGACACATGGGAATTTTTGTCATGCTAGTTTCATCATGTTCATATGATTCGCGTTCGTTACTTTGATAGTTTGATATGTGGGTGGACCGGCGCTTGGGTACTGCCCTTACTTGGACAAGCATCCCACTTATGATTAACCCCTCTCGCAAGCATCCGCAACTACGAAAGAAGAATTAAGACAAAGTCTAACCATAGCATTAAACTAGTGGATCCAAATCAGACCCTTACGAAGCAACGCATAAACTAGGGTTTAAGCTTCTGTCACTCTAGCAACCCATCATCTACTTACTACTTCCCAATGCCTTCCTCTAGTCCCAAATAATGGTGAAGTGTTATGTAATCGACATTCACATAACACCAGTAGAGGAAAAACAACATACAACATATCAAATGACCGAACGAATACCAAATTCACATGACTACTATTAACATGACTTATCCCATGTCCTCAGGAACAAAAGTAAATACTCACAAAGCATAAACATATTCATGACCAGAGAGGTAATGAGTAGCATCAAGGATCTGAACATAAACTCTTCCACCGAATAATCCAACTAGCATCAACTACAAAGAGTAATCAACACTACTAGCAACCTTACAAGTACCAATCGGAGTCGCGAGACGGAGATTGGTTACAAGTGATGAACTAGGGTTTGGAGATGAGATGGTGCTGATGAAGATGTTGATGGTGATGAGTCCCCTCCAATGAGAGGAGTGTTGGTGATGACGATGGCGACGATTTCCCCCTCCGGGAGGGAAGTTTCCTCGATAGGATCGTCTTGTTGGAGCTCTAGATTGGTTATGCTCAAGTTCTGCCTCGTGGTGGCGGCGAAACCACGAAAAAGCTCCTCCCTGATTTTCGTCCTAGACGAAACCCTTCATATAGCAAAAGAGGGGGCAGGTGGACTTGCAGGGTGCCCACAAGCCCTCATGGCGCGGCCTGGGGGGGTGGTCGCACCGTGCAAGCTTGTGGCAACGTGCACGCCCCCCTCTCGCACTTCTTCGGCCCAGTATTTTTGATAAATCGGAAAAAAAAATCCTCGTTGATTTTTACGCCGTTTGGAGTTGCGCAGAATAGGTATCTCAACTTT
Source organism: Hordeum vulgare subsp. vulgare (assembly GCF_904849725.1). Classification (NCBI taxonomy): domain Eukaryota; kingdom Viridiplantae; phylum Streptophyta; class Magnoliopsida; order Poales; family Poaceae; genus Hordeum; species Hordeum vulgare. The sequence continues at coordinate 203,906,033 of NC_058519.1, read as the reverse complement.
TCTCCACTTTCAGGCCAGAATTCCATTTGTCGGCATTCTCCCTCTTCATGTAAACCTTGCAAAATAAGAGAGAAAAGGCATAAGAATAGTACCATGAAGTGAAATAACAGCCAAAGAAGCGATAAATATCAACATGAAAACATGATGCAAAATGGACGTATCAACTCCCCCAAGCTTAGACCTCACTTGTCCTCAAGCAAAAGCCGAGCTCAATAAATATGTCCACATGTTTAGGAAAAGAGGTGTCGACAAAACAAGATACGAACATGCATGCATCATGATCAGAACAGCAATACCAACATATAATCTCTCATGCTAAAGTGATAATTCCTTCACAAAGTAAAGCATGGATCAAGAACCTTACCGATAAGTAACAACCGATAACCTTTAGTCATTGAAGCAAATGCAATTTATCACAACATCGGAAAGAGTCAAATAAGAGCTTGTAAAGCAAATCCACATACTCAATCATTCTTTCGTTCTCTACAATTCCTACAACTCACGTGGTACTCATGAGATCAAAGTTTCAGCTGGACACACAGAAAATAGGGGCTTACAGTTTTGCCTCCCAACTGCTTACCTCAAGGGTAATGTCAACAATAATAATTCATGAATACTTACCTCCAAGTTGACATATGAATATAGATCTTTCCCAAGCATATGACGGTAGCCAAGATAAAGGCGAAATAAGGAACTGATGAAGATCACCATGACTCTTTCAAGGGCAAAAAGTAAAGGACAAGATAGGCCCTTCGCAGAGGGAAGCAGAGGTTGTCATGCGCTTTTGAGGTTTGGATGTGTGTCCTTTAGTGCGGAGGAACTTCACTTTATATTGCCTCCTGTGATAAAGAACTTTATTATGCAGTCTGTCGCTTTTATGTCTTCCTCATCACAGGTTCGTATAAAGCTTATTTTCCACACACTAATAGATCATACATATTAGAGAGCAATTTTTATTGCTTGCACCAATGACAAGTTACTTGAGGGATCTTATTCAATCCATAGGTAGGTATGGTGGACACTCATGGCAAAACTGGTTTGAAGGTTTATGGATGCACAAGTAGTATCTCTACTTGGTGCGGGAGTTTTGGCTAATATGAAGTGGAAGCAATCGTCACATGCTAAGGGATCTCTAATCATATAACATTGTTCACAGCCAAGCAAACACAATTCATTATGTTGTCTTTCTTGTCCAACATCTACTTCTAGGCATGTAATAGTTTAGTGAGTGTTCACAATCATAGATGGTGTCAGAGATGATATTTTTATATGTGAACCTCTCCTTCTTTATTACTTCCTATTAATTGCAACCATGACCAAGGTCTACGTTTGCCTACCCTCAACAAGTTTCAATCCTCATTCTTTTCATATGTGAAGCCATCACTTCCCATAAGATCATTACATGATCATTCATGCTTTTGTTCTATTCTCACTCTTTTGATCATGGCAAGAGGCAAAGCCCTTCAACTAAGACACTCTTTATTATATGGCTCACGAGCAAGAATACATCGGGGGTGACACAAAGCAAAACTCAAGACTAAAACACTAAGACATTTAAACTACTAGAGAAAAAGAAAACTGAAAGGGAACAAACTAAAACAAAGGTAAAGGCAAAAGATGTGATGGTGATACGATACCGGGGCAACTCCCCCAAGCTTGGCACAAGCCAAGGGGATTGCCCATACCAATGCTCAGTTGTTTTCCTTTGGTGGTGATGATGGTGGAGTTGTTGCAATCTTTGACTCCAAGAGGGCCATTAATCTTTTATTTATACCTTGGAGATCTGCGATATGTTTTTCCAGCAAAATAACTTCACGAGTGAGACAAGTATTGCGAGCACGAGTTGTTTCACAAAACCTCAAGAGTTCAATCAAGGATGGAGATAGTAGGTGGAGGTAGGGTTGGAGGAAATCCACTTCTTCAACTTCTTCCTTATTGAGCACAGATTGCACCTCGTCCCATGTGTGATTCTTCTCCTCGGCTTTGCCCTTGGTTTCTTTAGGTAGCCTTTCCTTAGCCTCCATGACCTCCATCCTATTTAGATCAGCATGTACTTCTCCATAGACTTGACGGAGATTGTTCTGCCCCACAAATTCCTGGTATGACATCTTGCTCTAAATCTGTGGCAGAAAACAGGCTCGAAATGAAAAACAGAGGAAATCTGCGAGATGCAGGGGTCAGACCAAATGGAACTATATATAATGATTATTTTCCAGACCAGAAATAATACCCTGCACGAAAATGGAGTCCGGGAGGCACACGAGGTGGCCACAAGCCCTCACGGCGCGGCCAGGGGGTGGGCCCGTGCTGTGCAAGCTTGTTGCCTCCTCGCGCACTTTCCGGACTACTTGCATTTTTTGTATTTTTTTCAAATATTCCAAAACGGAGAAAATTTCCTACTGGCGAAGTTTTGGACTCTGTTTTCTTACCGAATCACATACTTCTTCGTTTTCGGAGTCTGAAACAGGCAGATAAATGTCCCTTAGGTATTCTTCCGGAGTTATGGTATTGATGATATTTCTTTCAGCATTTATGGGAGTACCTGAGATATAATGCTTGATTCTGTGCCCATTTACCACTCTCGGACAATTACCTTCCGTGTTGTTGATCTTGATAGCACCGGAACGATATACTTCCTCAACAACATAGGGACCTTCCCATTTAGAGAGAAGCTTGCTTGCAAAGAATCTTAAACGAGAGTTATATAGCAAGACATAATCACCTACATTGAACTCACGCTTTTGTATCCTCTTATCATGCCACCTCTTAACCTTCTCTTTGAACAGCTTGGCATTCTCATATGCCTGAGTTCTCCGCTCATCAAGCGAGCTAATATAAAATAACCTCTTCTCACCGGCAAGTTTGAAATCAAAGTTGAGCTCTTTGATTGCCCAATAAGCTTTATGCTCTAGCTCAAGAGGTAAGTGACATGCTTTCCCATACACCATTTTGTACGGAGACATGCCCATGGGATTCTTATAGGCAGTTCTATAAGCCCACAGTGCATCATCGAGCTTCTTAGACCAATTCTTTCTAGACCTGTTGACAGTCTTTTGCATAATCAGTTTAATCTCTCTATTACTTAGCTCTACTTGACCACTAGACTGAGGGTGATAGGGAGACGCAATTCTATGGTTGGCATCGTACTTAGCAAGCGTTTTACGGAAAGCACCATAAATGAAGTGTGAACCACCGTCGGTCATCAGATATCTAGGGACTCCAAATCTAGGGAAGATAACTTCTTTCAGCATCTTGATAGAGGTGTTGTGATCAGCACTACTAGTAGGGATAGCTTCTACCCACTTAGTGACGTAATCAACACCAACTAAGATGTGAGTATACCCGTTCGATTTTGGAAAAGGTCCCATATAATCAAATCCCTAGACATCAAATGGTTCAATGACAAGTGAATAGTTCATAGGCATTTCCTGACGTTTACCGATATTACCTATTCTTTGACATTCGTCACAAGACAAGACAAACTTACGGGCATCCTTGAAGAGACAGGGCCACTAGAAACCTGATTGCTATACCTTGTGTGCAGTTCTATCTCCCGCATGGTGTCCTCCGTAGGCCTCGGAGTGACACTTCTGTAGGATTTGTCCCTGTTCATGTTCAGGTACACAATGTCTAATAACACCATCTACTCCTTCCTTATAAATGTGAGGATCATCCCAAAAGTAATGTCTCAAGTCAAAGAAGAATTTCTTCTTTTGCTGGTATATGAAACTAGGTGGTATATATTTGGCAACAATATAGTTTGCATAATCAGCATACCACGATGCACTACGTGAAGCATTGATGACATTCAGTTGCTCATCGGGAAAGTAACATCAATAGGTTGTGGGTCATTAAGAACATTCTCCAACCTAGACAAGTTATCTGCTACGGGGTTATCAGCACCCTTCCTGTCGACAACATGCAAATCAAACTCTTGTAGCAGGAGAACCCATCTGATAAGTCTAGGTTTAGCGTCTTTCTTCTCCATGAGATACTTAATAGCAGCATGATCAGTGTAAATAGTGACTTTGGAATCAACTATGTAAGACCTGAACTTTTCACATGCAAACACGGCTGCTAAAAACTCCTTCTCCGTAGTAGCACAGTTTCTCTGGACACTGTCTAGAGTTTTACTAGCATAGTGAATGACATTCAACTTCTTATCTACTCTTTGCCCTAGAATAGCACCAACAGCATAATCAGTAGCATCACACATGATTTCCAAAGGCAAGTTCCAATGAGGTGGTTGAACAATAGGTGCAGTTATCAAAGCCCTCTTAAGTATTTCGAAGGCTTCCTCACAATCATCGTCAAAAACAAAAGGAATATCCTTTTGTAAGAGATTGGTAAGAGGTCTAGAAATCTTAGAGAAGTCTTTGATGAACCTTCTATAGAAACCAACATGACCAAGGAAACTTCTTATACCTTTGATATCTGTGGGGTATGGCATTTTCTCTATTGCATCAACCTTAGCCTTATCGACTTCAATACCTCTTTCAGAAATTTTATGTCCTAAGACGATGCCTTCATTAACCATAAAGTGGCACGTCTCCCAATTCAAGACAAGATTGATGTATTTACATCTCTGCAAGACTCGATCAAGGTTGCTGAGGCAATCATCAAAGGAAGACCCGTAAACGGAGAAGTCATCCATGAAAACCTTGACAATCTTTTCACAAAAGTCAGAGAATATAGCCATCATACATCTTTGAAAAGTGACAGGTGCATTACATAAGCCAAAAGGCATACGTCTATAAGCAAAGGTACCGAAAGGACAGGTGAAAGTGGTTTTCTCCTGATCAGATTGTCCAACTGGTATTTGGGAGAAACCAGAATAACCGTCTAGAAAGAAGAAGTGTGTGTGTTTGGACAGCCTTTCTAGAATTTGGTCGATAAAAGACAAAGGGTAATGATCTTTCCTAGTTGCTTTATTCAATTTCTAAAATCGATCACCATCCTATAGCCAGTAATAATCCTCTGTGGGATCAATTCATCCTTATCATTAGGGACAACGGTAATGCCTCCCTTCTTAGGGACGCAATGCACTGGATCACCCAATCGCTATGAGCAAGAGGATAAATGATACCTACTTCCAGGAGCTTTAGTATTTCTTTTCTTACTACTTCTTTCATCTTAGGATTTAATATGCTTTGATGATCAGCAACTCGTTTGAAATCAGGATCAGTTTTAATCTTGTGCTGGCATAGAGTAGGACTAATGCCCTTAAGATCATCAAGAGTATATCCAATAGCAGCACGGTGCTTCCTCAGAGTTTTTAGTAACTTCTTTTCTTCATGCTCTGAGAGGCTAGCACTAATAATAACAGGATATATCTCTTTTTCATCAAGATAGGCATACTTAAGAGTATCAGGCAAATGTTTAAGCTCAAACACAGGATCACCCTTTGGTGGGGGTGGATCCCCAAGCAGTTCAACAGGCAAGTTATTCTTAAGAATAGGATATTGTTCTAAGACAACTCTATCTATCTCATCCCTTTCATCCATATGCATATCATTTTCATGCTCAAGCAAGTATTGCTCTAAGGGATCAGTAGGAGGCACGGCAATAGAAGCTAATGCAATAGTTTCATCCCTACTAGGCAACTACTTTTCATGAGGTTGTCTACCAAACTTAGAGAAATTGAACTCATGTGACACACCGTCAAAGCCAACAGTGACAGTTTGCTTCTCATAATCAATATGAGCATTGACGGTATTGAGAAAGGTCTACCAAATATTATGGGACGGAAGCTATCTTGTGCGGTAGCAAGAACGAGGAAATCATCAGGATACCTCGTTTTACCACACAAGACTTCAACATCCCTAACAATTCCCACAGGGAAGATAGTATCTCTATTGGCAAGTTGAATAGTGACATCTATAGGTTCTATGTCTACAGGTGCAATCTCATATTTGATTTCATCATATAAGGATTGAGGTATTGCACTAACACTAGCACCCACGTCACATAAACCATGGTAACAATGATCTCCTATCTTAACAGAAACCACAGGCATGCCAACAATAGGCCTATGTTTGTCTCTAACGTGAGGTTTAGCAATTCTAGCAGCATCTTCATAGAAGTGAATATTATGTCCCTCAACTTCTTAAGACAGAAGATCTTTGATAATAGCAATGCTAGGTTCAACTCTAATTTGCTCAGGGGGTGTAGGTGTTCTAATATAGCCTCTACGTATCACAGTTGAAGCTTTAGAATGATCCTTTGTCCTAAGAGGGAAAGGTGGTTTCTGAATGTAAGCACTGGGAACAACAGGATCATTATAGGCGATGACTTTCTCTTCAACTGGAGTGGGTTTAACTACATTGACTTCTAAAGGAGGGTGATATTTAAACCACTTCTCTTTGGGGAGATCAATATGAGCAGCAAAGGATTCACACAATGAAGCTACTATCTCAGAGTCAAGTCCATACTTAGTGATAAAATCACTAAAGGTATTTGTCTCAACAAAGGATTTAACACAATCAAACGTGAAATTCATACCTGACTCCTTACCTTCTTCAAGCTCCCAATCTTCAGAGTTGCGTTTAATTCTTTCCAATAAATTCCATTTGAAGTCAATATCTCTCTTCATAAAAGAACCGGTACAAGAAGTGTCAAGCATGGTGCGATCATCATGACAAAGCCGAGCATAGAAGTTCTGAATGATAATTTCTCTCGAGAGCTCATGATTGGGGCATGAATATAGCATTGATTTAAGCCTCCCCCAAGCTTGAGCGATGCTTTCTCTGTCACGAGGCCAAAAATTGTAAGTATAATTCCGATCACGATGTACTAAATGCATAGGATAAAACTTTTGATGAAATTCCAATTTCAACCGATTGTAGTCCCAGGATCCAGTATCATCACATAGCCTATACCATGTCAACACCTTATCCTTCAAATATAAAGGAAAGACCTTATTATTGACCTCATCCTCGGGCACACGTGCAAGCTTAAATAAACCACAAACTTCATCTACATAGATTAGATGCAAGTCTGGATGTGATGTTCCATTTCCTATAAAAGGATTAGCCAGCAGTTTCTCAAGCATACCCGAAGGAAATTCAAAGCAAATATTTTCAGTAGGTGCAGCAGGTGGAGGAGAAACTATTTGTGCTTCCGTTCGAGGTGAAGATACCCCGAACAAGCCCCTCAAAGGATTAGTATCCATAGTGACAAGTGACAATAAATTTCAGCACACTATATGAATGTTTCCTTACCAAGTTCCACTTACCAAAGGCGCTTCACTCCCCGGCAACGGCGCCAGAAAATAGTCTTGATGACCCACTAGTATAGGGGATCAATCATAGTCCTTTCAATAAGTAAGAGTGTCGAACCCAACGACGAGCAGAAGGATCTGACAAGTGGTTTTCAGCAAGGTAAAATCTGCACGCAGTGAAATTGTCAATAACAAGTGATTGTGTGGTGAGATGATTTGTAGCAAGCAACAAGTAACAAAAGTAGCAACGGTGTAGCAAAGTGGCCCAATCCCTTTTGTAGCAAGGGACAAGCCTGGACAAAGTATTATAGGAGGAAAAACGCTCCCGGGGACACACGGGAATTTTTGTCATGCTAGTTTCATCATGTTCATATGATTTGAGTTCGTTACTTTGATAGTTTGATATGTGGGTGGACCGGCGCTTGGGTACTGCCCTTACTTGGACAAGCATCCCACTTATGATTAACCCCTCTCGCAAGCATCCGCAACTACGAAAGAAGAATTAAGACAAAGTCTAACCATAGCATTAAACTAGTGGATCCAAATCAGCCCCTTACGAAGTAACGCATAAACTAGGGTTTAAGCTTCTGTCACTCTAGCAACCCATCATCTACTTACTACTTCCCAATGCCTTCCTCTAGGCCCAAATAATGGGGAAATGTTATGTAGTCGATGTTCACATAACACCACTAGAGGAAAAACAACACACGGGAGAGATCCACGAAAATACTTTTCCGCCGCCGCAAGCTTCTCTCTCCAGAAGATCCCATCTAGGGCACGTTGTGGTGCCCTGCCGGAGGGGGGATTCGGATACGGAGGGCTTCTTCATCAACACCATGACCTCTCTGATGATGTGTGAGTAGTTCACCATAGACCTTCGGGTCCATAGCTAGTAGCTAGATGGCTTCTTCTCTCTCTTTGATCTTCAATACAAAGTTCTCCATGATCTTCGTGGAGATCTATCCGATGTAATCTTCTTTTGCGGTGTGTTTGTCGAGATCCGATGAATTGTGGATTTATGATCAGATTATCTATGAATCTTATTTGAGTTTCTTCTGATCTCTTATATGCATGATTTTATATCCTTGTAATTCTCTTTGAGTTGTGGGTTTTGTTTGGCCAACTTGATATATGATTCTTGCAATGGGAGAAGTGCTTGGTTTTGGGTTCATACCGTGCGGTGACCTCACCCAGTGACAGAAGGGGTAGCGAGGCACGCATCATGTTGTTGCCATCAAGGGTAAAAAGATGGGGTTTTCATCATTGGTTTGAGTTTATCCCTCTACATCATGTCATCTTTCTTAAGGCGTTACTCTGTTCGTCATGAACTCAATACACTAGATGCATGCTAGATAGCGGTCGATGTGTGGAGTAATAGTAGTAGATGCAGAAAGTATCGGTCTACTTGTCTCGGACGTGGTGCATATATGTATGATCACTGCCTTAGATATCGTCATGACTTTGCGCGGTTTTATCAATTGCTCGACAGTATTTTGTTCACCCACCGTAATATTTGCTATTTTGAGAGAAGCCTCTAGTGAACACTATGGCCCCTGGGTCTACTTCGCACCATATTTTCAGCCTTACTCTTTTACTTTGTTGCACTTTCTGCCTTCAGATCTCACTTTGCAATCAATCTTGAAGGGATTGACAACCCATTTATAGCGTTGGGTGCAAGCTCTTTTGTGTTTGCGCAGGTACTCTAGACTTGACGCGATTCTCCTACTGGATTGATACCTTGGTTCTCAAACTGAGGGAAATACTTACTGCTCCTGTGCTGCATCACCCTTTCCTCTTCAAGGGAAAAACCAACGCAAGCTCAAGAGGCAGCAGACGCCTACTGAGATCTCTTTGCAAATGGCTGACAAGTCAACTGCCTTACCTATCGGCATTTGCGAGGATGTGCCTCTTGTGGTTGCAAACGTCACTATCTTAAAAGACTTTGTTATCCTTGATATTCCTGAGGATGATGCTATGGTTGTCATCCTTGGAGGACCCCTTTTAAACACTATAGGGGCTGTTACTGATTGCAACAAAGGCAATGTCACTTTCCATGTTGATGGTAATGAGCATACGGTGCATTTTCCGAAGAAACAATATCGAGTTCATTGCATCAATGCTATTGTAAAATCTTCATCGATTATTGTTTGAAGCTTTGAATGCCCTATACCTAGTGTCAAAATGAAGTATGATTTAGTTGTTGGGGATATGCACATCCCCGTTGAGGTGACCTAGTGATTATTCGAAGGTTCTCCGGTTTTATGTGATTCGAAAAAAGTTTGTCAAGGAGACTTGATCAACCTCATTGACGGATTTATTTTGATGACCATGAGAGGAATGGATTTAGAAGTCACAACCTTCTGTCCTAACTTTTACTTTCTATTCTTATAGGAGAAAAATAATAAAGTTAGCACCATTTTTCCTGTTTTCTGCTTTTGACCGTTAGAGAAAAAGTGACCCGAAAATAAAGGTTCTCCAAATGCCCTGAAACTCCAGTATGTTTTTTCTGGAATATTTCAAAATTTCTGGGGCAGATAACCAGTCAGGGGGATGCACCATTGGGCCACAAGCCCAGGAGGAGTGGCCACCCCCTGGTCGCGCCTAGCAGCCTTGTGGGTCCCAGGTGGCCCCCCTCCACTTATTACTGCCCCCATCTCCTTCTTCTACCTCTAGAAAAAATCATCCCGTAGCTCAAACCCGTGTTCTTGCTCCTTTGGCTGCACTTTTTGATCTCCTTGAGTAAAGTACCATTCACCAAACTGTTTTGGGGAAATTGCTCCTTCGTATGTGACTCCTCCATTGGTCCAATTAGTTTTCGTTCCAGTGCTTTATCCTTTGCGTATTATCGCTGCCTTGGTGACTCCTACCTCCCTGACAACAGCACCAGAAATTGGCACGTTGACGGAGACTTGACTTGCGTTGGTTTTTCCCTTGAAGAGGAAAGGGTGATGCAGCCAGTAGGAGTAAGTATTTCCCTCAGTTTGAGAATCAAGGTATCAATCCAGTAGGAGTGTCGAGATGAGGCACCACAGCACCTGCGCAAAAACAAACGAGCTTGCACCCAACGCGATAAAGGGGTTGTCAATCCCTTCACGATTGTTTGCAAAGTGAGATCTGGTGAAGACAAAAAGGAAATAAGAGTGCGGCAAAGTACGTAGAACTCAAGATGTGAAATAGACACGGGGGCCATAGTGTTCACTAGAGGCTTCTCTCATGATAGCAAATATTACGGTGGGTGAACAAATTACTGTCGAACAATTGATAGAATCGCGCAAAGTCATGACGATATCTAAAGCAATGATCACATGTATAGGCATCACATCTGAATCAAGTAGACCGATACTGTCAGCATCTACTACTATTACTCCACACATCGACCGCTATCCAGCATGCATCTAGTGTATTAAGTCCATAACAAACGGAGTAACGCCTTAAGCAAGATACATGATGTAGAGGGATAAACTCATGCAATATGATATACACCCCATCTTTTTACCCTTGATGGCTACAACACGTACGTGCCTCGCCACCCCTTCTGTCACTTGGTGAGGTCACCGCACAGTATGAACCCAAAACCAAGCACTTCTCCCATTGCAAGAATCATAGATCAAGTTGGCCAGACAAAACCCAAAACTCGAAGATAATTACAAGGATACGAGATCATGCATATAAGAAATCAGAGATGACTCAAATAATATTCATAGATAATCTGATCGTAAATCCGCAATTCATCGGATCTCGACAAACACACCGCAAAAGAAGGTTACATCGGATAGATCTCCATGAAGATCATGGAGAACTTTGTATTGAAGATCCAAGAGAGAGAGAGAAGAAGCCATCTAGCTACTAGCTATGGACCCGAAGGTCTGTGGTGAAATACTCACACATCATCAGAGAGGCAATGGTGTTGATGAAGAACCCCTCCGTCTGTGAAACCCCCTCCGGCAGGGCACCGAAAAAGTCTCTAGATGAGATCTCACGGAAACGGAAGCTTGCGGCGGCGGAAAACTATTTTCGTGGCTCTCTCTGTTGGTTTCGGGAAATTAGGGAATTTATAGGCGGAAGAACTAGGGCAGGGGAGCCTCGGGGGGCCCACAGGCCTGCCAGGCGCGGCCACCCCCCTAGGGCGGGCCTGGTGGGCTTGTGGCCTCCCAGGTGGCCCCCTGCCTTGGTTCTCAAGTTCCTAGCGTCTCTTGTGCTCCGGAAAAATCATTCCAGAGGTTTTATTCCATTTGGACTCGTTTAAAATTCCTATCTGAAAAAGGCCAAAAACACGGAAAGAAACAGGAACTGGCACTGGGCACTGAGTCAATAAGTTAGTCCCAAAAATAATATAAAAAGGCATATAAATGCATATACGACATCCCAAGTTGATACTAAAATAGCATGGAACGATAAAAAATTATAGATACGTTGGAGACGTATCAAGCATCCCCAAGCTTAACTCATGCTCGTCCTCGAGTAGGGACGTGATAAAGACCAAATTTTTGATGTGGAATGCTACGTGTCATATTTGTTCATTGTAACTTCTCTAATGTGGCATGAAGGTTCAAATCCATAAGATTAAAAACAAAAGGTTTGATATTGACATGAAGACAATAATACTTCAAGCATACTAGCAAAGTAATCATGAACTTTCGAAATAGCAAGGCCAAAGAAAGTTATCCCTACAAAATCATATAGTCTGGCTATGCTCCATCATCATCACACAACGAATTTAAATCATGCACAACCCCGGTATTGGCCAAGTAATTGTTTTCGCATTCTTACTTCCTCAAACCTTTTCAACTCTCACGCAATACATGAGCGTGAGCCATGGATATAGCACTATAGGTGGAATAGAGTGTGGTGGTGGTTGCGAGGCAAAAAGGAAGGAGATGATGGTCACATTAACTCGGCGTATCAATGGGCTATGGAGATGCCCATAAATAGATATCAATGTGAATGAGTAGGGATTGCCATGCAATGGATGCACTAGAGCTATAAGTGTTTGAAAGGTCAAAAGGGAAACTAGTGGGTGTGCATCAAACTTGCTTGCTCACGAAGAGCTAGGGCAATTTTGAGGAAGCCCATTGACGTCAGCTATGCTTCCCCAGCAATGGCGCCAGAAAAGTGTTGATCCTGCAATCTCTAGTGTTAGCTAGACGAATGCTTATGACAACAAACCTTCTCCTGCAACGGCACCAGAAGAATGCTGAAAGCACTCCCCGGCAATGAGACTGGAAGAATGTTGTTGATGGCCCACCAGCGCGTGGGTTCGCAACAGTTTTCGAGGGTAGAGTATTCGACCCAAATTCGTTCATTCGCACGACGAGAGGTGAGAGAATACTCTCAGGTATTAGCAATTGAATTGTCAGATTCAACCACACCTGAAAGATTAGTATTTGCAAGCACAGTAGTAACAGCAAAGTAGCGAGTAACGGTAGTGTAACGAGTAATAGCAGTGGCGAGGAACAACAGTGGTGACAGCAGTAGCAAGTAGCAACAGTAGCAAGCGACAGTAGTAGCAACAGTAGCAGCAAAGCAAGACAAGTAACAGCAGTAGCAACAGTAGTAGCAGCAGCATTGCAAGACAAGTAGCAGCAGTAGCAACAGTAGGACAAACTCGTAGGCAATGGGTCGGTGATTTGTTTGGATAATATTCATCATGCAACAACTATAACACTGAGAGATATGTGGCTAGCTCCCGTTCGTCAATGTGATGTAGGCATGCATTCCGTGTGTCGTCATACGTGCTTAGGGAAAAGAACTTGCATGACATCTATTGTCCATCCCTCCCGTGGCAGCGGGGTCCAAAAGGAAACTACGGGATATTAAGGTTCTCCTTTTAATAAAGAACCGGACCAACGCATTAGCACTTGGTGAACACATGAACTCCTCAAACTATGGTCATCACCGGGAGTGGTTCCGGTTATTGTCACTCCAGGGTTGCCGGATCATAACACATAGTAGGTAACTACAACTTCCAAGATCGGATCTAAAACACACATATATTGGTGACAACATAATAATTTCAGATCTGAAATCATGACACTCGGGCCCTAGTGACAAGCATTAAGCATGGCAAAGTAGTAGCAACATCAATCTCAGAACATAGTGTATACTAGGGATCAATCCCCATCAAAACTAACTCGATTACATGATAGATCTCATCCTACTCATCACCACCCAGCGAGCCTACGAATAGATTACTCACGAACGACGAAGAGCTTCTTGGAATTGGAGAGGGAAGAAGGTTGATGATGACGATGGCGATGATTTCCCCTCTCCGGAGCCCAAGACGGACTCCAGATCTACCCTCTAGATGAAGAACAGGAGGTGATGGCGCCTCCGTATCAAAAACGCGACGAAAACTTCTCTTTTTATTTTTTTCTGGGACGAAAGGCAACTTATAGAGCTGGAATTGGGGGCGGCAGGTGCCTGTGGGCCCCACAAGCCTGCCCACCGCCACCAGGGGGTGGTGGCGGAGCAGGGGCTTGTGGCCCACTGGCCCACCCCCTGAGGTGGAACTTGGCGCAGATATTTTTGATATTTTCCAAAACTGCTCCCTGTAAATTTTCAGGACGTTTGGAGAACTTTGATTTCTGCACAAAAATAACACCAAGGCAATTCTGGTGAAAACAGCATCACTCCAGGTTAGTTCCATTCAAATCATGCAAATTATAGTCCAAAACAAGGGAAAAAGAGTTTGGAAAAGTAGATACGATGGAGACGTATCACCCACCATTGGAATATACAAGCCAAGTTATATAATGAAAATTCCCACTAGTATATGAAAGTGACAAACCAAGAGACTCTCTATCATGAAGAACATGGTGCTATTTTAAAGCACAAGTGTGGAAATGGATAGTAGCATTGTCCCTTCTCTCATTTTCTCTCATATTTTTTTATTTTGAGCTCTTTTGCCTCTTTTTGGGGGGGGGCTCTTTGGCCTCTCTTTTTTGGTGGGCCTCTTTGGCCTCTCTTTTTATTTCCTCACATGGGACAATGCTCTAATAATGATGATCATCACACTTTTATTTGCTTACAACTCAACACTTAGAACAATAATGACTCTATATGAATGCCTCCGTGCAATGATCTAGCGTAGCAATGATATCAAAAAACGGACAAGCCATGAAAACATCATGCTAGCTATGTTACGATCATGCAAAGCAATATGACAATGATGGCACAAGTCATGAGACGGAACGGTGAAAGTTGCATGGCAATATATCTCGGAATGGCTATGAAAATGCCATAATAGGTAGGTATGGTGGCTATTTTGAGGAAGGCATATGGTGGTTTTGTGCATCGGCGAAAGTTGCGCAGTACTAGAGAAGCTAGCAATGGTGGGAAGGTGAAAGTGCATATGATCCATGTACTCAAGATTAGTCATGAAGAACTCATATACTTGTTGCAAAAAAATTATTAGTAATCGAAACAAGGTGCTAAACGCATACTCCTAGGGGAAGGGTTGGTAGGTGTTAACCATCGCACGATCCCGACCGCAACACAAAGGATGACAATCAATAAATCAATTATGCTCCGACTTCCTAACATAGCGGTTCACCATATGTGCATGCTACGGGAATCACTAACCTCAACACAAGTATTTCTAGATTCACAACACCCTACTAACCTAACTCTAATATTACCAAATCCATGTCTCAAAACTAATTGTGAGGAATGGAACTTCTCTTACTAATTCATGCACTTGAATATGAGAGTTTTTATTATATCCTCTTTGGATGCCTATCATATTTAGGACTAATTTCATAGCACACGCCAATTACCAAGTTTCTCTAGAGAGAGTGCTCTCAAAAAGATATAAGTGAAGATCGAGAGTCTATATTTCTACAAAATATAACACAGTTGTGCTCTAAAAAGATCTAAGTGAAGCACTAGAGCAAAATCATCTAGCTCAAAAGATATAAGTGAAGCACATGTGAGCTAAATTGCCTAACTCAAAAGATATAAGTGAAGCTCAACGAGTATTCTAGCAAATTCACGATGACTGCATGTCCCTCTCAAAAGGTGTACAGCAAGGAAGATTTTGGCAAACTAAAAAGCAAAGTCTCCTATCATACAAGACGCTCCAAACAAAACACATATCATGTGGTGAATAAAAATATAGCTCCAAGTAATGTTACTAATGGATTGAAGACGAAAGAGGGGATGCCTTCCCGGGGCATCCCCAAGCTTGAGCATTTTGGTGTCCTTGAATTTGCTTGCGATGCCTTGGGCATCCCAAAGCTTAGGCTCTTTCCACTCTTTATTCCATTGTCCATAAGAACATCACCCAAAACTTGAAAACTTCACAACACAAAACTAAAACAGAAATTCGTGATATCATTAGCACAAGAAAACAAACTACCAACCCTTAAGGTACTATAGCAAACTTAAATTCTATTTAGATTGATGTTATGTTACTGTATTCTCACTTCTCCATGGTTCATACCCCCCGATACCAACCATAGTTTCATCAAAATAAGCAACCAACACAACAAAAACAGAATCTGTTAAAAACAGAACAGTCTGTGGCAATCTATATACTTCGTATACCTCTGTTATCTCAAATATTCTGAACAATTACGACAGTAAGGGAAATTTGCATATCGATTAGCAGCAAAACTAATAAACTCAAAAGCTCTTTCTGGATAGAAATGAAAAATAATTTCGTGAGCAGAAAGTTTCTGTCTTTTTCTAGCATGATCAAACAACTATCACCCAAACTATCATAAAGGCTTTACTTGGCACTAACGCTAATTAAAACACAAAAAACACAATCATAACAGAATTATGAAGGTGTGGAGAAAACAAAACAGAAAGCAAAAAGCAAAGAAATATTTATTCATTGAGTTGCCTCCCAACAAGCGCTATCGTTTAACACCCTTAGCTAGGCATAAGGCGGTAGACTCAAATATTGTCATCTTTGGTGCACAAACCATAAGTAGCTCTCATGATTGATTCATAAGGCATCCTTATTTTTTTTCTAGGAAAGTGTTCCATGCCCTTCTTCAATGGAAATTGAATTTTTATATTCCCTTCCTTCATATCGATATTAGCACCGATAGTCCTAAGGAAAGGTCTACCAAGAATAATGGGACATGTCGGATTGCATCAATATCAAGCACAATGAAATCTACGGGTACATAGTTCCTATTTGCAATAATAAGAACATCATTGATCCTTCCCATAGGTTTCTTAATAGTAGAATCCGCAAGATGCAAATTAAGAGAGCACTCATCAATCTCATTGAAACCTAGAACATCACATAAAGCTTTTGGAATTGTGGAAACACTAGCACACAAATCACACAAAGCAAGGCACTCATAGTTTTTTATATTGATTTTTATAGTAGGTTCCCACTCATCATAAATTTTTCTAGGAATAGAAACTTCCAACTCAAGTTTCTCTTCAAGAGATTTCATCATAGCATCAACAATATGCTTGGTAAAAACTTTGTTTTGGCTATAAGCATGTGGAGAGTTTAGCATGGATTGCATTAAGGAAATACATTCAATCAAAGAGCAACTATCATAATTGAATTCCTTGAAATCTAAAGTAGTAATTTCATCACTACTCAAAGTTTTGAGATCCTCTACTCCACTTTTGGTGCTTTTAGCATCAAGCACTACTGGAATTCAGAATTTTGTCGTCTGCCTTGCCTTTGCCGTCTGCTGACGCATGGCAAAGGTACTCTTTGCCGTCAGCTGTCACAGTGCTGACGGCAAAGTGGTGGATGATGGCAAAGATTTAATTTGTCGTCGGCCACCTCTTTGTCGTCCGCTAGTGGACGGCAAAGGAGAACTATGCGGACGGCAAAGGGTGGGCAGACGGCAAAGCCCACCCAAAACGGCCGAAACCCCACCCCCACCCACCCCGCCCCTTTGCCGTCTGCCTGGGACTCCTTTGTTGTCTGCCTGGGAGCACGGCGGACGGCAAAGGGGACGGGGGCCCACCAACTAACGGCTGCCCCCACCCGTCGGCCATCCCCTACCCGGCTTCGCTCCCACCTCGTCGCCCTCCTCCCGCACGCCTGCCCCTCCTCCATGCGCCCCCACCACCCTGCGCAGCCCCTCCTCCCTGCGCTGCCACCCCTCCTCCCTGCGCCGCCCCTCCCCCGCACCCTTCCCTCCCCCATGGCCACCCCTCCCTGCGCCGCTCGGCGCCCTGATACGTCTCCATCGTATCTACTTTTCCAAACTCTTTTGCCCTTGTTTTGGACTCTAATTTGCATGATTTGAATGGAACTAACCTGGACTGACGTTGTTTTCAGCAGAATTGCCTTGGTGTTGTTTTTGTGCAGAAATGAAAGTTCTCAGAACGTCCTAAAAATTTACAGAGAATATTTCTGGAAAATATGAAAAATACCTGCGCAAAGATCCACCGGAGGGGATGGGCCAGTGGGCCACAAGCCCTGTAGCCGCCACCCCCCTGGTGGCAACTAGCAAGCTTGTGGGGCCCACGTGGCTCTGCCGCCCCCAATCTCAGCTCTATAAATTCACTTTCGTCCCAGAAAAAATCAAGAGAGAAGATTTCGTCGCGTTTGCGATACGGAGGCGCCGCCACATCCTCTTCTTCATTTGGAGGGCAGATCTAGAGTCCGTTTTGGGCTCCGGAGAGGGGAAATCTTCGTCATCGTCATCATCAACCTTCTTCCCTCTCCAATTCCATGAAGCTCTTCATCGTTCGTGAGTAATCTATTCGTAGGCTCGCTGGGCGGTGATGAGTAGGATTAGATCTATCATGTAATCGAGTTAGTTTTGACAGGGATTGATCCCTAATATCCACTATGTTCTGAGATTGATGTTGCTACTACTTTGCCATGCTTAATGCTTATCACTAGGGCCCGAGTGCCATGATTTAAGATCTGAAATTATTATGTTGTCACCAATATATGTGTGTTTTAGATCCGATCTTGCAAGTTGTAGTAACCTACTATGTGTTATGACCCGGCAACCCCAGAGTGACAATAACCGGAACCACTCCCGGTGATGACCATAGTTTGAGTTCATGTGTTCACCAAGTGCTAATGCGTTGGTCCGGTTCTTTATTAAAAGGAGAACCTTAATATCCCGTAGTTTCCTTTTGGACCCCGCTGCCACGGGAGGGATGGACAATAGATGTCATGCAAGTTCTTTTCCCTAAGCATGTATGATGACACACGGAATGCATGCCTACATCACATTGACGAACGGGAGCTAGCCACATATCTCTCCGTGTTATAACTGTTGCATGATGAATATCATCCAAAAAAATCACCGACCCATTGCCTACGAGTTTGTCCCACTGCTGTTGTTACTTGTTTTGCTCTGCTGCTGTTACTATTGTTGATGTTGTTGTTACTTGCTACTGTTGCTACTTGCTGCTGATGTTACTTGCTACTGTTGCTACTTGCTACTGATGTCACTACTGCTGTTCCTTACCACTACCGCTACTCGTTACACTGCTGCTACCTGCTACAATTTTGGTTCGCTGGTCGTTGACAGGAAAAGACAATTTCCGTCAACGGGCAACTTCTGGTGCCATTGATACGATCGTTAGGAATAGTCTGCCGTCAACAGATCGTTTCTGACACAGTTGTTATCATACTACTTTGCTGCTGACACTTTGCTTGCAGATACTAATCTTTCAGGTGTGGTTGAATATGACACATTCAGCTGCTAATACTTGAGAGTATCCTCTCACCTCTTATCGGTGAATCAACAAATTGGGTTGAATACTCTACCCTCGAAAACTGCCTCGATCCCACGCGCTGGTGGGTTATTGCAAGACAATTTCTAATTGTTGAGCAATCGAGAACAACATTCGTCTAGCTATTGCCAGAGAGTGCTAGTCACGCCCCCTCCCCCAGGTCGGATCCACCCCTCCCTGCTTTTTTTGTATGATATTTTGCTTTGTGTGCCTGCAGTGTGTGCAATTATATATATTTGGAGAAACCCTTATGCTTTGATGGACTATCATTGAGATGTGATGCTAGATTAAGTAAACTGCTTTCTGTTCAAAAAGAATAATTATAGTATCAGTCATTTGTTATTAAGATCTGCACGTACATAGACTTTTGACGGAGACAATGAATAGGGGTGTCCACGAGGCAGTCCTCTAGCATTTTACATTAGCTGAATAGAGATGGTTCCATCTTTGTAGTGTTATCCATCACGAAATGTAGGAAAGTTCTAGGAGATGATATATTTTTCCCTTGTTTTACTTTTGTCTCCCATTTTCCCTCCAAATGTTTATGTAGCTTAACTATCTGAGTAATCCCTTCACCCACTGTTCCTGATCATAAAAAAGTGGTGTCATTAGAAAAGAAAAAAGGTTTAGGGTTGAGCACATTATTCTATCTTCGAACATCGACCCGGTACCCTCCCAAAAAAAAGATCAACCCGGTCTAGCTGATTCATGAGCACAGCGACGTGGGAAGCACTATGTTGTGGTGTGTGTGCTTCCACCGGACAAAACAATGAAAGTTTGAAACATCCCTGTCAACCATAATATTCTCAACAAAAATACTACTACTACTACTATACGGTGCCATGCGCCACTAGTGTGAGATTTCGTGGACCAGTAAACTCGTTATCGTTCAACCAAACGCTACCGAAAAGATCCACAGAAAAGTTGATTGAGCAGAAGGAAGAAAGTTGTGCTTGGCATCAATGAAGGAAATGAATCAGGGGACGTTGTGCGGAGTTGGCTGACCGTGATGTATAGCATGGAGGAGGCGACGATGGTGCGGTAGCGGCCGAGCCACGAGTCGGCGACGACGGCACCGAGCAGCGGCAGCATGGACGCGGCGCCGGACCAGGCGTTGACAGCGGCGGTCGTGCTCTCCCCGAGCGGGCCGGTCAGGTAGCTGATGAGGTTGGAGAAGATGATGTAGTACGCGAACCCCCGACGCCACTGACCCTCGACCCCCGACCCCCGACCCCCGACGCCACTCACCCTCGACCCCTGACCCCCGACCCCGACCCCCGACGCCACTGACCCCCAACTCCCGAGCCCCGACACCACATCGTCCTCTTGTTGACCAAAAAGACCCCAACCCCCGACGCCAGTGAGCCTCGACCCCTGACGACACTGACCCACATAGTTATGAGTTAGGTCACATAGTTATGTTAATTATAAAAACATCATATTTGTGTTGATCATGTGAATTTCAATGTGCAGTTGTTCGACGACCTCCACGTGCGTTGGACGAGCTCCGCCCTTGCGTTTGTTGGTGAGCACAAATGACTTCTCCTCCTACCCCCTTAATTTGCTCTGTCCTGGTCTTCGTGCCGATGAAACTTGTTAGCTATAGGTTTCTTCAATCATGAGTATGCGTCTCCCGTTCGAAAGGGCGACATCTATAAATATGCATTTCTTTGCATATTTATAACCTCCATCCTTTCGAATTGTCCAACATTATCCATGGACAGCCCGAGTATGTGTAGATTGGGTTCATTTTCCCGTATGTTGTGCTCTAGATCTGATGCATAATTTCGTCAGTGCCTCCCTGTTGTTCTCCGGGTACACATCCTCTCTGCTTATTGTCGAGACGTGTATCAGGAGAACAACGGGGAGGTGTTGCCGAAATTCTGCGTCGCATCTGGAGCAGAGCATGGGAAAACGAACCCAATCTACACATACTCGGGTGGGATTAGGACCTATCTTTACCTATTAGCGTGTAGGTTGCATGGACGTAATAAAACTGACAAACTTGATTAGCGTATGAATATAGATGATGAATTATATATTTATTTCTTGTGCGCCCATATGATGAGCTCCGGAACAACCTATAGTTAGCTAGGCTTCCACCTAAATGACATAATTAGCTTAGTTAGCTCCAAAATGACCTATTTAATAAAAAATGACCTAGAGTTAGCTAAGTTCTCTCCTAAATGACATAATAAGGCTTACGTAGCTCCAAGATGACCTATTCCCCCTAACTTAGGTATTAAATGGCCTATAATTAGCTTAGCTAGATCCAAAATGGCTTAATAAGCATAGTTTCCTCCGGAATGACATATTTTACCCAAGTTAGCTCCGAAATGACCTACAGTTAGCTAGGCTTCCACCTAAATGACATAATTAGCTTAGTTAGCTCCAAAATGGTCTATTTAATAAAACATGACCTATACTTAGCTAATTATCCTAGAAATGACATAATTAGCTCCAAAAAGGCATTCTTAGCTAATTTAGCCCGAAGAAGGGGACAAGAGGAGAAGAAAGAGGAAAAATGAAAAGAAGGAAGAAGAAGAAGAAGAAGAAGAAGAAGAAGAAGAAGAAGAGAAGAAGAAGAACAGAAGAAGAAGGATAAGAAGAAGGACAAGGAGGAGGAGAAGAAGGAGAAGGAGCTCCTCATTCTCCTTCTTCTTCCTCCTTCCTCCTTCTCCTTCTCCTTCTTCTTTTCTTCTTCTTCTCCTCTTCCTTCTCCTTCTCCTTCTTCTCCTCCTCCTCCTCCTCCTCCTTCTTTTACTTCATCTTCTCTTCTTGCTTCTTCTCTTTCTCTTCTTCTACGTAGCTTAGACTCATCCAAGAAAGACTAAATTGGCTAATTATCCTACAAAATGACATAATTAGCTTAGTTAGGTGAAAACATCATAAGAACCTTGGTTAACTCATTAAAATGACCAATTTAGCTAAAAATTGAAATAATAAGCTCAAAATGGCATAAGAACCTTGGTTAGCTCATGAATATTATATACTTAGCTTGGCTTCCACCAAAATGATATAATTAGCCAATTTAGCTCCAATATGGCTTAATAAGCATAGTTAGCTCCAAAATGACATATTTAACCCAAGTGAGCTCCTAAACGACCTGTAGTTAGCTAGGATTCCACGTAAATGACATAATTAGCTTAGTTAGCTCCAAAATGACCTATTTAATAAAACATGACCTATAGTTACCTAAGTTCTCTCCTAAATGACATAATAAGGCTTACGTAGCTCCAAGATGACCTATTCCCCCTAACTTAGGTATTAAATGGCCTATAATTAGCTTAGCTAGATCCAAAATGGCTTAATAAGCATAGTTTGCTCTGGAATGACATATTTTACCCAAGTTAGCTCCGAAATGACCTATAGTTAGCTAGGCTTCCACCTAAATGACATAGTTAGCTTAGTTAGCTCCAAAATGGTCTATTTAATAAAACATGACCTATACTTAGCTAATTATCCTCGAAAGGACATAATTAGCTCCAAAAAGGCATTCTTAGCTAATTTAGCCCGAAGAAGAGGACAAGAGGAGAAGAAAAAGGAAAAATGAAAAGATGGAAGAAGAAGAAGAAGAAGAAGAGAAGAAGAAGAAGAGAAGAAGAAGGATAAGAAGAAGGAGAAGAAGGAGAAGGAGCTCCTCCTTCTCCTTCTTCTTGCTCCTTCTTCCTCCTCCTTCTCCTTCTTCTTTTCTTCTTCTTCTCCTCTTCCTTCTCATTCTTCTCCTCCTCCTCCTCCTCCTCCTCTTTCTTCTTTTACTTCTTCTTGTCTTCTTGCTTCTTCTCTTTCTCTTCTTCTATGTAGCTTAGACTCATCCAAGAAAAACTAAATTGGCTAATTATCCTAAAAAATGACATAATTAGCTTAGTTAGGTGAAAACATCATAAGAATCTTGGTTAGCTCATTAAAATGACACATTTGTCTAAAAATGAAATAATAAGCTCAAAATGGCATAAGAACCTTGGTTAGCTCATGAATATTATATACTTAGCTTGGCTTCCACCTAAATGATATAATTAGCCAATTTAGCTCCAATATGGCTTAATAAGCATAGTTAGCTCCAAAATGACATATTTAACCCAAGTGAGCTCCGAAACGACCTATGGTTAGCTAGGATTCCACCTAAATGACATAATTAGCTTAGTTAGCTCCAAAATGACCTATTTAATAAAAAATGACCTATAGTTGGCTAAGTTCTCTCCTAAATGACATAATAAGGCTTGCATAGCTCCAAGATGACCTATTCCCCTAACTTAGGTATTAAATGGCCTATAATTAGCTTAGCTAGATCCAAAATGGCTTAATAAGCATAGTTTGCTCCAGAATGACATATTTTACCCAAGTTAGCTCCGAAATAACCTATAGTTAGGTAGGCTTCCACCTAAATGACACAATTAGCTTAGTTAGCTCCAAAATGGTCTATTTAATAAAACATGACCTATACTTAGCTAATTATCCTTGAAATGACGTAATTAGCTCCAGAAAGGCATTCTTAGCTAATTTAGCCCGAAGAAGGGGACAAGAGGAGTAGAAAGAGGAAAAATGAAAAGAAGGAAGAAGAAGAAGAAGAGAAGAAGAAGAAGGAGAGAAGAAGAAGGAGAAGAAGGAGGAGAAGAAGGAGAAGGAGGTCCTCCTTCTTCTTCTTCTTCTTCCTCCTTCTTCCTCCTTCTGCTTCTCCTTCTTCTTTTCTTCTTCTTCTCCTCTTCCTTCTCCTTCTCCTCCTCCTCCTCCTCATCCTCCTTCTTCTTTTACTTCTTCTTCTCTTCTTGCTTCTTCTCTTTCTCTTCTTCTACGTAGCTTAGACTCATCCAAGAAAGACTAAATTGGCTAATTATCCTACAAAATGACATAATTAGCTTAGTTAGGTGAAAACATCATAAGAACCTTGGTTAGCTCATTAAAATGACCAATTTAGCTAAAAATGAAATAATAAGCTCAAAATGGCATAAGAACCTTGGTTAGCTCATGAATATTATATACTTAGCTTGGCTTCCACCTAAATGATATAATTAGCCAATTTAGCTCCAATATGGCTTAATAAGCATAGTTAGCTCCAAAATGACATATTTAACCCAAGTGAGCTCGAAAACGACCTATAGTTAGCTAGGCTTCCACCTAAATGACATAGTTAGCTTAGTTAGCTCCAAAATGACCTATTTAATAAAAATGACCTATAGTTAGCTAATTTCTCTCCTAAATGACATAATAAGGCTTACGTAGCTCCAAGATGACCTATTCCCCCTAACTTAGGTATTAAATGGCCTATAATTAGCTTAGCTAGATCCAAAATGGCTTAATAAGCATAGTTTGCTCTGGAATGACATATTTTACCCAAGTAGATCCTAAATGACATATAGTTAGCTAGGCTTCCACCTAAATGACATAATTAGCTTAGTTAGCTCCAAAACGGTCTATTTAATAAATCATGACCTGTACTTAGCTAATTATCCTCGAAATGACATAATTAGCTCCAAAAAGGCATTCTTAGCTAATTTAGCCCGAAGAAGGGGACAAGAGGAGAAGAAAGAGGAAAAATGAAAAGAAGGAAGAAGAAGAAGAAGAGAAGAAGAAGTAGAAGGAGGAAGAAGAAGGAGAAGGAGAAGGAGGAGAGAAGCTCCTTCTCCTTCTTTTCCTCCTTCTTCTCCTTCTTCTTGTCCTTCTTCTTTTCTTTTTCTTCTCCTCTTCCTTCTCCTTCTCCTCCTCCTCCTCCTCCTCCTCCTTCTTCTTCTTCTTTTTTTTCTTCTCCTTCTTCTTCTCTTCTTGCTTATTTTCTTCTTACTTCTTCTCTTTCTTCTTCTACGTAGGTTATTTTCCCCAAAAAAGACATACTTAGCTAATTATCCTCCAAAATGATATAATTAGCATAGTTAGGTAAAAACATCATAATAACCTTGGTTAGCTGATTAAAATGACTAATTTAGCTCCAAAATGATATAATAAGGTCAAAATGGATTAATGATCATAGTTGGCTACAAAATGACATATTTCATCCAAGTTAGCTCTAGAATGACCTATACTTAGCTAAGTTCTCTCTTAAATGACATAATAAGGCTATGTAGCTCCAAGATGACCTATTCCACCTAACTTAGCTATTAAATGGCCTATACTTAGCTAATTTCTCTCCGAAATAACATATATACTTCTTCATCTATGATTATTCTTCTAACTTTCTTATTTGTCATTTTGCAGATTACATTCACTTCACGGGAAGCTTGGATTATATTGATGGAATGCTTGAAGATGATTTCTTGTACCATGGCTTCATGGAAGCTTGTATTGAAACTATTGTAGTATATGGATATATATGAAACTTTGTATGCATGTGGATGAAACTGGTGTAATATATGGTTTGGTATGGATGGAACTTGCATAATATGTATGTACTATGGATGAAACTTATTTTAATATGGTTATGAGTACAAAAACAAATTTATTTTTTTCAAATATATATATATATATATATATATCCTGATTATTGTGAAAAATGCTAGATATAATAAGAAATAAAATAAAAAGGGGCTCGTTCCCCCCTTTGTCGTCTGCCCCCACATGGCAAAGGGGGGGTGGGAGACGGCAAAGAGGGGAGAGAGGGGCTGGGTTCCCCCCTTTGCCGTCTGCCCCCACATGGCAAAGGGGGGATGGCAGACGGCAAAGAGGGGAGAGAGCGGGGCTTGGTTCCCCCCTTTGCCGTCTGCCCCCACATAGCAAAGGGGGATGGCAGACGGCAAAGAGGGGAGAGAGAGGGGTTGGGTTCCCCCCTTTGCCGTCTACCCCCACATGGCAAAGGGGGGTGGCAGATGGCAAAGAGGGGAGAGAGAGGGGCTTAGTTCACCCCTTTGCCGTCAGCCCCCTCATGGCAAAGGGGGGGCAGACGGCAAAGAGAGGAGGTCTGCCGTTAACACTTAACGGGACCGTTGGTGTATCTGTCGTCCCATTTAATTTGACGTCTGCCCCCTCATGGCAAAGATTCTTTGCCGTCCGCTTTGAAAAAGCAAACGGCAAAGAACCTCTTCACCGGATTTTTTTTGCCGTCTACTTTGCCGTCTGCTGACCGACGGCAAAGCCTTTGCCGTTCTGGTACCCCCCTTTGCCGTCAGCCATGGCAGACGGTAAAATTATAAATTCCAGTAGTGAAGATAAGTAGACTCCAAATCATGGGAGTGTTTTTCAACCAAAGTGGATTCACATCCAGCCCCATCATCATTAGGATTGACAATAGAAAACAAGGATTCAATAGGAGTCACACCAAGCACTTTAAGATCTTCGTGATTCTCATCACGAGAACATGCCTTTTTAAGCCATTCATGTCTAGCACGAATTTGGGCGGTTCTATCTCTACTCTCATTCATGGAAACACGCATAGCTTTCAAAGTTTCATCCATATTGATCTTGGGAGGAACACTTCTCAATTTTAAAGCATCAATATCAAGAGACATTCTATCAACGGTCCTAGCCAAGTCATCAATTTCAAGAAGCTTTTCTTCTATGGAAGCATTGAAAGTCTTTTGTGAGTTAATAAACTCCTTGATATTACTCTCAAGATGAGAGGGTAATTTATTATAATTTCCATGAGCATTGTTGTAGCAATTGCCAAAGTTATTAGAGGGATTACTAGGAAAAGGCCTAGGAAAGTTTCCTCTATAAGCATTGTTGTTTCCAAAATTATTCCTACCAACAAAGTTAACATCCAGACTTTCATTGCTATTCCCAATCAAGGAAGACAAAGGCATATCATTTGGATCTAGAAGAACACTCTTACTAGCAAACATCTTCATTAACTCGTCCATCTTAGCACTCAACGAGTTAATTTCTTCTATAGCATGCACTTTTTACTAGTAGGTGCCCTTTCGGTGTGCCATTGAGAGTAGTTTGTCATGATATTATCTACGAGTTTTGTAGCTTCTCCTAATGTGATTTCCATGAACATTCCACCGGAGGCGGAGTCCAAGATATTTCTAGAAGCAAAATTCAAACCAGCGTAGAAGATTTGTATAATCATCCAAAGACTCAAGCCATGAGCGGGATAATTTCTAATCATTAATTTCATTCTCTCCCAAGATTATGTAACATGTTCATGGTCAAGTTGCTTGAACTTCATGATATCATTACGGAAAGAGATGATCTTAGCTGGCGGAAATTACTTGGAGATAAAAGCATCTTTACACTTGTTCCAAGAATCAATACTATTTTGGGTAAAGATGAAAACCAAGTTTTTGCTCGATCTCACAATGAGAACGGAAATAGCTTTAGTTTGATAATATCATTATCCACATATTTCTTCTTTTGCATATCGCAAAGCTCAATGAAGGTATTAAGATGGGATGCGGCATCTTCACTAGGAAGGCTAGAAAATTGCTCTTTCATAACAAGATTCAACAAAGTAGCATTGATTTCATATGAATCCGCACTAGTGGCGGGAGCAATTGGAGTACTAAGAAAATCATTATTATTAGTATTCGAGAAGTCACACAACTTAGTGTTTTCAGCCATGGTGACTTAGCAGCAAACAAGCACACAAGCAGACGGAAAGCGAGCGGAAGAAGGGCGAACGGAAAAAGGCAAATTGGTGAAGTGGGGGAGAGGAAAACGAGAGGCAACTAGCAAACAAAGTAAATGCAAGAGATGAGTTTGCGATAGGAACCTGGATATGCTTCACTTGAACACTCCCCGGCAACGGCGCCAGAAATTCTTCTTGCTACCTCCTTGACAACAGCACCAGAAATTGGCACGTTGACGGAGACTTGACTTGCGTTGGTTTTTCCCTTGAAGAGGAAAGGGTGATGCAGCCAGTAGGAGTAAGTATTTCCCTCAGTTTGAGAACCAAGGTATCAGTCTAGTAGGAGTGTCGATATGAGGCACCATAGCACCTGCGCAAAAACAAACGAGCTTGCACCCAACGCGATAAAGGGGTTGTCAATCCCTTCACGATTGTTTGCAAAGTGAGATCTGGTGGAGACAAAAAGGAAATAAGAGTGCTGCAAAGTACGTAGAACTCAAGATGTGAAATAGACCCGGGGGCCATAGTGTTCACTAGAGGCTTCTCTCATGATAGCAAATATTACGGTGGGTGAACAAATTACTGTCGAGCAATTGATAGAATCGCACAAAGTCATGACGATATCTAAGGCAATGATCACATGTATAGGCATCACGTCTGAATCAAGTAGACCGATACTGTCACCATCTACTACTATTACTCCACACATCGACCGCTATCCAGCATGCATCTAGTGTATTAAGTCCATAACAAATGGAGTAACGCCTTAAGCAAGATACATGATGTAGAGGGATAAACTCATGCAATATGATATAAACCCCATCTTTTTACCGTTGATGGGAACAACACGATACGTGCCTCGCTACCCCTTCTGTCACTGGGTGAGGTCACCGCACGGTATGAACCCAAAACCAAGCACTTCTCCCATTGCAAGAATCATAGATCAAGTTGGCCAGACAAAACCCAAAACTCGAAGAGAATTACAAGGATACGAGATCATGCATATAAGAAATCAGAAATGACTCAAATAATATTCATAGATAATCTGATCATAAATCCATAATTAATCGGATCTTGACAAACACACCGCAAAAGAAGGTTACATCGGATAGATCTCCATGAAGATCATGGAGAATTTTGTATTGAAGATCCAAGAGAGAGAAGAAGCATCTAGATACTAGCTATGGACCCGAAGGTCTATGGTGTTGATGAAGAAGTCCTCCGTCTCCAAAACCCCCTCCGACAGGGCACCGGAAAGGTCTCCAAATGAGATCTCGTGGAAACGGAAGCTTGCGGAGGCGGAAAAGTATTTTCGTGGCTCTCTCTGTTGGTTTCGGGAAATTAGGGAATATATAGGCGGAATAAGTAGGGCAGGGGAGCCTCGGGGGGTCCACAAGCCTGCCAGGCGCGGCCACCCCCCTAGGGCGCGCCTGGTGGGCTTGTGGCCTCCCAGGTGGCCCCTGCCTTGGTTCTCAAGTTCCTCGCGTATCTTCTGCTCCAGAAAAAATCATTCCGGAGGTTTTATTCCGTTTGGACTCCGTTTAAAATTCCTATCTGAAAAAGGCCAAAAACACGGAAAGAAACAGGAACTGGCACTGGGCACTGAGTCAATAAGTTAGTCCCAAAAATAATATAAAAAGGCATATAAATGCATATAGGACATCCCAAGTTGATACTAAAATAGCATGGAACGATCAAAAATTATAGATACGTTGGAGACGTATCAGTGACCCTGTTCTTGAGCTTTGCATGCTAATTTTAGTTGGTCCCAAGTAGTTTTGATGCATGATATGGCCTCTAGGCACTGGTAGGAGTAGTTGCTATGAGTTTTGTTAGGCCTTGTTCACTTCCCTTTTGGGTCACCAAAAATTTCGGAATTATTTCAGAAAAGGGAAGATGTTCAGGAAAAACTATCATGGTGGTTCCTCAAGCAAAAGGGGTCCCTGTCTCGCGATTCGGGAGCCTGACCCTTATCAGCCAAGGAACGCACCAGTGCAACCATGTGAATGGCCTTCCGATGAATTCATGATCGATGCAGGTTTCAAGGACGAGTTTGATACATTGGTTCACAACGCCGGGCTCGAAGAATTCATCTCCAACAAATATGAACAATATACTATAATCACTGTCTCTTTTGTCCGTACATTCAAATTTTCTGCTCGCCGTGACCCATCCATACTCTTTGATCTCTATGACAAATCGTACACTATGGATTTAGAGGATTTTAATAGAATTTGCAATATACCTGATTGGGGTAGTCCCAATGATCCTCCTAAGTCCTCGGTTAGGGATTTTATGACTAGTATAATTGTTGGAGAGACTAGAGATATTACGCAGGCTACCATGGGGAGCATTCACTTTCCTGCCCTACATTATTTTGCCCTCTTCATAGGTAGATGCATTAACGGCAAGCATGAACATAGTCACCTCTGCGCACCTGATCTCAGTATTCTTAAGAGCACAGTAACGGGTGATAGAAGTTTCAACATGGGAGCTATAATTGCTAGGAAGCTGAATAACAATGCTAATGAGGGCGATTTCTTTGGTGGGATCTATGCCACTCGCATAGCAAATTTTCTTGGAATACCCATCCGCACAGGAGATCCCTCGCTCCATACAACTTTCCTTGATCGTGCAGCTTTGATTCGCTACCAGTTCCTTGAGAGGGATAATGAACCCCTCGTATACCGGTTAATATTTGACCGGCAGCGTGTTTTCCATATTACCCTTCCTGCTCCTGCCTTCTTTGACTTTCAGGTAAAACAAAGATATTACATAACCAAAGGAGAGGCACAGGAGTATGAGAGGGAGATGAAGGTTGCTCACCTCCGTGAGGCAGCTATTCAGGCGGTAGCTGCCGCATCCCAGTACAACCCCCATTATGATTTTGGTTATCACCCGGACCAGCCTTGGGAGTAGACCAACTTAGTCCAAAAGCCTAAGCTTGGGGGAGTACGTGTTTCTCACCGACTTTATATTCATGTTCACACTTTCACTTTGTTAGTCGGTGTTCACACTTTTCCATGCTAGTTTATTTCCTTTTTCTTGTTTTCTTTTCGTGTGTTTGTTTAAATTTGAGAAAACCCAAAAAGATTTTCCGTTCTTCTTTTGCTTGTTGGGAGCTTTCCCGTGTAAATAGTTTTCTTTTTCTTTGGGTCGAGGTAGAAGACCATGATTACAATGTTTAGTGGCTCTCGTATGCATTATTGTTTGTCTGTCAAAGAGTCTATATTACTTTGTCTTCTCCTTTGTGTTTGCTTGCATATTCCAGCTTAGTCCAATGCACGAACACTCTTATTATTATTCACTCCATTCGGTCATGCAAGTGAAAGGCAATAATGACGATATATGATGAAGTGATTGAGCCTGGAAAAGCTCGTATGAACTCGATCTATTTTGTTTTTGTAAATATGACTAGCTCATCGTTCCTAATTCAGCTTTAGTATGAGAGAAACATGTTTGCAATAACAACTTAGAGATCATAGTTTCTGATGCCATGCTTAATTAGCTAGGATCTTATAATGGTTTGTCTTGGATGTCAGCATGAATTTCGAAATGATTATGATGTAGTATGATAGGATGGTATCTTCCTTTTAATGATTCAAGTGGCTTGACTTGGCACATGTTCACGCATGTAGTTGAAACAAAATCAACATAGCCTCTACGATATTCATGTCCATGGTGATTTATATCCTACTCATGCTTGCACTCAACATTGGTTAATTTCAATGCATGTTGATGACTGTTGTCGCTCTCTAGTTGGTCGCTTCCCAGTATTTTGCTAGCCTTCACTTGTACTAAGCGGGAATACTGCTTGTGCATCCACTTCCATAAACCCAAAGTTGTTCCATATGAGTCCACCATACCTACCTATATGCGGTATCTACCTGCCGTTCCAAGTAAATTTGCATGTGCCACTCTCTAAATCTTCAAATAATAATCTGTTTTGTATGCCCGAACCGCTCATGTGGCGACAAGGGGCGGTCAGTATCTTCCATGCTAGGTGTGTTATCCTCGATATGTGTTTATTCACTATCACTCACGAAAAAGGGGCCGGTAATCGGAATGCCCAGTTCCATGCCCAAATCGAAAATATAATTGCAAACAAGACTTCCTTTGGATTGTTGTTGGTATGGACGGCACCCGAGGATTCGTCTAGTCCTGGAGTGTGATTGATCGGTGGTGGGGGAGTCAAAACTTTACTTTTCTGTTTGGGAACCATCTATAACTTGTGTAGCATGGAAGATAGTGAAAACTCTTGGTCATCGCATTGACAATGAATTCATACCACCCAAATTATTTATCTCTGTTTTAAAAGCTTGAGCTCTGGCACCTCTGCAAATCAATGCTTCCCTCTGCGAAGGGCCTATCTATTTACACTTCTGTTGAGTCATCTCCTTCTTATAAAAGGCACCAATTAGAGAGCACCTCCGTCATTTCTATGATTTGCTATTAATTGATATTGAGTATGACTGTGAGTGGATCTTCTTTGCCATGAATTACAATGTTCAGTCAGCCCTTGGTCTTTGAAGGTGAAAGGACGTGGATGTCGCCTAGAGGGGGGTGAATAGACGCTTTAAAATAATTAAGGTTTAGGCTTGAACAAATGCGGAATAAAACTAACGTTTAATATGTCAAGCACAAAACCTCAAACAACTAGGCTCACCTATGTGCACCAACAACTTATGCTAAGCAAGATAAACAACTAAGTGATAGCAAGATATATGACAATGAACAATATGGCTATCACAAAGTAAAGTGCATAAGTAAAGGGTTTGGGTAAGAGATAACCAAGGCACTGGGAGACGATGATGTATCCCGAAGTTCACACCCTTGCGGATGCTAATCTCCGTTGGAGCGGTGTGGAGGCACAATGCTCCCCAAGATGCCACTAAGGACACCGTAATCTCCTCACGCTCTCGTGCAATGCAAGATGCCGTGATTACACTAAGGGACCCTTGAGGGCGGTCACCAAACCCGTACAAATGGCAAACCTTGGGGCGGTCACCGAACCCGTACACGTGGCAACCCTTGGGGGCGGTTACCGGTACCCATACAAATTGCTCGGGGCAATCTCCACAACCTAATTGGAGACCCCGAGACTTGCCCGGATCTTCACACCACAATGATTGAGCTCCAAGACACCACCAAGCTTCTAGGACGCCAAAGCATCCATGAAGAACAATATCTAGGGTACTAAGTACCAAAGGTAATAAGCTTCTCAACTTCTCACTTCCACGTATCACCGTGGAGAACTCAAACTGATGCAACCAATGCAATGGCAAGAACACACGGAGTGGTCAAGTCCCTCACACTCAAATCCCTCCACAACAACGAAAGCTATGGAGAAATATGACAGGAAGAACAAGGAGCTCACAAAGAACTCCAAGATCTAGATCCAAGGGGTTCCCCTCACATAGAGGAGAAAGTGATTGGTGGAGATGTGGATCTAGATCTCCTCTCTCTTTTCCCTCAATAACAAGCAAGAATCATTGGAGGGATTGAGAGTAAGCAAGCTCTAAGAATGTCAACAATGGAGGTAGAACAAGAGCTCAACGGATGGATAAGACCAAGGGGGAAGAAGACCCCCTTTATATAGTGGGGGAAGGAATCAGACCGTTACCCCCACTTACAGCATGAGCCCAGCGGTACTACCGCTGGCTGCAGCGGTACTACCGCTGACCCTGCAGCGGTACTACCGCTGAGCCCATGGCAGCGCAAAGATACTACCAGGCCAACCACCGCCAAGAAAGTCTTCACAAAAAGGTCTGACGAAGTACAGCCGCAAAGATGACAGTACTAAAGTCCTGGAGCGGTACTACCGCTGACCAGGGGCGGTACTACTGCTGGGACAGCGGTACTACTGCTGGGACAGCGGTACTACCGCTAGCTCTAGCGGTACCACCGCTAGGGCCAGCGGTACTACCGCCAACTCTAGCGGTACTGCCGCTAGGGCCAGCGGTACTACCGCTCGCCACTGAAATAGCCATAACTTTCGCATACGAGCTCCGAATCGAGCAAACCCAAGCTTGTTGGATTCAAGACGACAAGAGCTATCCAAACAGCTCCTGGAAATCTTAAGACCATGCAGATATGAAAATGCCAATGATATAGAGATGTGAGTCCTCTATGAATGAAGAACCGGTAAAAACTCCAAACATCGAAAACATCATAGTAGATGCATATGGACTCCGTTTTCGATGAACTCGAGCTTGTCATGAAGATGACCATAAGCTCTAAAACTCACAAGGAGAAACACCAAACAAGAACCAAGAAGTATGATGCAAGGATGCAAATGGTTTGAGCTCTCAACGAACGATACGATCAAGCAACTCACTTGAGAGCCCCCCTTGACAGTACAACATTCTATCCTAAACAGAAAACCTATCAAGGGCAAACCTATACCTTGCACCTCGTCCTCTTGAGCTAGATGATGATGACCTTGGCTTCCTCAAGATGGACCACCTTTCTTGATTGCGTTGGCTTGATGAAGACTAGTTGATTGCTCCCCCATACTCACTATGGGTGAGCCACTCTTCAGAATATCTTCACAAGTCCATTGACACCACAATGGATGGCAAGCTTCAAGCATGATATCTTTGTGCTGATCCACTTGAACTTGCACACCGCAATCTTGATGACGATCACCACTTGACGTCATCCTTCATGGGTTGTATGAGATCTTCCTCTAGACGCAAGCCCATGGAAAAACACCTAACCCCTACATAGAACTCTCACGAAGACCATGGGTTAGTACACAAACACGTAATGGACAATGCTTACCATACCATGGGATCACTTGATCCCTCTCGGTACATCTTGTATGCTTTGTCTGTTGATCATCTTGATTTACTCTTTGTCTGAGATCTTGATCAACCTTGTGTCTCTATGACCATTCTTTGGATAATAACTTGAATACCATCTTGGTCATCATATAAACTCCTTGAACCCAACAAATGGACTTCAAGAAGTGCCTATGGACAAATCCTATAAATGTAACTTAAGGCAACCATTAGTCCATAGGAATTGTCATCAATTACCAAAACCACATATGGAGATATAGGCTCTAACAGAAGGTGCTCTGCATTTATGTTTTGCGGTCTCAGAAAAGGCTAGCGAGATACCATCTGTTCATATTGTATCATGATTGTTTTGATTGAAGTGTTGACTTTCGAAACTTATTATTATTGCTCGCTAGTTTATTATGCCATTGATATGAGTTTACCATGAGACCTGGATGTTATTGCTTATGTGGTTAGCTTATGATCTTGCTGAAAATATGAATATGAGTTAGACGTAATTACAACAACAAGATCAAACAGAGTTCGTAAAAGTTTTTCTTTTGTCTCTTTCAGTTTGTCAACTAAATTGCTTGAGGACAAGCAAGGCTTTAAGCTTGGGAGTTGATACGTCTCCATCGTATGTACTTTTCCAAACTCTTTTGCCCTTGTTTTGGACTCTAATTTGCATGATTTGATTGGAACTAACCCGGACTAACGCTGTTTTCACCAGAATTGCCATGGTGTTGTTTTTGTGCAGAAATAAAAGTTCTCGGAATGACCTACAAATTTACGAGGATTTTTTGTGAAATATATGAAAAATACTGGCGCAAGAATTACCCGAAGCCACGGAGCAGGGAGCCCACAAGCCTAGGAGGCGCCCCCCCTAGGGCGCGCCTAGGAGGCTTGTGAGCTCCTCGGGGCTCCGCAGTCTCCAACTCCGACTCTATTTAGTCCCTTTCATTCGGAAAAAAATCAGAGAGAAGAGTTCATCGCGTTTCACGATACGGAGTCGCCGCCACCACCTGTTCTTCCTCCGGAGGGCAGATCTCGAGGCCGTTCTGGGCTCCGGAGAGGGGAAATCGACGCCATCGTCATCATCAACCTTCCTCCATCGCCAATTCCATGATGGTCTTCACCGTTCGTGAGTAATTCCATCGTAGGCTTGTTGGACGGTGATGGGTTGGATGATATTTATCATGTAATCGAGTTAGTTTTGATGGGGTTTGATCCCTAGTATCCACTATGTTCTGAGATTGATGTTGCTACCACTTTGCTATGCTTAATGCTTGTCACTAGGGCCCGAGTGCCATGATTTCAGATCTGAACCTATTATGTTTTCATCAATATATGTGTGTTCTAGATCCTATCTTGCAAGTTGTAGTTACCTACTATGTGTTATGACCCGGCAACCCCGGAGTGACAATAGCCGGAACCACTCCCGCGGACGACCATAGTATGAGGAGTTCATGTATTCACTTTGTGCTAACGCTTTGTTCCGGTTCTCTATTAAAAGGAGACCTTAATATCCCTTAGTTTCCATTAGGACCCCGCTGCCACGGGAGGGATGGACAAAAGATGTCATGCAAGTTCTTTTCCATAAGCACGTATGACTATATACGGAATACATGCCTACATTATATTGACGAACTGGAGCTAGTTGCATATCACTCTCCGTTATAACTGTTGTATGATGAATGCCATCCGGCATAATTATCCATCACCGATCCAATGCCTGCAAGTTTTCCTACTGGTCCTTGCTAAGTTACTTTGTTGCTACTGTTGTCACACTTGCTACTGCTACGGTTGCCACTTCTACTATTACCGCTGCTACCGTTACTATCACACTACTTTGCTACTGATACTCTGTTGCAGATACTAAGTCTTTCAGGTGTGGTTGAATTGACAACTCAACTGCGAATACTCGAGAATATTCTTTGGCTCCCCTTGTGTCGAATCAATAAATTTGGGTTGAATACTCTACCCTCGAAAACTGTTGCGATCCCCTATACTTGTGGGTTATCAGTTACCATCAGGATTAGTTATGAACTTAAATAAATGTTATTTAGTGCATGTGTTAAGCATGAACATTATATCTGGATCTTGTTTATTGCGAGACGGTTACTCATTTAAATCAGAGATTAATGGTTGTTCTATTTTTATGAGTAATATCTTCTATGGTCATGCACCCAATTTGAGAGGATTGTTCATACTGAATCTTGATAGTAATGATACACATGTACATAACATTGAGACCAAAAGATGTAGGGTTAATAATGATAGCGTCATGTATTTATGGCACTGCCGCTTAGGTCATGTTGGTGTAAAACGCATGAAGAAACTCCATTCCGATGGGCTTTTGGAGTCAGTTGATTTTGAATCACTTGACACCTGCGAACCATGCCTCATGGGCAAGATGACTAAGACTCTGTTCTCCGGAACAATGGAGCGTGCAAGTGACTTGTTGGAGATTATACATACTGATGTATGTGGTCAGATGAGTGTGGAGGAACGCGGCGGATCTCGTTATTTCCTCACCTTCACTGACGATTTGAGTAGATATGGTTATATCTACTTAATGAAGCACAAGTCTGAAACGTTTGAAAACGTCAAGCAATTTCAGAGTGAAGTAGAAAATCATCGTAACAAGAAGATCAAGTTCCTACGTTCCGACCGTGGGGGGTGAGTATCTGAGTTTCGAGTTTGGTACTTACTTAAGACAATGTGGAATTGTTTCACAGTTGACACCGCCTGGAACACCACAGTGTAATGGTGTGTCTGAACGTCGTAACCGTACTTTATTAGATATGGTGCATTCTATGATGTCTCTTACCGATTTGCCATTATCATTTTGAGGCTATGCATTAGAGACAGCTGCATTCACTTTAAATAGGGCACCATAAAAATCCGTTGAGACGACACCATACGAGCTGTGGCATGGCAAGAAGCCAAAGTTGTCATTTCTCAAAGTTTGGGGATGCGATGCTTATGTCAAAAAGCTTCAGCCTGAAAAGCTGGAACCCAAAGCGGAAAAATGTGTCTTCATAGGATACCCAAAAGAGACAGTTGGGTATACCTTCTATCTCAAATCCGAAGGCAAAGTGTTTGTCGCAAAGAACGGAGCTTTTCTTGAGAAATAGTTTCTCTCGAAAGAGTTGAGTGTGAGGAAGATAGAACTTGATGAGTTTCAAGAACCTCTGCTTCAAAGTGACGCAGGGCAGAAAGAACTTTTTGTCGAGGCGACACCAGTTGAAGAGGAAGATAATGATGAAGATCATGAGTCTTCGGATCAAGTTGTTATCAAACCTCGTAGGTCGACAAGAGTACGTTCTGCTCCAGAGTGGTACGAAATCCTGTCTTATCTATATTGTTGTTGGACAACAATGAGCCTGCAACTTATGGAGAAGCAATGGTGGGCCCGGATTCCAACAAATGGTTAGAGGCCATGAAATTCGAGATAGGATCTATGTATGAAAACAAAGTATGGACTTTGGAAGTATTAGCTGTAGGCCGAAAGGCTATTCAGAACAAATGGATCTTTAAGAAGAAGACGGACGCGGACGGTAATGTGACCATGTATAAAGCTCGACTTGTGGCAAAGGGGTTTTCACAAGTTCAAGGAGTTGACTACGATGAGACTTTCTCACCTGTAGCGATGCTTAAGTCAGTTTGAATCATGTTAGCAATAGCTGCATGAGTCGACTATGATATATGGCAGATGGATGTCAAAACGGTGTTCCTTAATGGATTCCTTAAGGAAGAGTTGTATATGATGCAACCCGAAGGTTTTGTTGATCCAAAGAATGCTAACAAACTGTGCAAGCTCCACCGATCCATTTATGGACTGGTGCAAGCATCTCGGAGTTGGAACAAGCGCTTTGATGAGGTGATCAAAGCGTTTGGGTTTGTATAAGTTGTAGGAGAAGCTTGTATTTACAAGAAAGTGAGTGGGAGCTCTGTGGCATTTCTAATATTATAGGTGGATGACATATTGCTGATTGGAAACAACGTGGAGTTTTTGGAGACCATAAAGGATTACTTGAATAAAAGTTTCTCAATGAAGGTCCTGGGAGAAGCTACTTACATTCTAGGCATTAAGATCTATAGGGATAGATCAAGATGCCTGATAGGACTTTCACAAAGCACGTACCTTGATAAGATTTTGAAGAAGTTCAAAATGGAACAGTCCAAGAAAGGGTTCTTGCCAGTGTTACAAGGTACAAAGTTGAGTAAAACTCGGTGCCTAGCAACTGCGAAAGATAGAGAGTATATGAGTACCATCCCCTA
Source organism: Hordeum vulgare subsp. vulgare (assembly GCF_904849725.1). NCBI lineage: Eukaryota > Viridiplantae > Streptophyta > Magnoliopsida > Poales > Poaceae > Hordeum > Hordeum vulgare. The sequence goes on along the minus strand of NC_058519.1, from coordinate 203,867,572 downwards.
TGCTTCAGCCAAAGGTTCTATCATGTATGCAATGCTGTGCACTAGACCGGACGTAAGCCTCGCCATAAGTATGGCAGGCAGGTTCCAGAGTAATCCAGGAGTGGATCACTGGACGGCGGTCAAGAATATTCCGAAGTACCTGAAAAGGACTAAAGAAATGTTTCTCGTATATGGAGGTGACAAAGAGCTCGCCGTAAAGGGTTACGTCGATGCAAGCTTTGACACAGATCCGGACGACTCTAAGTCACAAACCGGATACGTATTTATTCTTAATGGGGGTGCAGTAAGCTGGTGCAGTTCCAAGCAAAGTGTTGTAGCTGATTCTACATGTGAAGCGGAGTACATGGCTCCCTCGGAGGCAACTAAGGAGGGTGTCTGGATGAAGCAGTTCATGACAGATCTTAGAGTTGTGCCGAGCGCACTAAATCCAATAACTCTGTTCTGTGACAACACTGGTGCCATTGCTTTAGCAAAGGAACCATGGTTTCACAAGAAAACCAGACACATTAAACGACGCTTAAACCTCATCCGCGACTACGTCGAGGAGGAGGACGTAAATATCCGCAAAGTGCACACGGATCTGAATGTGGCAGACCCGCTGACTAAACCTCTTCCACCGGCAAAGCATGATCAACACCAGAACTGTATGGGTGTTAGATTTATTACAATGTAATTCGCATGGCGATGTGAGGACTAGATTATAGACTCTAGTGCAAGTGGGAGACTATTGGAATTATGCCCTAGAGGCAATAATAAATGAGTTATTATTATAATTCCTATTTCAAGATAATAGTATATTATCCATGCTATAATTGTATTGAATGAAAACATAGATACATGTGTGGATACATAGACAAAACACTGTCCCTAACAAGCCTCTAGTTGGTTAGCTAGTTGATCAAGGATAGTCAAGGTTTTCTGACTATATGCAAGTGTTGTCCCTTGATAACTGGATCACATCATTAGGTGAACCATGTGATCGACTAGACCCAAACTTATGAACGTAGCATATTGATCGTGTCATTTTATTGCTACTGTTTTATGCGTGTCAAGTATTTATTCCTATGACCATGAGATTGATACGTCTCAAACGTATCTATAATTTTTGATGGTTTCATGTTGTTATCTTGTCATCTTTGGATGTTTTATGTACATTTAATATCTTTTTTGCGACTAACTTATTAATTCAGTGCCAAGTGCGAGTTCATGTTTTTCTGTGTTTTTGGCTCTTTTCAGATCTGATTTTGGAACGGAGTCCAAATGGAATAAAATCCACGAAATAAATTTTTCCCGAACGGAAGAAGATCAGGGGGCTTGAGGGCCAAGGCAGGAGAGCTACACGGGGCCCACAAGCCCTGCAGCCGCCACTAGGCGGGCGGCGGCTACCAGGCTTGTGGCCTCCCTGGCGCCCCCCTGACCTAGCTCCTTCGCCTATATATTCCCCAAAATACAGAAAAAAAATAGGGGAAACCACGAAAACACTTTTCTGCCGCCGCAAGCTTCCGTTTCTGCGAGATCTCATCTGGAGACCCTTCCCGGTGCCCTGCCGGAGGGGACTTCAGAGTTGGAGGGCTTCTTCATCAACATCATCGCCCCTCCAATGACTCGTGAGTAGTTCACTTCAGTCCTACGGGTCCCTAGTTAGTAGCTAGATGGCTTCTTCTCACTCTTGGATCTTCAATACAAAGTTCTCCATGATCTTCATGGAGATCTATCCGATGTAATCCTCTTTGGCGGTGTGTTTGTCGAGATCCGATGAATTGTGGATTTTTGATCAGATTATCTATGATATATATTTGAGTCTTTGCTGATTTCTTATATGCATGATTTGATATCCTTGTAAGTCTCTCCGAGTCTTGGGTTTTATTTGGCCAACTAGATCTATGATTCTTGCAATGGGAGAAGTGCTTGGTTTTGGGTTCATACCGTGTGGTGACATTTCCCAGTGACAGAAGGGGCAGCAAGGCACGCATCATGTTGTTGCCATCAAGGGTAACAAGATGGGCTTTTATCGTAGATATGAGATTGTCCATCTACATCATGTCATCTTGCTTAAGGTGTTACTCTGTTCTTTTGGACTTAATACACTAGATGCATGCTGGATAGCGGTCGACGTGTGGAGTAATAGTGGTACATGCAGAAAATATCGGTCTACTTGTTTTGGACGTGATGCCTAGAGATATAATCATTGCCATAGATGACGTCACGACTTTGCGCGGTTCTATCAATTGCTCGACAGTAATTTGTTCACCCACCGTCTACTTGCTTTCATGAGAGAAGCCACTAGTGAACACTACCGCCCTCGGGTCTATTCACACCTATCGTTTCCACTTTTGCTTTTACTTTGCTTTGTTACTTTGTTGCTTTCAGTTCTCACTTGGCAAACAATCTATAAGGGATTGACAACCCCTTCATAGCTTTGGGAGCAAGCTCTTTGTGATTGTGCAGGTACTTGTGATATTCCTTCACTCGATCGATTCCTTGGTTCTCAAAACTGAGGGAAATACTTACCGCCGCTATGCTACATCACCCTTTCCGCTTCAAGGGAACACCAACGCAAGGCTTCAAGGCCACGGGGGAAATCCTTTGCATATTTTCCTAGGAAGTCCCTAAAGGCGTAGCCGTAGCAGAAGGATTCCTGGTGCCTTTTCTGAGGAGTATCAGGACAAGAATAGTCTCCCGTCAACACGTGTTTCTGGCGCCGTTGGAAGGTCTTTTGTTGCAGTAGCAGAAGTATTTCTGGCGCCGTTACCAGGGAAGGAGAGATCTATCCAAGTAGGTCTCACAAACTCATCTCTTGCATTTACTTTTTTGCCAGTTGCCTCTCGTTTTCCTCTCCCCCACTTCACATTTGACGTTTTCATTTGCCTTTCTCCTTTGCCTTTTTCGTTTGCCTTTTTCCGTTCGCCTTTTTGTACGCCCTTTTTCTTGCTTGCTTTCTGTTCGCTTGTGTGCCATGTGTCTTCAATATGCTTGCATCTTCGCTTGCTGAAAATCTAGTGATATGGATCCTCATCCACTTGCTAATCTCTTTAAGAGATCCAATTATGTTGATCCAATTGCTAGTAAGTTGAGTGCACTTGACTTTCTCTATGGAGTTTTGATTGAGATGCGTGAATCTGAAAATTGTGAGAAAGAAATTTATGAAGTGATTCACGAGGGCTCCTTGGATGAAAAGCATGATTGCAATGGTTTCACTATAAATTCTATTAGTGACAATCATGCTAAAAATATGCAAAACCCTAAGCTTGGGGATGCTAGTTTTGCTATGACCACTACTTATGGCAATAATCATGATTGGGGTGATGATCTTTCTTATGATCTTGAAAATTTGTTTAAACCTCATGATGAATATGATATTTGCAATAATATTGAAAGTGGGTTTGGAGAAGTCATGACTCTAGTTGATGATAATCCCACTATTTTTGAAGAGCGTCAACTTTGCATGCATGTGGATCATGAAAAGAATATCCTATGTGATAGTTAGATTGTTGAATTCAAATATGATCCCACATTTAATTGCTATGAGAGAGGAAAATATTTTGGTAGAAACTTTCATGTTACCAAATTACCTCTCGTTATGTGGAGATTGCTATTGTCTCTTTCTTCTTCCTTGCATATGGCAACTGTTGGTTGTCTTGACAATCTATTTTCCTATAAAATGCCTATGCATAGGAAGTATGTTAGACTTAGATGTGATTTTCACATGCTATATGATGCTCTCGTTGTGCTTCAATTCTTGCCTTTTGTGTGAGCATCATTGATTTATCAATGCCTAGCTAAGGGCGTTAAACAATAGCGCTTGTTGGGAGGCAAACCAACGAATCTATCCTTTTTATTTCTGTTTTGTGTTTTCCACACTTTAATAATTCAGTTATGATTGTGTTTTTGTGTTTCTTTTTGCGTTTGTGCCAAGCAGAACCGTTATGATTAGTCTTGGGGATGATCGTTTGGTCATGCTGGAAAAGACAGAAACTTTCTGCTCACGAAAAGAATTTTCATTTTTTTATGTTAGAGCTTTTGAGTTGATTCTTTTTGCTGCTGATTGCTACGCAAATTCTTCAGACAGTCGTCATTGTTCAGAATTTTTGAAGTACCAGAAGTATACGAAGTATACATATTGCTACAGACTGGTCTGCTGTTAACAGATTCTGTTTTTGTTGAGTTGGTTGCTTATTTTGATGAAACTATGGATAGTATCGGGGGGTATTAGCCATGGAAGATTGAAAATACAGTAACCCAACATCAACATAAGTCGAATTTAAGTTTGATACAATACCTAAGGAAGTGGTGGTTTGCTTTCTTATACTAATGTTATCACGAGTTTCTGTTTAAGTTTCGTGTTGTGAAGTTTTCAAGTTTTGGGTGAAGTTCTGATGGACGAAAAGATAAAGAGTGGCAAGAGCTCAAGCTTGGGGATGCCCAAGGCACCCCAAGATGATTCAAGGATGCTGTAAAAGCCTAAGCTTGGGGATGCCCCGGGAAGGCATCCCCTCTTTTGTCTTCAATCCATCGGTAACGTTACTTGGGGCTATATTTTTATTCACCACATGGTATGTGTTTTGCTTGGAGCGTCTTGTATCATAGGAGTCTTTTATTTTTGTTGTGTCACAATCATCCTTGCTGCACACCTAGAGAGAGACATGCACTCACCGTGATTTTGTCGAGCTTCACTTATATCTTTTGAGCTAGTTGATTTTGCTCTATGTGCTTCACTTATATCTTTTAGAGCACAGTGGTGCGTGGCTTGGTAGTTGATCTATGCTTTGAAAGTAGTCTCAAAAGGGGTAGTTATCCAAAGGGATATGAAAACTTCCACCTTCATGTTCATTGAATAGTTAGAGAAGTTTGATTCATCTCAATTAGTTTTTGAGATGTGGTTGTGGTAATATTGAAGTTATGATAGTAAGGTGTTGTGGATCTAGAAATACTTGTGTTGAAGTTAGTGATTCCCATAGCATGCACGTATGGTGAGCCGCTATGTGATGAAGTATGAGCATGATTAGTCTATTGATTGCCATCCTTTGTGTGGCGGTTGGGATCGCGCGATGGTTTATACCTACCAATCCTTCCCCTAGGAGTATGCGTTGAATGCTTTGTTTCGATTACTACTAAAACTTTTGCAACAAGTATATGAGTTCTTCATGACTAATGTTGAGTCCATGGTTTAGATGCACTTTCACCTTCCACCATCACTATCTTCTTAGTGTCGTGCAACTTTCGCCGGTGCACAAAACCCACCATTAGCCTCCCTCAAAACAGCCACCATACCTACCTACTATGGCTTTTTCAAAGTCATTCCGAGATATATTGCCATGCAACTACCACCATGACATGTGCCACCACTTCTACATTGCCATTGCATGATCGTAAGATAGCTAGCATGGTGTTTCCATTAATGTCTATGCCATGCTAGATCATTGTCACGGTACACTACCGAAGGCATTCCATATAGAGTCATCGTTGCTCTAATTTTTGAGTTGAAAGTGTGATGATCATCATTGATGGAGCATTGTCCCATGTGAGGAAATAAAAGAGGCCAAAGATGCCCACCAAAATAAAAAAAAATAAAAAAAAAGAGGCCAAAGAGCCCACCAAAAAAATGATGAGAGAAAAAGAGAGAAGGGACAATGCTACTATCCTTCCACACTTGTGCTTATTAAGCACCATGATATTCATGATTGAGAGTCTCTCGTTTTGTCACCACCATATAGCTAGTGGGAAATTTTCATTACATAACTTGGTTTGTATATTCCAATGATAGGCTTCCTCAAATTTGCCTTAGGTCTTCGTGAGCAAGCAAGTTGGATGCACACCCACTAGTTTTCTTTAAGAGATTTCACATACTCTTAGCTCTAGTGCATCATTTGTATGGCAATCCCTACTCATTCACATTGATATCTATTGATGAGCATCTCCATAGCTCATTGATATGCCTAGTTAATGTGATCATCTTCTCCTTGTTTGTCTTGCAACCTCCACCACACTCCACACCACTTATAGTGCTAAAACCATGGCTCACGCTCATGTATTGCATGAGAGTTGAAAAGGTTTGAGAAAGTAAAGGTGTGAAAACAATTACTTGGCCAATACCGGGGTTCTTCATGATTTAAATTCGTTGTGCAATGATGATAGAGCATAGCCAGACTATATGCTCTTGTAGGGATAACTTTCTTTTGGCCTTGTTATTTTGAAAGTTCATGATTACCTTGCTATTTTGCTTGAAGTATTATTGTTTCCACGTCAATAGCAAGCTATTGTTTTGAATCTAATGGATCTGAACATTCACATCACATAAGAGGAGTTACAAAGGACATTTATGCTAGGTAGCATGAAAGCATCAAAAATTCATTCTTTATCACTTCCATACTCGAGGACGAGCATGAGTTAAGCTTGGGGATGCTTGATACGTCTCAAACGTATCTATAATTTTTGATGGTTTCATGGTGTTATCTTGTCATCTTTGGATGTTTTATGTACCTTTTATATCTTTTTTTGGGACTAACTTATTAATTCAGTGCCAAGTGCTAGTTCCTGTATTTTTTGTGTTTTTGGCTCTTTTCAGATCTGATTTCGGAACAGAGTCCAAATGGAATAAAATCCCCGAAATAAATTTTTCCCGAATGGAAGAAGATGAGGGGGCTTGAGGGTCAAGGCAGGAGAGCTACATGGGGCCCACAAGCCCTGTAGCCGCCACCGGGGGGGAGGCGGCTACCAGGCTTGTGGCCTCCCTGGCGCCCCCCTGACCTAGCTCCTTCACCTATATATTCCCTAAAATACAGAAAAAATAGGGGAATCCACGAAAACACTTTTCCGCCGCCGCAAGCTTCCGTTTCCACGAGATCTCATCTGGAGACCCTTCCCGGTGCCCTGCCGGAGGGGACTTTGGAGTTGGAGGGCTTCTACATCAACATCATCGCCCCTCCAATGACTCGTGAGTAGTTCACTTTAGACCTACGGGTCCGTAGTTAGTAGCTAGATGGCTTCTTCTCTATCTTGGATCTTCAATACAAAGTTCTCCATGATCTTCATGGAGATCTATCCGATGTACTCCTCTTTGGCGGTGTGTTTGTCGAGATCCGATGAATTGTGGATTTGTGATCAGATTATCTATGACATATATTTGAGTGTTTGTTGATTTATTATATGCATGATTTCATATCCTTGTAAGTCTCTCCGAGTCTTGGGTTTTGTTTGGCCAACTAGATCTATGATTCTTGCAATGGGAGAAGTGCTTGGTTTTGGGTTCATACCGTGTGGTGACCTTTCCCAGTGACAGAAGGGGCAGCAAGGCACGCATCGTGTTGTTGCCATCAAGGGTAACAATGTGGGCTTTTATCATAGATATGAGATTGTCCATCTACATAATGTCATCTTTCTTAAGGCGTTACTCTGTTCTTTTGGACTTAATACACTAGATGCTTGCTGGATAGCGGTCGAAGTGTGGATTAATAGTAGTAGATGCAGAAAGTATCGGTCTACTTGTTTTGGACGTGATGCCTATAGATATAATCATTGGCATAGATGACGTCATGACTTTGCGCGGTTCTATCAATTGCTCGACAGTAATTTGTTCACCCACCGTCTACTTGTTTTCATGAGAGAAGCCACTAGTGAACACTACGGCCCCGGGTCTATTCACACCTATCGTTTCGACTTTCGCTTTTACTTTGCTTTGTTATTTTGTTACTTTCAGTTCTCACTTGTCAAACAATCTATAAGGGATTGACAACCCCTTCGTAGAATTGGGAGCAAGCTCTTTGTGTTTGCGCAGGTACTTGTGATATTCCTTCACTCGATCGATACCTTGGTTCTCAAAACTGAGGGAAATACTTACCGCCACTGTGCTACATCACCCTTTCCGCTTCGAGGGAACACCAACGCAAGGCTCCAAGGCCACGGGGGAAATCCTTTGCATATTTTCCTAGGAAGTCCCTAAAGGCGTAGCCGTAGCAGAAGGATTCCTGGTGCCGTTGCTGAGGAGTATCAAGACAAGAATAGTCTCCCGTCAGCACGTGTTTCTGGCGCCGTTGGAAGGTCTTTTGTTGCAGTAGCAGATATCATATAACTTAGTGGCACCGGAGGAATACCTTGTGTGTGTCAAACGTCACAACGTAACTGGGTGACTATAAAGATGCTCTACAGGTATCTCCGAAGGTGTCCGTTGAGTTAGTATGGATCAAGACTGGGATTTGTCACTCCGTGTGATGGAGAGGTATCTCGGGGCCCACTCGGTAATACAACATCACACACAAGCCTTGCAAGCGATGTGACTTAGTGTAAGTTGTGGGATCTTTTATTACGAAACGAGAAAAGAGACTTGGCGGTAACGAGATTGAAATAGGTATACGTATACCGACGATCGAATCTCGGGCAAGTAACATACCAAAGGACAAAGGGAATGACATACATGATTATATGAATCCTTGGCAATGAGGTTCAACCGATAAGATCTTCGGAGAATATGTAGGATCCAATATGGGCATCCAGGTCCCGCTATTGGATATTGACCGAGGAGTCTCTCGGGTCATGTCTACATAGTTCTCGAACCAGCAGGGTCTACACACTTAAGGTTCGACGATGTTTTAGCGTAGTTGAGTTATATGGTTGGTTACCACATGTTGTTCAAAGTCCCGGATGAGATCCAGGACATCACGAGGGTTTCCGGAATGGTCCAGAAACGAAGATTGATATATAGGATGACTTCATTTGGTTACCGGAAGGTTTTCGGGCATTACCGGTAATGTACCGGGAGTGACGAATGGGTTCCAGATGTTTACCGGGAGGGGGACCACCCACCCGGGAGGGCCCAAGGACTTTAGAGGTGGCGCACCAAGCTGGTGGCGCCAGCCCAATTGTCCCTTGCGCAGGAAAAGAAAAAACCAAAAAAAGGGGAAAGGTGGGAAAAAAGGGAAGGACTCCTCCTTCCAATCCTAATTGGACTAGGATTGGAGGAGGACTCCTCCCCCTTGGCCGACACAGCCCTTGAGGGGCTTGGCCCTCAAGGCAAGGCCTCCCCCCTCTTCCTCCTATATATAGTGGAGTTTTGGGGCTGATTTGATACGAAATTTAGACAAGGCAGCCCGACCACAAAACACCATGGTTTTTCCTCTAGATCATATTTCTGCGGAGCTCGGACGGAGCCCTGCTAGAACATACCATCACCAACCTCCGGAGCGCTGTCACGCTGCCGGAGAACTCATCTAATTCTCCATCTATCTTGTTGGATCAAGAAGGCCGAGATCATCGTCGCGTTGTAGTGTGCTGAATGCAGAGGTGCCGTCCGTTCGGCACTAGATCGGATCGTGGGACGAAGAGTACGACTACGGTGATTTGAATCATGCAAGTTGTACCACTACATCGTCCGCGTTTCTTAACGCTTACCGATGTGCGATCTACAAGGGTACGTAGATCAGAATCTCCTCTCGTAGATGAACATCACCATGATAGGCATTGCGTGTGCGTAGGAATTTTTTTGTTTCCCATGCAACGTTCCCCAACAAAATCAACGGTAATATACAAATTGCTATTCAACTTTCTACAAGGACCACCTTCGTCGAATTCGATTCAACTAAAGTGGGAGAGACAGACACCCGCCATCCATCTTTATGCAACAAGTTGCATGTCAGTCGATGGTACCGGTCTCTCGTACGTGGACGAGTAAGGTTGATCCGAGCTGCTTCATCCCATAATACCGTTGAATCAAGAAAAGACTAAGGAAGGAAGCAATCTGAATATCAACGCTCACAAAATCCTTTGTGTTATACTCGTGATGTCATCTATGCAAAGACCTAGCTCATGATGCCACTCTTGGGGAACGTTGCATGGGAAACAAAAAATTTCCTACTGTGACAGCCCGATGCCGGCATTCCATAATATTCCCCCTTCTTTCCGTTTTCGTCGTGTGTCTATTTTCTTTTGTCGCATCATCATCGCATCATGCACGTCATCTCCATTGCATCGGCATCTCCGTTGCCGCCAGTTTTCAAAACTTGCATCCGTTAGTAGTTGCCGGTTCTCGTCGTTGTCCGCTCTCAGCCCGACCGCACACGCACGCGCCCGCGGCATCGTCAAATCCATGTTTTAAAAGTGTGTGTAAAACTTTCTCTGATCGGGTTGAAATTTGACGTGCGGTGTTATTGAAATTTAGGTAGGCCGCCTGTCAAGTTTCGTGCGATCGGAGTTCGTCTGGTACCCGAACGGTTGACCGTAGCGGCACCGGATTCGGTCTACCGTCGGACGTGTGCCGGTGTTTTAAAATTTGTTGCCGCGCCGCCCGTTCTCCCTCTCGTCTCCGGATATCCACTCTACACGTCCTCCTAACCATTCCCGTGTTCGGAATCGTCCGTATCCGACCGCACGGTTGGATCCGAAACGCAATTCCGGGTAACCTAACCCCCTCTTTTGTTATAAATATACCCCCGTGTATATTTTAGACAGCCACCCCAGCCCTTGCATCGATTTCCGTGCCAAACCCTAGCCTCCTCCCGCAGCCTCTCTCTCCCACCAACACCGCCGGCCCAGCTGGCCACGAGGCCGAGCTAGCCCACGCCAGGGTGGCTCCTCCACCAGCCTCCCCTCATGGGCCCAAAGCCCACAAGGTGAGCCTCCCCTGCTGCCTATCTAGCGCCCGTGTCATGTTTTTCTATTATTTCGCCAATGCCCTGTTTCGGCCTGCAGTAGTTTCGGCCCATTAGTTGATTTTTTTTAGGGTTGCGAATTATTTATTTTCAGGGTTTAGAATATATTAAAACGACCGTAACTTTTATTCCGTAAGTCGGATCGCGAGGAGTTGTATATGGTTTTCGTGTAGTTTCTCGTGTAGAATCCGTTTATATAACTTGCATAATTGTTTGACATAGTTTAACGTGCCAAACACCTAGTTTAGCGTGATGTCCCAATAGGGGAACGTCCCGTATTTATATTTCTTGCGATCCAGATTGCTCGTATGTCGTAGTAGAAATGCCCATGTTTTAGGAACCATTTTTCCACGTATTTTAGAGTAGTCTTTGGTATTTTTGCGCGTAGGGATTTGCCGCTAGATTATTTTCCCGTGTTTAGGTCTTTATTTCGCATTTATGCGTGACAATATTTTTGTATTGCAACCCCACATATTTTATATGTTTCCGGGGTAGAAAAATCCATTGGATTTTTCTGTGCAATTAGTTTTAGCTTTCGAGTAAGTTAGTTCGCGTGATATTTTGCTATGTTGCCCTCTTGTCATTTTTGTAGGATTTATTCCGTGCTTCGTTTGAAGGAGTTGTTTTGTTCCACCTTTGCCCCCTTAGTTTTCGGCTACCGGTGTTATGTTCCATAAATGAGCGCTCCTAACACGATCGGGGTTGCTATGGGGACCCCCTTGATAATTCGTTTTAGATTAAGACTGGTCTGGCAAGGCTCAACTTTGGTACTACATTTGCCTAATAACCTAATAATAATGCATAGGGACCCGCCGACACCCGAGGAAATTTAATCAATCCCCGGGCCATTGCTCCTCATGAGTGTTGGTCCAAACTGGCAGACTACAGGGCCACCGCGGGGCAACCCGAGGTTTGGTTTCTCCTAGTGTGACCCATCCGTCGTGTCCTGAGAACGAGATACGCGGCTCCTATCGGGTTCGTCGACACGTCGGGCAGCCTTGCTGGATTAGTTTTACCTTTGACGAAATATCATGTGCATCGGGATTCCGGTGATGCTTTGGGTATTCTCAGAGTTGAGGTTTTCCACTAGGGAATCCGACGAGATCGGGAGCTTCGTGATTGAGGATTTCTATGCGGCTTGTGGTAATTTGTGATGGACTAGTTGGAGCACCCCTACAGGGTTAAATCTTTTCGGAAAGCCGTGCCCGCGGTTATGTGGCAACGTGGAAACTTTGTTTAACACTAGTTCTAGATAACTTGAAGTTAACTTAATTAAAATATGCCAACTGTGTGCGTAACCGTGACTGTCTCTTTCGTGATTTCTTACTCCGATCGAGGACACGGTGGTGTTATGTCTGACGTAGGTAGGTGTTCAGGATCATTCATGTGATCCTTCGTAGCTCACGTCCGCTATGCGTAGATGTTCCCCCTCTTATTTCTTGTACTCGTAAGTTTAGCCACCAAATATATGCTTAGCCGCGGCTGCAACCTCACCACTTAACCATACCTCACCCATTAAGCTTTGCTAGTCTTGATACCTTTGGAAATGAGATTGTTGAGTCCCCTGTGGCTCACAGATTACTACAACACCAGTTGCAGGTACAGGTAAAGGTTACTCGACGCGAGCGCATTGATTGTTCATTTGGAGTTGCTTCTTCTTCTTCTTCGTTGTCGATCTAGGATGGGTTCCAGGCCGGCGGCCTAGGATAGCAAGGATGGACGTCGTTCTTATTTTCTCGTTTGTTTTCGTCCGTAGTCGGACCCTGCTCTTACTCTTGATGTTATGTAATGTACTGTTGTGACTCTGATGTAGCTTGTGGTGAGTGTAAGACAACTCTCTATGTATATCTCTTCTTTTCAGTACATGTACTTGTAATGATATGAATTCTTGCGACACGACGAGATGCGCTTCTATCCCTGACGAGGCCTTCGTGCCAAATTGAGGATAGGGTCGCATCTTGGGCGTGACAAGTTAGTACCAGAGCAGTACCGACCTAGGAGCCCCCTTGATTGATCGAACTTGGCCGAGTCGAGTCTAGTGAAAAACTATTTGAGTCTTAGTTATATATCGGAGAGTAGAATTCTTTTTTCTCCTCTTCTATGCTCTGGTGAGGAATCTTGACGTAATAATTTAATTCTACTCCTCTTCTCACTCAATTTTTTTTAGGATCACGCGGATATTCTTGGAATCTATATGATGCCGATGTGACGGAGTTCTGTCTTGGTGCCTCCTATCTGCTTTGAGTTTCACGGGAGTTGAGCTCCAGGGGATTCTTGAGCACATCGTTATCATTCAGATTTCTTAATATCTCAGTACGAAGGATGTTCGTAATTGCTTCAATACTAGTAGTGGCGAGATAACCCCGATGTCCCTAGTACTGGTGCAGATTGTTCGGGAGTACTGCCATTTTGTATCGTTGTGATCACGAGGGTCTGTTGTAGATGAAGGTCCGAGATTTTGGTTGTGTGTTGACGGATGTGATACACGTGACGGGCTAGTATAGGAGTTGTGTGATATTACTCCTTGTATCCGTGTACCAGATTGCATGACCAGATATTTCGGGAATTCTTAGGTGGGAATTCAAGTAGTTACTTATAGGACGATCTTCCAACAAATTCGTGTTGCTTCGATGTCAAGTGGTGATTTCAGATCTTTTTTAAGAGGTGTTCTCATATTTTTATGAGAGTATTAATTCTTTTGCTCAATCAATTGTCTTATCAATTCTTGTCTACCGGAGTTGTCATATCTATTCTTTTCCAACCGGTGTGCTTCTCTTCAAGTGAATTCCATCATCTCCTATTTTGCAAGATCATTCTCTGAATTCTTTCCGGAGTTGTTTCATCTAGCCCAAGTTGTCTTTGCTTTTCCCCACCCTCCCGCCCTTTTTCTCAGTGATTCAATTTTCATCCAAGAGTTTTCTTTTCATTGTGCTTCCGCTGTGTGTCCTTTCTCTCTTACCCGGTGATTCATTGTGAAGATTCTCAGGATATTCGTGTCATATTTGTTCATTCTTGTCATTCTTACCGGTGAATTTAATTCAGTATCCGTGTCATCATGTCCTTTTCATCCTTGTAATTCTTTTCTATATTGGAGATTCTTATGAGCCTATCTTGTTACTAATTCCTCTCTCCTTCTATCCGGAGTGTTAAAGATATTTCAGGTGTTCTGGTTTTCTTTTTACCGGTGCAATATCTCTCTTTCTAGCAATTTTTCTAACGGTGGTTTCTTTGAGTGGGCCCATAACCCACAGGTTTTTCCCAGGATCTGTTATAGCTCTGTAATTTCTCCCGGAGTTCATTAATTCTTTTCAACCATGACGTAAGTATGAATTTCATCAGTCATATCCCTTCTCCAAGGTCTATTCGAATTAATTCTCATATTTGGCTCAACCTTGCATTTTTCTTATTTCGGAGTGTCTCAGCTATTCGTGGTGTTGTTCCTCGTCATTATTCTCAGCTTGCAATCCGAAGGAGTGTTTCTCTCAATCTTGGTCCATTCTCTTCATGATTAATAGTTTCAGCCTTCTGGAATCATCTTGAATTATTCCCAATCATGAGTAATCTCTTTCTTGCTATCCGGTGCGTTTCTGAGTTGTTTTTATTTCTCGTTCCTCCGAAGGCCATCATTTTAGAAGATTCTTCGTTCTCAGCTTTCAGCTTTCATTCTCAATTCTTCTCCATTGTTGTCTCTTCTTTCGTCTCGCAATTATTCCGGTGCCTTGTTCAAGTTTTCTCTCAGGTGGCTTATGATCTCATCATTCTCATGTATCTCCATTAATTCTTGGTTTTCCCATTCAATTGTGAATTCTTACCGGTGCTTCCTTCAATTATGCCTCAAGTGGTGCTTATCTCTCTGCCTCTTCAAGACTCATTTCTAGAGGAATAAGTGTTACGCTAAATCCGTTGCTTGTCATCATTTAAACTTGATGAAGGATAAGCATAACATAATTCTTATTCTTGTTCTTCCTTCTTCCAAGAGATTTCAATTCTTCTTTCGGAGTGGCTCATGATATCGATTCTTTTCTCAGGTGCTTATCTTTCTTTTCCGGAGTTCCAAGTTCTTTTAAGTATCTCTTTGTGAGGCGTCATCTTAATTTTGGCAAGGTCATAATCTTATTATTTTCTACCTTCATATCGTTGCATCATTCATACGGAGGTCCTTCATGGCGGTTCATCATCATATCAATTCATTCTCAAAGTGTTCTTCAAGATTCTTGTTGGAGAACCTCAAGTATCCGTTCTCTTGCATTCCCAAGTGCATTTGTTCTTCCTTTATCCTTTGAGGTGTTATTATAGCCTTCTTCTTAGTGTAGGAGCCTCGAAGAGTTTTCCTTTCAAGAATGAGATAATTAAATCCACCAATTCTATGATCATGAGACATTTTCCAACCCATGATTTCTTCATTGAGCTATCTTGGTTTGGATTTCAACTAAAGCTTTTCCTATGGATTGTGCTATCTTGGTGCTTGTCATTAATCCGAGTTCTCAATGTATCCTTTTGGTGTAAGAAGTGTTCATATCTTGTTGCTTCCAGTCTATCCTTGTTTGTTTTAGTGGTTGGTTGTCACCTCATAAATGTTGTGATGATTTTCATAAGCCCACTACTATCTTGTTCTTTTCGTCGTTGTTTTTCCAACAACTCCGTCCAATTCTTCTTGCAAGGATGCTTGCCAAGTTCATTTGTGATGATAGTTGTCATTCTTTCTTCATTCTCTTCCTCCGTATGAGCTAGTTCCTATTCTATTGTTCCGGAGGCTTTGTGATGTTGCTCTTTTGGGTCAATCTTGTTGTTCTATCAAGATCATGGTGTTCCCTTGCTCTATTTACTTGTTTGTTGTGAATATTATCTAATTCTCTCTTCTTATCGAATTTTTTGTCCCATTTTCCTACCGAAGTGATGCCGAAATTTTCCGTGAATTATTGCTTGTTTCTCATATCATTCCTCATCTCTTTGCAACCTTCAAGGATCGTTGGTTTCACTCGTTTGTCAAAGAAGCGACTAAATTTTACCTCTTGTTCTTTCTCTTCCTCTCCCCCTTTCATTCTTGGATCTCGGGGCGAGATCCTCTTGTAGTGTAGGAGAGTTGTGACAGCCCGATGCCGGTGTTCTAGAAGATTCCCCCTTCTTTCTGTTTTCGTCGTGTGTCTATTTTCTTTTGTCGCATCATCATCGCATCATGCGCATCATCTGTATTGCATCAGCATCTCCGTTGCCGCCAGTTTTCAAAACTTGCATCCGTTAGTAGTTGCCTGTTCTCGTTGTTGTCCGTTCTGAGCCCGACCGCACACGCACGCGCCCGCGGCATCGTCAAATCCATGTTTTAAAAGTGTGCGTAAAACTTTCGCTGATGGGGTTGAAATTTGACGTGCGGTGTTATTTAAATTTAGGTAGGCCGCCTATCAAGTTTCGTCGCGATCGGAGTTCGTGTGGTACCCGAACGATCGACCGTAGCGGCACCGGATTCGGTCTACCATCGGACGTTTGTCGGTGTTTTAAAATTTGTTGCCACGCCGCCCGTTCTCCCTCTCGTCTCCACATATCCCCTCTACACGGCCTCGTTACCATTCCCGTGTTCGGAATCGTCTGAATCCGACCGCATGGTTGGATCCGGAACGCAATTCCGGGTAACCTAGCCCCCTCTTTTGTTATAAATAGACCCCCGTGTATATTTTAGACATCCACCCCAGCTGTTGCATCGATTTCCATGCCAAACCCTAGCCTCCTCCCGCAGCCTCTCTCTCCCACCAACACCGCCGATCCAGCTGGCCACGAGGCTGAGCCGGCCCACGCCAGGGTGGCTCCTCCACCAGCCTCCCCTCATGGGCCCGAAGGCCACAAGGTGAGCCTCCCCGTGCTGCCTATCTAGCGCTCGTGTCATGTTTTTCTATTATTTCGCTAATGCCGTGTTTCGGCCTGCAGTAGTTTCGGCCCATTAGTTGATTTTTTTAGGGTTGCGAATTATTTATTTTCATGGTTTAGAATATATTAAAACGACCGTAACTTTTATTCCATAAGTCGGATCGCGAAGAGTTGTATATGGTTTTCGTGTAGTTTCTCGTGTAGAATCCGTTTTTACAACTTGCATAATTATTTGACGTAGTTTAACATGCCAAACACCTAGTTTAGCGTGCTTTCCCAATAGGAGAACGTCCCATATTTATTTTTCTTGCGGTCCAGATTGCTCGTATGTCGTAGTAGAAATGCCCATGTTTTAGGAACCATTTTTTCACGTATTTTAGAGTAGTCTTTGGTATTTTTGCGCGTAGGGATTTGCCGCTAGATTATTTTTTCCGTGTTTAGGTCTTTATTTTGCATTTATGTGTGACAATATTTTTGTGTTGGAACCCCACATATTTTATATGTTTCCGGGGTAGAAAATTACTTTTAGCTTTCGAGTAAGTTAGTTCGCGCGATATTTTGCTATGTTGCCCTCTTGTCATTTTCGTAGGATTTATTCCGTGCTTCGTTTGAAGGAGTTGTCAACTAGAGAGTTGTTCTTGGATGTTTACTCTAGCCCATGGTATTTTTGGTTGCAATAGATATGCATGTTTAGGTGTGGTTTGCTTGCCCTCAAGTTGCTACAAATAGTGCTGATTTGGAGGTGATGAAATATTTCTAAGTCTGGAATCTGTTATATTTTGTTGTTGTTTTGTTTTGCTTCTATCTTGTGATTTGTAGCTCTTTTGAGGTTGGTCCAATGGAGTTAGTTGTAAACCTTGTGTTTCTCTAGCATGCTGTGAATTTACATGCCCTTTGGAGTCCTGTAGCTATTGGTTTTGCTGCTGTCAATATGGCTTCAGATCGAAAACTGCACTCTCATGAGGTGTAGTTTTCACTAAGTCTGAAATAGTGTGTGGGATGCCATTTTGTGACTTCTTCTCCTAGTGATCCATGATGCCATGCTAGTTGTTGTTAGTTGTTAGTTGTAGTGCTCCTTGCCCTCTTTCGTGACATGCCTTGGTCGAGTTTATCGGAGTTGTGTAGCTCGTAGTTGTGGGATGTAGGAAATGCTATGTGGCTGATTTTGGCAGATTGTAGTGATTTCTTGTTTTGCTCGTAGTTGTTGAACCGTAGCTCCGATTTGATCGTGTCCTACATGAAACTTTCTTAGAATCTCGTGTAGTTTCATTTTATCTTGCTGGTTGTATGTTTTGAAGTGCTCGTGACCGCCGTTGCACACATATTACATTCATGCCATCATATCTTGTGGTGTCCGTATCTTTTGATCCGTAGCTCCGTTGGAGATGTTCTCTATGTGTAGATTGCTTGAAATGACGCGTAGAATCACGTGAACCTATTTGTTTTGCTGTTTAACAACCAATTAAATGTGTTAGTTCAGATCTGGACAAAATTGTAAATTAACATGTGAGGTCGTTTTGAAGGTGCTATATGTCATTTTCGGCCTCATTTAAAATGCCTAGATAGGTAGTTTAATTACGCTTCACCTCTTGCCACGGTTAACCACATTTAATATTGCCTTGTACCTAATCGGGATAGAACTAAATAAATAAACGTGGAGTTTCGTCAATATGCAACTCGTTGCGCATTGAACTTCACTTAATGTGTAGTGTTTGTTTGTGTGAGTTGTCATGTGTGTATTGCATGCGTTCAGCTGCTCATGCATCATTTGTGTTGTGCATCGTGTGGTGTATATCGTGTGTTGATGCTTGTTTCCGTTTCCCTCCGTCTCGATAGAGTTCTGCAAACGTGTCAGATGTGAGGACCGTTCGACTACATCGGTTCGTCTGCTTCACGGAGTGATTCTTCTTCCAAGCGGGATCTCGGGCAAGATGACCATTTCCCCAGATACCATTACTATCATTGCCATGCTAGTTATTTCGATGCTATCGATTATGTCTCGTTGCCTACCACCTATTAAATATCAGCCTCTCAACATTGCCATGAAAACTTTCAACCTGTTCAACCTAGCAAACCACTGATTGGCTATGTTACTGCTTGCTTAACCCCGTGTTAGCGTTTCTAGTTGCAGGTGCAGTTGCTTCCATGTGATAACATGGGTTCCTTGTTATATCACCATATTAAATACTATTTAATTTTAATGCACCTATATACTTGGTAAAAGGTGGAAGGCTCGGCCTTTCTAGCCTGGTGTTTTGTTCCACCTTTGCCCCCTTAGTTTTCGGCTACCGGTGTTATGTTCCATAAATGAGCGCTCCTAACACGATCGGGGTTGTTATGGGGACCCCCTTGATAATTCGTTTTAGATTAAGACTGGTCTGTCAAGGCCCAACTTTGGTACTACATTTGCCTAATAACCTAATAATAATGCATAGGGACCCGCCGGCACCCGAGGAAATTTAATCAATCCCCGGGCCATTGCTCCTCATGAGTGTTGGTCCAAACTGGCAGACTACAGGGCCACCGCGGGGCAACCCGAGGTTTGGTTTCTCCTAGTGTGACCCATCTGCCGTGTCCTAAGAACGAGATACACGGCTCCTATCGGGTTCGTCGACACGTCGGGCGGCCTTGCTGGATTAGTTTTACCTTTGACGAAATATCATGTGCATCGGGATTCCGGTGATGCTTTGGGTATTCTCAGAGTTGAGGTTTTCCACTAGGGAATCCGACGAGATCGCGAGCTTCGTGATTGAGGATTTCTATGCGGCTTGTGGTAATTTGTGATGAACTAGTTGGAGCACCCCTGCAGGGTTAAATCTTTTCGGAAAGCCGTGCCCGCGGTTATGTGGCAATGTGGAAACTTTGTTTAACACTGGTTCTAGATAACTTGAAGTTAACTTAATTAAAATATGCCAACTGTGTGCGTAACCGTGACTGTCTCTTTCGTGAGTTCTTACTCCGATCGAGGACACGGTGGGGTTATGTCTGACGTAGGTAGGTGTTCAGGATCATTCATTTGATCCTTCGTAGCTCACGTCCGCTATGCGTAGATCTTCCCCCTCTTATTTCTTGTACTCGTAAGTTTAGCCACCAAATATATGCTTAGCCGCGGCTGCAACCTCACCACTTAACCATACCTCACCCATTAAGCTTTGCTAGTCTTGATACCTTTGGAAATGAGATTGCTGAGTCCCATGTGGCTCACTGATTACTACAACACCAGTTGCACCTACATGTAAAGGTTACTCGACGCGAGCGCGTTGATTGTTCATTTGGAGTTGCTTCTTCTTCTTCATCTTCTTCTTCTTCTTCGTTGATCTAGGATGGGTTCCAGGCCGGCAGCCTGTGATAGCAAGGATGGACGTCGTTCTTATTTTCTCGTTTGTTTTCGTCCGTAGTCAGACCCTGCTCTTACTCTTGATGTTATGTAATGTACTGTTGTGACTCTGATGTAGCTTGTGGCGAGTGTAAGCTAACTCTCTATGTATATCTCTTCTTTTCAGTACATGTACTTGTAACGATATCCATTCTTGCGACACGACGAGATGCGCTTCTATCCCTGACGAGGCCTTCGTGCCAAATTGAGGATAGGGTCGCATCTTGGGCGTGACACCTACGCTCACCAAGATCAATCTAGGAGATGAAATTCTACGAGAGGAGAGATTGCATCAACATACCCCTGTAGATTGCTAAGCGGAAGCGTTAAGAAACGCGGCTGATGTAGTCGAACGTCTTCGCAATCCAATCACAATCCGTCTCGATCTAGCACTGAACGAACGACACCTCTGCGTTTAGCACACGTACAACTCGATGACATCTCCACCTCCTTGATCCAGCAAGAGAGGGCAGAGAGGTAGCTGAGTTCTCCGGTAGCACGACGGTGTGGTGGCGGTGGTGCTGGAGTTGTCCCGACACGACTTCGTCAAGCGCTACCGCGACGATCTAGAGGAGAGACTAATCTATAGGGGGAGGGAGAGGCTGTCCGTGGCTTGGTGTGTTGCAGCCCTCCCTCCCGTCACATATATATAGGAGGAGGGGAGGAGGAGGAGGCGCCCTAGGGTTTCCCCCTAGGGGCGGCGGCCAAGGGGGATGCCTTGCTCCCCAAGGCAAGGGGGGCCTTAGGGCTTGACCCCCACCTCCAGCCGCATGGGCCTCGGTGGGAGGGGTGGCGAGCCCACCAGGGGCTGGTGCGCCTCCTCTCACAGACCATGGGGCCCTTCGGGGCAGGTGGACCCTCGGTACCCTTCCAGCACTTCGGTCACAAAATCGGTAAGTCCCGAAACTTTTCCGGAACTCGAATATCAAGTTCCCATGTATACATTTTTACCTCCGGACCATTCTGGAGCTCGTGTCATGTCCGGGATCTCATCCTGGATTCCGAACAACTTTCAGTCACCATCATACATAACTCATTAATACCAAATCGTCATCGAATGTTAAGTGTGCAGACCCTGCGGGTTCGAGAACTATGCATACATGACCGAGACATTCTTTGGTCAATAACCAATAGCGGGACCTAGACGCCCATATTGGCTCCTACATATTCTACGAAGATCTTTATCAGTCGAACCACGATGTCAAGGATTCAATCAATCCCGTCTACAATTCCCTTTGTCCATCGGTATGTTACTCGCTCGAGATTTGATCATCGGTATCTCCATACCTAGTTCAGTCTCTTTACCGAAAAATCTCTTTACTCGTTCCATAATACAAGATCCCACATACTTGACATGCAGAAAACAATAGCAATAAACCGACACGATCATATGCTATGTTCATAGTTTGGGTCTTGTCCATCACATCATTCTCCTAATGATGTGATCCCGTTATCAAATGAAAACTCATGTCTATGGCCAGGAAACCTTGGGCATCTTTGATCAACGAGCTAGTCCATTAGAGGCTCACTAGGGACACAGTGTTGTCTATGTACCCACACATGTATTTGAGTTTCCAATCAATACAATTCTAGCATGGATAATAAACAATTGTCATGAACAAGTAAATATGATAATAACCAATTTATTATTGCCTCTAGGGCATATTTCCAACACCCAACAACGGTGCCATAAAATAGTGTTGATGACCCACAAGTATAGGAGATCAATCATAGTCATTTTGATAAGCAAGAGTGTCGAACCCAACGAGGAGCATAAGGAATCGACAAGCGGTTTCCAACAAGTTATTCTCTACAAGTGTCCCGTAATACCTCCCCCTTGGCCCGATGTTCATACAACACCACTAGAGGAAGAATAACACAGCACATCATCGAAACATTGAACGAAAACCAACTTCACATGATTACTTATAACAAGACTTCTTCCATCCTCAAGAATAAATGGAACTACTCACAAATCATACTCATGTACATGATTCGAGGAGATATATGATCAACAATATGAACATATAATATTCCATCAAATACACCAACTAGCATCAACTAAAAGATGTAATCAACACTACTAGCAACCCACATGTACCAATCCGAGGTTTGAGCCAAAGATCAGACACAAGAGATGAACTAGGGTTTGGAGATGAGACAGTGGTGCTGAACATGTTGATGGAGAAGAGTCCTCCCACGGTGAGAGGAGCGTTGGTGATGATGATGGTTTTGATTTCCCCATCTTAGAGGGAATCACCCCCGACGACGGAATAGCTCCGTCGAAGAGCAAAAGCGCTCGTGTCCAAGTTCTGCCTCGAGACTGCGATGCTTCGTCTCGAGAGTCTTCTTTTGAATTTTTTCCCTAGGGAAAATGTCTTCACAAAGCGCAAGATGGCATTATTGGACCTCCGTGGGCCCCACAAGCTCACATAGCGTGCCCCTTGAGCTTGTAGGCCCATAGAGGGTCATCTCTGGGATATTCTCCTTCCAATATTTTCTATATGTTTCAAAACAAAACTTTGTAAGTTTTCAGGTCATCTGGAACTCCGGAGAATAGCTATCTTTGATGTAGCTCTTTTCAGATCTAGAATTCCAGCCTTCAAATCACTCCCACATACAATTATTTTCCCTCTAAACAAAAAAAGGGTAAACAACCAACCGAACTCGGGGGGTGGGGTGTGTGAGGGGTACGCCCATTTGCGAAAACGAAAGTAACGTGCACTAAAGGTGTCAAATGGGGTTTGGCAGAAACATACGACCCTTGCGTCTATGTAACCCAGTGCCTCCGGGAACGCCGCCACCACTACCACAACCCACCCACTACGTCCAGGAAAGCTGCCATCACTACCACAACCCACAACCCATACTCGTACGAGCTAATACAGCAAAAGTAGTTGTATCGGCCCATTCAAAAAAAAGTTGTTGGAGATTCGTGGAGGGTAATGTTGTCTCGTTCAGACTACAACTTATCCTATTTGGCGCGCGAGTTGCCGCCTAGGCCCCCTTCCTCCGTTTCATCAAATTCATAAAATTGTAAGTTTTATTTTTATTTGTTAATAAGGTACAAAAATATTCATCCAAAATCCATTTTTTACAGCAAAGTACAAAAAATCTTCATAATAATTTAAAAAAATGTGCATCAAAATTCAAAAAATGCTTATTTTAAATGGTGAACTTTTTTCTAAATTTGTGAACATTTTAAAAATTATACACTTTTTTTCTTCAAATCCGAACACTCTTAAAGAATCAATAAAGAAGAAAACAAAAGAAAAAAGAAAGAAAACAAACAGAGGAGCCCCGGCACGCATCTCGACCGGTCCAAGGCCGTTGTACGTGAGCTCCTTTCCCCATCCAAACCCAAGTCTCAAAAGAAAAAAAAACTAACCCAGACTTAGGCCGAATGGGCTGGCCCGGCCCATCCAGTCATGTTTAGTAACCGGGTCGTGCCGTGCTAGTCCGTGGGCTGCGCTTTCAGGCCCATGCACGACCTGATTGCTGAACGGATCGACACGTTATGGGCTACATATTTTTAACCTTACTTTTAAGACTATTAAGCTGTATTTTAAATATGTATATATATATTAAAAAAATATAAGAAAAATAGACGGATCATGTCATGCATGTCCGCGTGTCCAGCCTACATGACTAAGGCGTGTCGCGTGCCGTGCCCAGCCGTTCCCGGCCCATGACTGACCTGGTTACTCCGGCCCAGCCGTTCCCGGCCCATGACTGACCTGGTTACTCCGGCCCGTTTGGCCAGAGCTATACAATAACGGAATAACCTAACCCTTTGAGCACTCCCACGGTCCCACCTTTTCCCCTCTCCCGTGCCGGCTCGGGCTCTCCTCGCCTGCGTCTCTGCAGCTCGTGCTCCATGGCCGCACTAGTGCGCCGCGCTGCCACCTCCCTCCCCCGCCACCTCGCGGCCACCTCCCTCTCCAGCGACCTCGCCGCCGCAGCCACCACTCGCTCCCCGTCCTCCGCCCTCCTTCGCCGCCACTACCACAGGCAGATCCAGATACCTAAAACATGGTTCAGGGTTGATGTCCATCAGCACAGCTGTCGGGGCGGTGCACATGGCGAAGGTGCACATGGTGCGTGGTTTCGAAGCCGACGCCAAAGCCGAGGAAGACGCCAAGGCGAGGATGGATGGGTTCAAGGCCGAATTCGAGAGCATGGTGAAGCATGCTGCCCACGAATTGGCTGACGAGGCGCGCAGGACCAGTAGTGCCGAGGACCAGGAAAACAACGTCGTGCTGTAATGGATCTTTGTGGATGTAGCTTGTAGGAACTTCCTAAGTTGCTTGCAAGGAATTCAGACTGTATCTGGTTAATCTCCTCGTGTTTCGCATGTTGGTGGAGGATCATTCCTTGTACTGTATGAAATTTTCATGACTGGCTATGGGTGTATAACTCCAATTACAGCTTTTTCTGGTTTGTAGGGGATGAAAGAAGGCTTTGCTCTAGTCATAGTTATTTTTGTTGCAGCATGCCACCATAATCATCTTTCTTGCTTTTGGTTGTCTGTCCTTTTTAACTTAAATTTGTTAGTGTCTAAATTCCGTCACAGTATAGATATGTGCCTAATAAGAAAATAAAAAAATGTTTGAAAGTGATATAGTCGCAACATGCTTTTCTGAAACTTTGCAGTTATCTTAGACATGTTACTTAGCATTCATTATCAACGGTTCACTATGTTGTCTAGCTACTAGTGACTACAAGCAATCGTTGCAGTTGCAAAAGTTGAATGAGGAGAAACGGAACATTCATTTGGAGGTTAAAATTGTAGACTTGTCTTGCTATAAATTGTTTATTCTTCCCCAAATATGGTCTCAGTTGTTCTCATTCAGGCTTTATGAGGTGGAAGGCGAATCAAGGTATCAATTTAAGATCTTGTTGCTGGAGATGTAGTGCCCCTCAAGATTGGTGACCAGGTACATGCTGTTATTTTTTATTTTGAAACAAGTGTCTGCAAGCAGTTTAGTAATATAAGGCTCTAATCTACTCCCTCCGTCCCTAAATTCTTGTCTTAGATTTGTTTAAATATGAATGTATCTAGTCATGTTTTAGTACTTAGATACATCCATTTCTAGACAAACCTAAGACAAGAATTTTTGGACGGAGGGAGTATTTTCTTGTTAGGTACCTGCTGATGGAGTCCTTACAGTGGCCACTTCTTCTCCATAGATGAATCGACCATGACGGGAGAAAGTAAACAAGGACCAGAAGTCACTGTTTCTGATGTTGCATGGCTGGCTATGGTACAAGGCTGCTCGTTCTGTCTGTACCTACCAATTGGAGAAAATGTATAGCTACTTTCAGCTTCCGAAATCTTTTGTAGTTTGTGAAGTGAAGTAGCAGTGCAGTAACCTTGGCTGTTCATATTTTACCTGTGGTGACATAATAGATTTAAGTTGTTAATTTGATTTCTCTTGAAACCATTTTACTTACTGAAAGTATTAGATGGTATCTTGATGCTATTACTGTTGTTAATATCTGCTGATCTTGGATGTCTATGGTTGTCAAATAAAATTTGCTGATGTCAAATTCCATATTTTGAAATTTACTTTATGCCCATCTCATATACTGAAATGTGGAACTTAGGCGAGTCTTATGGTTCACATGTGTAATTCTGCTCCTGAAATGTAGTATTGAAGAAGGGTGGCATCTTTTTTGTCACATGGTGGGCTGGCTAGGCTCTTTTCGGCCAACCTAAGTCAGCCTGAGTGCAGTTATTTTTGGGCGTTGTCGTAACATATGTATGTGGTACTAGATATTTATATTAATATAGACTGTCATGATAGAGGGCAAGCTAGCGAGGTTTGTATTGCAATAGAACATTGATCATGGCAATCTACTGTATATTACCTAGGTGACCGCTGGTGGTATTAACACTGAATGGGTATTGCTTGGCAATCATATCAGAACATTATGGTATTAACACTGAATGGGGTTTGATCCTGTAAATTTAGCCTACGCATGAGTTCATATGTTGGTGCGGCAATACGCGTATTAGTTAAAATCTTCACAGTGACAGTATGTATTCGGTTTAGTATTCATGGCTGCTGATTTAGTTTTTACAGTTTCTGTTGTCTTACCATCTTGGGAGGTAATTAGGTCACAATTGTGGTTGTGTCTGTTCCCAAAGGACCACGATTCGCTGTCACATAGACGTAAGCATAAATTTAATGTGTAATTTTCTCACAACATACTAGCAATCACTTACCCTGTTACACTGCATATTTTTTGTCAGGCTCACCTTTTCGATGTGCAAAATGATGAGGGATAAAGATTTGTTATAGGTCAATATACTTTTTTGTCAGGCCCATTGCTTTCTTGTGTTGTGTATTACTTGTCCTAACAGCTGGACTAATACAATCTCTGAACCTTATATTATAGGTCAATATACTTTCCGCATGTGAGACAATGGGTCTGCAACAACAATTTCCAGTGACAACACTGGAACATTAACTTAAAATTAGGTGGAAAGCTATTTTTGTAGTATTGTCCTCGTCTTAATTCATGGAATTCTGCAGTAGGATTTGTGATTTCTCAAATATGCTTAGGCCTTGACTCCTTTGCCATTTCTTCATTGTCACTGTTAAGATGACTATTGTTGAGGCATACTTTGGAGAGAAGATGGATCCTCCGGATGATTATATCTCAGTGCCCTTCATTTGTTATATTTGTTTCACACTGCGATTCACACTTGTGCCTGTAGCATGTACTACACACAATTATGCGTAACCATGTATATTTTTCTTGCTTTCTTGAAGGCTTGAACACATTATTTTGAGAAATTAATATTAAGAGTCATAGACCATAAAAGAATATCTGCTCAATTGGCTGCTAATGTGTTTTCTCCCCCCTGTAAGTAATGTTTTTTCTTTTCTCTTTGGAGGGTGGCCGAGGTTCATGTAAACTGGAAAGGAGCTGCTGAACTTATTTTGGAGTCATGCACGAGTTGGATTGACACGGATGGTTTAAAGCAACCCGATGACTTGTGAGAACGTAACTTCAAGCCTTTACCATGTTGTTGCAACTAACTAATTAATCAATTACTGTTGTAGGCTGGTGAGTTCAAGAAACTCATTGAAGACATGTGTGTTGCTATTTGCTAAGCCTTTACCATGTTGCCTTTAGACCTTGTGAGATGAGTGATGTCTGAAATGAGGACCAGAGGGCTGACTGGGTATTACCGGGAGATAATCTTATTATGCTTGGTATATTGTGGGGATAAAGGTAACTAGCAAACCGGCATTTTATGACTTTAGCCACTGCTGTTGATGGGTTATTATTATTTCAATAGCTCAGCTTTTTACCTTGATGTTGCGTATAGTGGTTGACACTTGCTATAGTATTGCTGTGCGGTTGCATGCGTGCCTATTACTAGTTATACTGGCACTCATACTCTATTTATTTCTGATTATTGCTCTCTCTCTCTCTGCCTTTTTGTCCTTTGTATTCAATTTGTTTCCAGTAAACTGCTTGTCTGGATAGTTATTACTCAAATCTCAAACAAGTACATGCTAAAGTTACGTGTAAAAGTTGTAGAAAATGCAATACTGTTGTACATCCCTAAATTTTTTGATGGCAGTAATGCAGAAGCCTTTCCGCAGCGGTAAAGCTGTTGCCTTGTGTCCATGAGGTCATGGGTCCGAGTCGTGGAAACATCCTCTTACAGAAATGTAGGCAAATGCTGTGTGCAAAAGACCCAAAGTGGCCGGACCCTGCGCAAGCGGGAGCTACATGCACCGGACAGTCCTTTTATAAGTAATGCAGAAGGAGTAACAATAATAACATTTCTAGTGATAATAACATTTTTGCCACATGCATGAGATCATTACCTTTTATTTCTTGCTTAGTGAATGTTGTAACATTTATTGAAATTCTGCATGCACAAGCATGTGCTACTACCGAAATTTTAAGCGATACTAACATATTTATTGGCTTGCATGAGACCATTCTCTTCTATTTCTTGCATAGTGATTATCGTAATTTTTACTGGCACGTAGTAGCAACCTTTATAAGTCATGAACCATTTAGAATTGCACTGATCTGCAAGAATTTACAACTAGCTCATTTTGCAGGATCCTGCCGCCTAGGAGTTCAAGAGTCTATTCACTTGTGTATGGCAGCTGACATTAAGGTGTTTCTCATATTCTTCTGCGAGTCAGTGACAACATATTATTTTCTGCCACATCTTAGTAACTGAAAGAATGAACTAGATGTCCTTCATTTTGACGTGATCAATAGCTTTGTTTTATATTATTAGGTATATTGACCAAATGTTTTTCTTGGTCGCTTATATTCAGTTTATTTTTGAATGTTAGGTCCGCATGGTCCACTGGGGATAATCTTCAAACTGCCAGAGTGATTTCCTTGGAATCTTCTATTTGTACTAATCCTAACATATCAGAGCCAATCATGATGGAAGTTAAGACATTTCGGCATTGTCAGATTTGGAAAGGGAGGATTGTCAGGAGTCCTAGTGAACTGAGAGTCGACCGAGACAAGGAATCGGAAGGATTTGGGTTATTTGGCTAGGGTTCACGGCCGAAAGAGGAGGCCATATCTGTATTTCTTGTAGCTATAGAGTATGTCTTGCCTTGAGGCGAATGAATCATAGAGAATATGCTAAGGAAATCACAGCACATCCCGGCTTAAGTAGGAGAGGTATTTTACCAAGTTACACGCGCGGTACTGTTATAACGGTAAGTAGTAGTGGACGGACAGAGGCGATGCGGTAAATATAGGAGCTATCCTGGACGTCCATCCAGCATCTTCAGAACTGTAAATGCTGCATCTTCAGTTATCCTGACATTGCTCCCCTCTGAGAATCAACGTGCCCTCATGGTGTTGAAGTAGATGATGGGCGCCACGCTTCGGCAGTCGTGCTGAAGAAAGCTGGGAACATGTATTTGATGAAACTGTGTCTTCCCAAGTGCCGTCTTCTGGAGATAAATTTGTCCACTGTATAAGCCACTGCACCACTGGAAGGTTGTGTCTTAGTATCTGTCGAACCTGAAGCACTAAAGCTGGTTCTGTTTTTAGTGTCCCATCAGAATTGACCATAGGTAAATGAGGGCTAGGGATTGCTTTCTTTCCCAGGTGCTTCTTGAGTTGACTAACATGGAAGACAGGATGTATGTTGATTGTGTCAGGGAACAAATTGTAAGCTCTGTTGCCCACTTTGGATAACAAGAAATGGGTCATAATACTTGTTTTGTAGTTTTAAGGCCCCTTTGAACCCAAAGGCAGACAGTCTGTAGGGAGCCATTTTTAAGTACACCATATCACTAATCTCAAAAGATCTCTTCAAGCCAGCATATTTCTTCATCCTATTTTGTGCTTGCAGCAAATTTTCCTTAAGTTGATCCAACATGGCTTGCTTGGAAGTTAAGAAATCATAGGCTTCACTATCTTCAGGGCCAGGAATTGCTAGCTCAGAAATCAGTGGAGGGGGAAATCCGTAAAGGGCCTGAAATGGACACATTTTGATGGCTGTATAATATGCAGTGTTATACCAGTATACTCTGCTAAAGTATATTGATAGCTTGAGTATATTGTCCACAAATACCCGTGCCACAGACTGAACTGAATAAGGGTGTGAGAGTTGGATAAAATCGGAATATTTTGTGAATCGATCCACTACCACTAGGATAACTTCCTTCCCTTGAGAATTTAAAAGTCCCTCTATGAGATCCATAGAGATATGCTGCCAAGCCATGTCAGCTACTGGGACAAGCAATTCTCATGTTTTGCTCATTGGCAAATGGGACATTGACCAATAAAGTCTTCCACAGATTTCTTGAGGCTCTTCTCCCTGAGTGGCCTCCAATGGACGAGTTATGGAAATAGAATTTTTGTTCAAAAAGACCATTAGCCGAATGTTATTGTCAAAAAAGACCACATGCGATATGAAATGCGAGAAAAGACCCTCATTTTTCGTGACGGCAGGCGCGTCAGGTGACGCGTGACACCTGCCGCCACGGGCCGAGGTGGCTGAGCCCCGCCGCCACCCGGCGAGGCGGCCGACCTGTCGCCGCCACCACTCCAGGCGGCAGGCTGCCCATGCTCGCACATGCATGCCTCAAGAGCTGGCTGGCCATGCCACGGCCATGCACAGCATCCTGCCGGTCGCTTGGGGTGCTGGCGGCAGGTGCCACCTGCCCGGCCGGCCGCCTCGCCGGGTGGCGGCGGGGCCCATCTGCCTCAGCCCGTGGCGACAGGTGCCACGCGTCACCTGGCGCGCCTGCCGCCACGAAAAATGAAGGTCTTTTCTTGCATTTTATATCGCATGTGGTCTTTTTTGACAATAACATTCGGCTAATGGTCGTTTTGGACAAAATTTCATGGAAATATGGAGTGCCAGCATGAGTTTATTTTGGAATGCCAGGTTATGGTCCACAAGAATTTTCCCTTTAAACCTGATAATACCAGAGGAAATTGTGTAGTCTTCAGGTGCTGTCTCAGGTTGTAGTAGGAGTTGTTCGAGTACCTTTTTTGATAACTGTCATGCACTCTTGTGCCCAAACAGGGGCGGCCACAGAAATTGACACTAACTTTGGGAACATCCGAGAGAGAGCATCAGCCACTTTTTTTCAATGCCTTTCTTATACTGGATAGTGAAGTCAAATTCTAACAGCTTCATCATAAGTTTATGTTGTACTCCTCCAACTAATCTCTGCTCTGTTATGAATTTCGATGATCGCTGACCTGTTTTGACAATTAGTTTATTGCCAAAGGAAATAGTGGTGCCATCTCTTCAAAGGTTCAATAATGGCCAAAGCTTCTTTCTTGTATGTTGACATGGCTGCATTTCTTGGACACAGGGCAGAGCTGTAAAAAGCTATATAGGTTTCCCTTGCTGCATCATAACGGAGCCAATGCCATTTCCACATGCACCTGCTCTAGTACAAAATTTTTCTGGAAGTTTGGGAGTGCTAGGACAGGTGCAGTCGTAAGACCTTGTTTGAGTTGTTGAAAGGTTATGTCATGAGTTGCAACTCAGGAGAAATTTCCTTTTTACAACAGATCATGAAGTGGCCTACAGATAATGATGTAGCCTTTGATAAACCATCTGTAATACCCAGCCACTCCCAAAAACTTCTTAGTTGAGTTACTGCAGTAGGAGTTTGCCACTCTAAAATAGCCTTGATTTTTTTGGGTTAGTGGACACTCCATGGCCAGTGACAATGTGACCCAAATACTCTACTTGAGGAACAACAAAAAAACACTTGGACAATTTTGCATAAAGTTGGTGTTTCTTGAGAGTTTCAAAGACAATCTTTAGGTGATCTAAGTGTTCTTCCATTGTTTTACCGAAGATCAAGATGTCATCAAAGAAAACCAGCAAGAACTTCCTGTTGTAAGGAGCAAATATCAGGTTCGGTGCTTGGAAGGTCCCAGGTGCATTAGAGAGGCCAAAGGGCATGACTAGTAACTCAAAGTTTCCAATAGAAGTCCTAAAAGCAGTTTTTGGTATGTCTTCAGGCTATTTTTTTAATATTGCCTTTTTTATTCTTTTTGAAAAATATTGCGGTTTTTTCAAAATTTACAAAAATGTGAGTGCCTCGGCCTGACCGTGGTCGAGTGGGGCCTTTCGGCCTATGGGTGGTCGACTAGTGGCCTCTCGTTCACGTGGAGGTTGACCACTGGCTGGGCCACGTCGCGTGCGCTGAGTGGGGGGCAATCGGCCCTGGCATGGTCGAATGGCCTTTCGGCCTTGGCATGGCCGAATTGACCCAGCCGCTCGGCCGAGCCTCCCTTCTTCCTCTTTTCTTTGCCTCCCTTCTTCCTCTTTTCTTCCTCTCTCCCCACCCGAAATATCTCACACTTCTACACTACATCCTAACTATTTTTTCCCACATTTTCCACCGTAGTTATATTCTATAGGGTTAGGGTATCCAATCCATCCGTCTCATTCGCGATACGTAACAGACTAAATGTTTACACATAAAAACATGTTAGAGACAGGCGAGCTGCAAGAGATGCAGCTGTGAGGGCACATGTTGAAGCAGTGGCTACACAACTAGCAACATGATCTGCTATCGTGGAGGAAGAGCCGGTTGGGCTTTGTGACTTGCCAGGATTTGACCCTCCTGGAACAAGGAGAAGGCTTGCAAGGACGATCAAAATCTTTGATCAGTGGATAGAGCATGAGCCGTTGGAGAGGTGGTCTGTGTTGCATGACACACATGGAGCAAGGTACGGTGTCATGACTGCCAATGTGGCTGAAACATATAACTTTGTCCTTTGAGGAAACAGGGCTTTGCCACTTACAACGATCATCGAGGGCATTTTCTATGGTACAGTGAAGTATTTCAGAGAAAGATGTCAAATGTTGCGCTGTATATCATGAACAATCCGAACACACGTTATTGTGAAAGGGTTATGAAGTACATGGATGAAAAGATGAAGAAAGCCCGGTCACACACTGTTATCGCCATTGAAAAATCTAGAGCGAAGGTTCGAGGTCCGCTTAGCTAACAACAAATTTGGATGTGCAAATCAGATGAGGACGCATGAGGTGAAAATTGGAAATGAAGTGAGGCCTACGTGCGAGTGCACATGCAAGAAACCGAAGTTGCTTCACCTATCTTGCTCGCATATACTTGCTGCTTGCGGGCAACTAGGCCTTGACATAATCTCATTTGTGTCTCCGTACTTTCTAAAAGAGGCGGTTGTCAATACCTGGATAGATGAGTTGATGTGTTTTCGATCAATGAGAAACTTCAACACCGTCGACGCTGCTGAAAGGCGATACATTCCACACCCAAAGAATATGCGTACAAGCAGAGGTAGACGAAAGTGTTAGCGCATTCGGAATGACATGGATGAATTTAAAGCCGGCGGGCGCACCATGCAATCCATTCTATGTAATGAATTTGGGCATAGGGACCCTGATTGTCCCACTTTCGTCACTGCAAGGGGCACTAGGCGTGGACGAGACAACCAGGGAAGAAGAGGAGGAAGAGGGAGGGCAAGAGGGGGAGGAAGAGTTTAAGATTTATGTGTTCCACTATGTTTTAAATTTGTACTAAATGTTGCACTATGTTTTAATTCGTACTATGTGTTGTAATATGTTATAATTCGTACTATATCATTGTCTGTCGAATCCACCCCCTACAGAGGACCAACTATCAAATCCACCCCCTACACAGGACCAGCTGGAAGGAGTAGTCCACACGTATTGTATACGTACTATATATTACATTGTCTTTAACTATGATCTATGATTAAACAACACCACCAATTACAGGATGACAAGGAAGGGAACCAATAGGACACGGGTTCATTGGCTACAAAGGCTTCAGCAGTACATTACAGACCGAGATACTGCCACTGAATGTCTCTGACATGAACAACTCGCATTTGATCTGGCTCTATACAATGCCTATTTGGATACGTACATGAGAGGGACACGATTACGCATTATTGAACGCTCCAATACAGATGAGATATCGGACCCCCTTACGTCGGACACGTACCCGACCTATGATACTTTTGGCTCCATGCAGTACGCGGTAATATTTATCATCGTTACCTAAAATAACTTGTTGTTACATACTTTGTCTTCCATACTTATTAATCCTCATGACAATTTCAGGGTGAGTTGGCATAGAGTCTTCATACCGATGTGACGAACTTTGGACGACAATTGTCCACTGGACCTCTTCTGGTACCTAGGTCTCAGCTTCAACCATGGGTAACACGCTTGGAGCAGAAGATACAAGATGTCTATAGAGCTATCACGTGCACACACACTTCAGACGTTGTTCAGCAGCAGCAGCACCACCACCAACATCAGCAATTTCCCCGTCCCTTCGTGCATCGACATCAGCCGCGTCCACGTCTAGAACAACAACCGACGGCCCATCCACCCCCTTCTAACCAGGCTGGCAGTTCGGCATGGCATCAATCACAGCACCATGCCCCCTCCTCAAGTTTCATGTTTCAGCCAACACCACAACATCACAGTCCCACTACGGGTTTCATGTTTCAGCCACATCCAACTGGTACGGGCCTTCCTCCAGGATCCTATGCATATCACGCGGCGTCGGCGTCTGGATCCGGGTGCGCGAGTGAACAAGAAGATCCACTATCGGAGCAAAACATGTGGTTGGACATGTTTTTGACTCCTTCACCATGGCCCGCACAGGATACACGGAATGACGAGGGTGGGTCTGAGATTTCTCTTCGTAACATTAGGCTACCCACAGGTTTGGATGGAGTACGCCTCCCACACCCCTAGAGCGCCAATGCAGATGTCGTGAGTGACGCTTCTATCTATCAGTAGAGACATGGCTATCTAATTATGTATGGGGCATATGTCTATTTTATGTATGAGACACCTCTATGTGTCATTAGAGACACGACTATCTAATTATGTATGTGACATATGTCTATTTTATGTATGAGACACCTTCATGTTCTATTTCTATGCTCATTTGGTTTAGTGCGGATAACACATATAATACCAACAACTTGAGTCAAACGTGGATAAAACTTGCTGAAATTAAGATACAACTTGCTGAAAGTATTCAACAATTTTACGATACAATAAAATAAATTTACCGAGTCCAACATGGATATTTTCCTTTTCCATCACCAGCTTCTTCTGCTTTCTTGGCCGTGCGAGCCCTTTCTTTCTTTCTCTGCCTCTCAGCACTACGGGCCTCCTCTCGCTGTCTATAAACCTCCGCCAGTCGAATTTTCTCTTCTTGGTTTTGCTTCGGCATCTCATCAACCATAGCCCTCTGCTCCACACAGTACTCTTGCCACTCACTCTTCTCCTCTGCCTTTTCCTCTGCTTCGGCCTTCGCACGGCGCTCTTCCAAGTCTAAACTAGCCCATGCACGATGACCTCTTTCACGAATCTCGATCACCGCCCAGTCCAGCTATTGCATGTCAATCCAACGATAGTACATGCACAGAGGAGGAGTAGACTACCAAAAAAAGATAAATATAAATATCAAGTAAACAATAATATCAACAACATATTTATTCTGGATGACTTGAGCATACCGGAGGCCTGATGTATGGAGAAATAGAAGTGGGTGGATCTTCCTCATAATTGGCGCACATGAAAAACTTCATGCCCAACCAAACTGAAAAATCCATCACCTCCTTCACCTTGCAGAGATCACCGCACCAACAATGAACTACTTCCACCCCCCGAGGTAAACTCGCACTCTTCATTTTACTAGGCCTAATGCTTTGATCCGAGCAAGGCAAACTCATAATGACTAGAGCATTTGTGTTTTTAAGTGTGGCTGGATAATGGAGGAAGACAGCCCAGTGCCTCCTTTTATAGACTCAATGACAGAAAAACGAGGCGGGAAAGAAATGGCGCGAAAAAAATGGCGCGAAACTAGGCGGGGAAAGAAATGGTGCAAAAGTCTGGCGGGAAATGCACGGGGAAAGATAAGGCGGGAAATGGACGCGGAAAGATAGGACGTGGAAAAAAAATCCACGTACCTATCTGCCTTGGCTAGGCTGATTAGTACTAATTGGCCACTGGTAGGCCGATTAGTACTAATCGTCCTAGCCAGGGCCGATAGGAGGCCAAATGCACTGCCGACAGGGCTGTCGGCCTAGCCAAGGCCAATAGGTTCTAATCAGCCTAGCCTGGGTCAATAGGACCTAATTGGTCTTGGCTAGGACGAGGTACTATTTTTGTAAATTTTGAAAAACCGCAATATTTTTGTAAATTTTGAAAAAACTGCAATATTTTTCAAAAAGAATAAAAAAGCAATATTAAAAAAATAGTTGTCTTTAGGTGCCATTCTAATCTGGCGGTACTAAGACCTCAGATCCAACTTAGAGTTTTTTGGCCCCATGCTATTCATCCAAAAGATCTTCTATGAGAGGGATAGGAAACTTGCTCTTTTAATGAGAAAATTGATTTCTATAATCTACACATAGCCTCCAAGATCCATCTTTCTTCCTCACTAATATAACTGGAGCAACATAATGGCTTTGGCTATGCTGTATAATTTGTGTTGCTAAGAGCTCTTTAATTTGTCTTTCCATTTCTTGTTACTGATGTTGTGCCTCTTGGTAGGGTTTGACTTGGGTGAATGTGGGGCAGCTCTAGGAATTAATGGGATGGAATGGTCCAAAATTTTGTGAGGAGGTAAGGTAGTTGGGGTTTGGAAAACCACATCAAAACTATCCAATAAATCCTGGACTCCCAAAGGAACATAGTACTTCTCATGTGTAGTTAAGTGAACTGTGGGAATTTGTTTTTGCCAATTGAAAAGAGCAATTTGGAACTATAGTTGTGGATAATAATGTACCCCCACGAGCTAAAGCTATTGTTCTTTGGGGAGAAGGCAAGCGAATACAATTTTATTTAACGACAAATGTTCGGTTAATGAATGAAGATGTGTTGCCAGAATCTAGCAGTGCTATAGCTTTTTCCTATTGATTATGATGATGACAGTGGGAGTGGAAATTGGAAGTTCTTGATTCATTGCACTAGCAGAAATTTGCATGACTTATTCCTGAATTTCAGTTATCTCTTCTTGAACAGACTGGTAGTTTTCTTCTAATTCATTAGGATTTTGGCCCTCGGTGTCTTGTTCTTGTTGCATGAGGTGCACGTTGGGTATCAATTTACACTTATGGCCTTTCATCTATTGTCACGGCATCTCCAGAATTTTTTGCTATGTAGTAGGATCTTGGTCAGGCTCTTGCACAAGCACTTCTTGTTGAGGAATAGTAGTAGTGCTCTTTCGCTGGTTAGTCAAAGTGGTCTTCTGATAATAATTGTTATAAGGAGGGTATTGTTTCCTTGGTTGAGCTGCAGTAGGAGGATAACATGGTTCAATCTCTTTTGCTAACAGATAGGCATTTGTTAATGTTTGCGGTTTTAGTTGTTTGATCTGGTATTTTATTCCACCCTTCAATCCATTTACAAAACACCTCACAAACCACAATTCACCGAGTTCCGGGTTTTCCTCCTGTACTTATGCCATCAAGTCTTCAAACAATTTGTTGTAATCTACCACTGTGGAGGTGTTCTGCTTGATGGAGTTAAACTGATGTGTCAGGTCATAAGATCATTGAGCAGAAAACCTTTTAACTAATCCAGCTCCAAACTGTTTCCAAGTAAGTTGTTTCTTAAGTAGCCCTGACCTTCTGAGCCACACATGTGCATCTCCTTGGATGTACATTTGAGTTGTATTCCTGTGGTGCAGCAGAAATCTGGAAATACTCATTGCACTGTCTAGTCCAGCCAACTGGGCCATCTCCTTCAAATTGTGGGAAATCCATTCTAGGCTCTTTTGCCAGGGATTTCATTAACTTACACTGGTAGAAAAGAGGGATTTGGTCCACTAGATGAAATCCCATTAGTCCCGGTTCACTCACGAACCGGGACCCATGGGGGCATCGGTCCCGGTTCGTGAGACCAGGGCGCCGGCCGGGCCTCATGGTCCATTGGTCCCGGTTCGTCTGACCCCTTTGGTCCCGGTTTCAGACACGAACCGGAACCAATGGGCCTCGCTCCTGGCCCACAACCATTAGTATCAATTTGTGTGTGGAACCGGGAACAAATGTTGTCCTTTAGTCTTGGTTCCATCCATAAACCGGGACCAATGGTTGGCCTATATATACCCCGTGCCCGCAAGCAGAGCAGTGTACTGCTCTGTTTTTTTGGCCGGCCGTGGGAGAGCTTTGTGGTGCTCTAGCTCACCTCCTATGCACATGAGGTGTTCGATGAAATGCCCGAGCCACACTTAAGATTTCTCCTCTCGAAGCTCCTTGTCCAAGCTCCATTTTCCTCGAGATTTGTGTAGATTTGGCGGTCTGTCTTGTCCCATCCCCGTCCTCACCGCCGTCGATTGCCCGCGCCCATCTCGGTGCCGGCACCATCGTGGTTAGTCTCTTCTTCTTAACTTCTTTCTAAAAGAAAAAAAGTTCTTACTTGTATGATTTAGATAGTTACTTATGTAATTTTCTTACTTTTATTATTGTTTGTTATTATATAGTGCGATGGTTTTGGTATCCCCCTCCGTCGGCCCTCGTCTTG
The DNA here is from genome assembly GCF_904849725.1 of Hordeum vulgare subsp. vulgare. NCBI lineage: Eukaryota > Viridiplantae > Streptophyta > Magnoliopsida > Poales > Poaceae > Hordeum > Hordeum vulgare. Next base: position 203,829,654 of record NC_058519.1, on the reverse strand, counting down.
TCTATGATTCGAATGTGGTATATATTATCTTTTATAACTATTTGTTTTATTTAGTGTTTATGAGAATTATGCCGACCAACGTGACATAGATTTTTTAATCTAGGAGGTATGTGAACCGGAAATTCCAACCGACATAGAAATTCTTGTCGAGAAGTTAAATTGGGTTGAAAAAGAAAACAATTATTTGAAAGAAAAAATGCAAAGAGTTGAAGACGAGAATATGAAATTGGAGTTGGATGTTGCCGATGTTGTCGACGATCACAAGATCAAGATGGATGCAATGCGCTTGAAGATTAGAAAGATTAGAAAATATGCCATTCATATTGAGGCTTGGTATCATTATGCCATTGGATCAATTGGTACCTTAGTTGCGGTTATGATCGCATTTGTTGTTGCATTTAAATTTTATAGTTTCAATGTATGTTTTAATTAGATGCTTTGGAGAGCTATATGTTGTTCAATAATAAGAACTATGTATGAATGTTATGTATTTATTTTGGTCACTATTGTACTTTGGATTTAATGTGATGATGAATTTCTATTAATTTGGTCACTTCTCTATTCATGATATGGTGTAATGGTTTTTAGTACACTTTATTATATAACGCACACAGATGAACCGACAATGGATGTACGGTGAGCGACCCACCTCCGGGTATATTAAGGGCCTACAGAATTTTCTCGAAGTGGCTGAGGCAAACAAGCAGAATGGTTTTATGCATTGTCCATGTATTGTTTGTGGGAATACGAAGGCTTTCTCCAACTGTAAAACCCTTCACTCCCACCTGCTTGAGAAGGGTTTTATGCCACACTATAATGTTTGGACCAAGCACAGATAAAGAGGGGTTATGATGGAAGACAATGTAGAAGAAGAGGATGATGACAACTACCCGCCCCCTGAATACGGTGATGCTGCAATGGGGGGAAGCTGAAGATCAAGAGGAACCAGACAATGTGCCCGATGATGATCTTCATCGGGTCATTATTGATGCACATAGAGAATGCGAAAGTGAAAGGGAGAAGTTGAAGTTCGATGGCATGTTAGATAACAAAAAAATGGTTGTACCCAAATTGCGAAGATGACAACAGAAAGCCTGGTACCACACTGGAATTGCTGCAATGGACGGCAGACAATGGTGTATCTGACAAGGGATTTAGTTCGCTACTGAAAATAATGAAGAAGAAGCTTCCAAAGGATAACGAATTGCCCGGGAGTACATACGAAGCAAAGAAGATTCTATGCCCTCTAGGATTGGAGGTGCAGAAGATACATGCATGCCCTAATGGTTGCATCCTTTACCGCGGTGTGTATGAGGATTTGAACGCATGCCTGGTATTCGGCGCATTGTGGTATAAGATCAGAAGAGATGACCCTCGTGATGTTGAGGGCCAGCGCACCGGAAAGAGGGTTCCTACCAAGGTGATGTGGTATGCTTCTATAATACCACGATTGAAACGTTTGTTCAGAAACAAAAAGCATGCCGAGTTGATGCAATGGCACTTACAAAACCGTAAGAAAGATGGGAAGTTGAGAGCACCCGCTGACGGGTCGCAGTGGAGAAAGATCGAGAGAAAGTCGAGCGACTTTACAGCTGACCCAGGAACGTATGGTTTGGTATAAGTGCAGATGACGTTAATCCTTTTGGGAAGCAGAGCACCAAGCATAGCACATGGCGTGTGACTCTATGTATGTATAGCCTTCCTCCTTGGTTGTGCATGAAGCGGAAGTTCATTATGATGCCAATGCTCATCCAAGGCCCTAGGCAACCGGGCAATGACATTGATGTGTACATAAGGCCATTAGTTGATGAAATTTTGCAGATATGGAATGGAAGAGGTGTACGTGTGTGGGATGAGAACGAACAAGAGGAATTTGACCTACATGTGTTGCTGTTTGTAACCATCAACGATTGGTCTGCTCTCAGTAACCTTTCAGGACAGACAAACAAGGGATACCACGCATGCACACACTGTTTAGATGACATCGACATTATATATTTGAAAAAATGCAGGAATAATCTTTGCGCGAACCTGCTAGGCTTCTTGGGAGTGTATGGGAAGACAAAATATACACTGGAGGCATAGGAGGAGCATCAACGTGTCCATGAAAAAGATGGCATGCATCCAAAGTAGTATGAAGGTCCTCCAGCTACACTCTTACCAAAGATGAGAAGGAAATCTTCTTTGAATGCCTGCTGAGTATGAAGGCCCGTCTGGCTTCTCATTAAATATAAACGGAATAATAAAATATGGCATAGAAAAATTTCCAGAACCTTAAGTCTCATGACTACACGTGATTATGATGCAACTGCTTCCGGTTGCATTGAGGGGGCTTCTACCGGGAAACGTTCGATTAGCCATTGTGAAGCTATGTGCATTCTGTTGGAAATATGCCGTAGAGGCAATAATAAAATGGTTATTATTACATTTCCTTGTTCATGATAATCGTCTATTGTTCATGCTATAATTGTATTAACAGGAAACATTAATACATGTGTAAATAAATAGATCACAATGTGTCCCTAGCAAGCCTCTAGTTGGCTAGCTCGTTGATCAATAGATGATCATGGTTTCCTAATCATGGACATTGGATGTCATTGATAATGGGATCACATCATTGGGAGAATGATGTGATGGACAAGACCCAATCCTAAGCATAGTACTAGGTCGTATTGTTCGTATGCTAAAGCTTTCCTAATGTCAAGTGTATTTTCGTTAGACCGTGAGATTGTGCAACTCCCGGATACCGTAGGAGTGCTTTGGGTGTATCAAACGCACAACGTAACTGGGTGACTATAAAGGTGCACTATGGGTATCTTCGGAAGTGTCTGTTGGGTTGGTACGAATCAAGATCGGGATTTGTCACTCCGTGTGACGGAGAGGTATCTCTGGGCCCACTTGGTAGAACATCATCATAATGAGCTCAATGTGACTAAGGTGTTAGTCACGGGATGATGTGCTACGGAATGAGTAAAGAGACTTGCCGGTAACGAGATTGAACAAGGTATGGGGATACTGACGATAGAATCTCGGGCAAGTTCTATACCGGTAGACAAAGGGAATTGTATACGGGATTAATTGAATCCTTGACATCGTGGTTCATCTGATGAGATCATCGTGGAACATGTGGGAACCACCAAGGGTATCTAGACCCCGCTGATGGTTATTGGCCGGAGAGGTGTCTCGGTCATGTCTGCATGTCTCCCGAACCCGTAGGGTCTACACACTTAAGGTTCGATGACGCTAGGGTTATAGGGAATTGATGTACGAGGTTACTGAAGGTTGTTCGGAGTCCCGGATGAGATCCCGGACGTCACGATGAGTTCCGGAATGGTCCCGAGGTAAAGATTGATATATATGATGGATGGGTTTGGACGCCGGAAATGTTTGGGGCACCACCGGCAAAGTGCCAGGACCGCGGGAAGGGTTCCGAGGCCCCACCAGGAGGGGCCACCATCCCCGGGAGGCTACATGGGCCAAGTGTGGGAGGGAACCAGCCCCTAGGTGGGCCGGTGCGCCTCCCCACCCAGCCCAAGGCACACAAGAGAGGGAAAGGGGGGAACCCTAGGCGCAGGTGGGCCTAAGGCCCACCTAGGGGTGCGCCACCTCGTAGCTCCACCGCCACCACGCCGTCGTGCTGCCGTAGCTCTCCCTCAGCCTCTCCCTCCTCCTTGCTGGATCAAGGCATGGAAGACGCCACCAGGTTGTACGTGTGTTGAACGCGGAGGTGCCGTGATTTAGCACTTAGATCGGAACCGACCGCGATCTGAATCGCTACGACTACGACTCCATCAACCACATTCTAGTAACGCTTACGCTTAGTGATCTTCAAAGGTATGAAGATGCTCTCACCCCTCTGTCGTTGCTGGTTTCTCCATCGGAAGATCCATTATTGGCATAGGAAAATTTTGAATTTTTGCTACATTCCTAACAGTGGCATCCGAGCCTAGGTTTTCTATGCGTAGATTCTTTGCACGAGTAGAACACAAAGGTTGTGGGCGCTGATTTTGTCAATTGCTTACCACTACTAGTCTTATTTCTTTCCGACGACATCGTGGGATGAAGCGTCCTGGACCGACCTTACGCGTACGCTTACACGAGACTGGTTCCACCGCCTGACATGCACATGGTGCATAAGGTGTCTAGCGGGTGTGTGTCTCTCCCACTTTAGTCGAATTGGATTTGATGAAAATGGTCCTTATGAAGGGTAAATAGATTTGGCATATCAACGTTGTGGCTGTCACGTAGGTAAGAAATCGTTCTTGCTAGAAACCCAAATCAGCCACGTAAAACTTGCAAACAACAATTAGAGGACGTCTAACTTGTTTTTGCAGGGTATGACATGTGATGTGATATGGCCAAGGATGTGATGTTACATGTGTGATGTATGAGATTATCATGTTCTTGTAATAGGATCCACGACTTGCATGTCGATGAGTATGACAACCGGCAGGAGCCATAGGAGTTGTCTAAATTTATTGTATAAGATGCAACGCCATGTGTTTATTATTCTACTTCATTGCTAATGGTTAGCTGTAGTAGCACTAGTAATAGTTGGCGTAGCAACTTCATGGAGACACAATGATGGAGATAATGATGATGGAGATCATGGTGTCACGCCGGCGATGATGATGATCATGCGATGCCCCGAAGATGGAGATCAAAGGAGCAAAGATGATAATGGCCATATCATATCACTATATGATTGCATGTGATGTTTATCATGTTTTCATCTTATTGCTTAGAACGACGGTAGCTAATAAGATGATCCCTCATAAAAATTTCGAGAATGTATTCCCCTAAGTGTGCACCGTTGTGAAGGATTGTTGTCTCAAAGCACCACGTGATGATCGGGTGTGATAGATTCCAACGTTCGGATACAACGGGTGTAAGCCAGATTTACACACGCAGAACACTTAGGTTGACTCGACGAGCCTAGCATGTACAGACATGGCCTCGAATACGAGAGACCGAAAGGTCGAACATGAGTCGTATGGTTGATACGATCAGCATGGAGATGCTCACCATCAACGACTAGTCCGTCTCACGTGATGGTCGGACACGGACTAGTCGGCGTGGATCGTGTTGCACTTGGATGACTAGAGGGATGTCGATCTAAGTGGGAGTTCATCAGATGAACTTAATTATCATTAACATAGTCAAATAGGTCTTTGCAAATTATGTTGTAACTTGCGCTATAGCTCTACGGTATTTGATATGTTCCTAGAGAAATCTTAGTTGAAAGATAAAAGTAGCAATTGTGCGGACTGGGTCTGTTAACTGAGGATTTTCCTCATTGCTAAACAGAAGGCTGATGTCTTTAATGCGCCGCTCGGTGTGCTAAACCCCAAGCATGGTCTCTAGGTGTTGTGAACATCCGACATACACGTTTTTGATAACTACATGATAGTTAAGTACATATTACTTGCACGACTTAGAATTGAGGCATTAAAGACGTTTCGAACGTCGCGGGACATACGTGATGATCCAAGAGATGAAATTGGGATTTCCTGCTCGTGCCCTTGTTGAGAGGAATGAGACCTCCGACAAGATTCTTTGTTTGCAAAGTAAAGGAGAAGAGCTCAATCGTTGAGCATGTGCTGAGATTGTGTGAGTACTACAATCGCTTGAATCGAGTGGGAGTTGAACTTCCACATGAGACAGTGATAGTTCTTGAAAGTCACTGACACCAAGCTACTAGAGCTTTGTGATGAACTATAACATATCAAGGATAGATATGATGATCCTTGAGCCATTCGCGATGTTCGACACCGCGAAAGGTAGAAATCAAAAGGGAACATCAATTGTTGATGGTTTGTAAATCCACTAGTTTCAAGAAGGGAAAGGGCTTGAAGGGATACTTCATTAAACGGCAAACCAGTTGTTGCTCTATGAAGAGATCCAAGGTTGAACCCAAACCTGAGACTAAGTGCTTATGAAATGAGGGGAACAATCACTGAAAGGGAACTACCCTAGATGCTTGGTAGATGAGAAGGCTGGCAAAGTCGACAAAAGTATATTGGATATACATGATATTGATGTGTACTTTACTAGTACTCCTAGTAGCACCAGGGTATTAGATACCGGTTCAGTTGCTAAGTGTTAGTAACTCAAAATAAAAGCTACAGAATAAATGGAGACTAGCTAAAGGCGAGGTGACGATGAGTGTTGGAAGTGGTTCCAAAGGTTGATGTGATCAAACGTCGCACGCTCCTTCTACCATCGAGATTAGATTTAAACCTAAATAATTGTTATTTGGTGTTTGCGTTGAGTGTAGACATGATGAGATTATGTTTATTGCAACACGGTTATTCATTTAAAAGAATAATAGTTATTCTATTTACTTGAATAATACCTTCAATGGTCTTGCACCTAAAATGAACGGTTTATTGAATCTCGATCGTAGTAATACACATGTTCATAATACTGTTGCCAAAAGATACAAAATAGTAATGATAGTACCACTTATTTGTGGCACTGCTGCTTGAGTCATATTGGTATAAAATGCATGAAGAAGCTCCATGCAAATGGATCTTTGTACTCACTCATTTTTGAAACGTTTGAGACATGCAAACCATGCCTGTTGGTATAAACGCATGAAGAAACTCCATGCAGATGAATCGTTTGACTCACTTGATTTTTGAATCACTTGAGACATGCAAATCATACCACATGGGCAAGATGACTGAAGACCTCGTTTTCTAGTGAGATGGAACAAGAATGTAACTTGTTGGAAGTAATAGGTTTTGATGTATGCAGTCCAATGAGTACCGAGGCACGCAGTGGATACCATTATGTTCATACTTCACAAATGATTTGAGTAGATACTAGTGTATTTACTTGATGAAACAGAGGTCTGAATTATTGAAAAGGGTTCAAGTAATTTCAGAGTGAAGTTGAAGATCATCGTGACAAGAGGAAAATATGTCTATGATATATCGTGGAGATAAACATATATATCTAAGTTGCGAGTTTGGTAAACGTTTAAGACAAGGTGAAAATAGTTTCACGTGAAAATTTGTTTCACAACTCATGCCACCTGGAACACCATAGACTAATGGTATGTCCGTATGTCATGGTCATGCCCTATTAGATATGGTGCATGTTATGATGTCTCTCATCAGAATGCCACTAACGTTTGTGGGTTAGGCATTAGAGACAACCACATTCACTTTAAATAGGGCACGGCGTAATTCCGTTGAGATGACACCGTATGAACTATGGTTTAGAGAAACCTAAGCTGTCATTTCTTAAAAGTTTGGGGCTGCGATGCCTATGTGAAAGAGTTTCAGGCTGATAAGCTCGAACCCAAAGCGGATAAATGCATCTTCATAGGACACCCAAATCAGTTGGGTATACCTCCTATCTCAGATCCGGAAGCAAATGTGTTTGTTTCTATAAACGGGTCCTTTCTCGAGGAAAAATTTCTCTTGAAAGAATTGAGTGGGAGTTTTGGTGGAAACTTGATAAGGTTATGTGAACCATCACTTCAACCAGTGTGTGTGTAGCAGGGCGTAGGAAGTCGTTCCTGTGGCGCCTACACCAATTGAAGTGGAAGCTAATGATAGTGATCATGAAACTTTAGATCAAGTTACTTGAAACCTTGTAGGTCGACAAGGTCACATACTGCTGCTACAGAGTGGTACAGTAACCCCGTCTTGAAGGTCATGTTGTTGGACAACAATGAACCTATGAGCTATGGAGAAGCGATGGTGGGCCCGATTTCCAAAGAATGTCTCGAGGCCATGAAATCCGAGAGAGGATCCATGTATGAAAACAAAATATGGACTTTGGAAGAACTACTTGATGGCCGTAAGACTATTAACTATGGATGGGTCTTTAAAACGAAGATAGAAGATAATGGTGATAAATCACCATTGAGAAAGCTCGACTTGTCGCAAAGATGTTTTCGACAAAGTTCAAGGAGTTGACTACGATGAGACTTTCTCACTCGTAGCGATGCTAAAAGTCTGTTGGAGTTATGTTAGCAGTTGCTGCATCATTTATGAAATATTGCAGATAGGATGTCAAAATATTGTTTCTTCGAAGATTTTCGTAAGGAAAGGTTGTATGTGATACAACCAGAAGATTTTGTCAATCCTAAAGGGTGCTAACAAGTATGCAAGCTCCAGCGTTCCTTCTATGGACTGGAGCAAGCATCTCGGAGTTGGAATATGCACTTTGATAAGATGATAAAAGTTTTTGGTTTATGCAAAGTTTATGAGAAAATTGTATTTCCAAAGAAGTGAGTGGGAGCACTATTGAATTTCTGATGAATATATGTGGTTGAAATATGGTCGATCAGAAATAATGTAGAATTTCTAGAAAGCATAAAGGGTTGTTTGAAAGGAGTTTTTCAAAGGAAAACCTGGATGAGCTACTTGAACATTGAGTATCCAGATCTATGGAGATAGATCAAAGTGATTAATAGAACTTTCAACGAAATACATGCCTTGACAATTTTGAAAGTGTTCAAAATAGATCGACAAAAGAAGGAGTTCTTGGCTGTGTCATAAGGCGTGGATTTTGAGTAAGACTCAAAAGCCTGACCATGGTAAAAGAAAGAGAAAAGGACGAATGTCGTCCCCTATGCATCAACCGTAGGCTCTATAAGTATGCTGAGCTCTGTATCGCACATAAAGTGTGCCTAGCCATGAGTTAGTCAAGGGGTACAAGAGTGTTCCGGGAATGGATCACTGGACAGCGGTCAAAGTTATCCTCAGTAACTTGTGGACTAAGGAATTTTTCTCGATTATGGAGGTGATTATAGAGTTCGTCGTAAAGGAGTTATGTCGATGAAAGCTTTTTCACTAATCCGGATGACTCTCAGAAGTAAACCGGATTCGTATAGTAGAGTAGTCATTTGGAATAGTTCCAAATGGTGCACGGTAGTGATACGTCTCCAACGTATCTATAATTTTTGATAGTTTCATGCTATTATCTTGTCAAACTTTGGATGTTTTGTATGCCTTTTATATCTTTTTTGGGACTAACTTATTAACTCAGTGCCAAGTGCTAGTTCCTGTTTTTCCATGTTTTTGACCCTTTTCAGAGGACAATTTTAAACAGTGTCCAAACGGAATAAAACTTCGAAAAGGTTTTTTTCGGAACAGAAGATACGCGCCAGACTTGAGAACCAAGGCAGGGGCCAGCAGGGGACCCCACAAGCCCCCTAGGCGCGGCCAGGGGGGCCCCACACCTAGCAGGCTTGTGGGACCCCTATGGCACGTCTGCCCTACCTCTTCCGCCTATAAATTTAGAAAAAATCGAAAACTACGCAAGAGATCCACGAAAATACTTTTCCACCGCGGCAAGCTTCTGTCTCTCCAAGATCCCATCTGGGGCACATTCTGGTGCCCCTTCGGAGGGGGGATTCGGATATGGAGGGCTTCTTCATCAACACGATGACATCTCCGATGATGCGTGAGTAGTTCACCATAGACCTTCGGGTCCATAGCTAGTAGCTAGATGGCTTCTTCTCTCTCTTGGATCTTCAATACAAAGTTCTCCATGATCTTCAAGGAGATCTATCCGATGTAATCTTCTTTTGCGGTGTGTTTGTCGAGATCCGATGAATTGTGGATTTATGATCAGATTATCTATGAATCTTATTTGAATTTCTTCTGATCTCTCTTATGCATGATTTCATATCCTTGTAATTCTCTTCGAGTTGTGGGTTTTGTTTGGCCAACTTGATCAATGATTCTTGCAATGGGAGAAGTGCTTGGTTTTGGGTTCATACCGTGCGGTGACCTCACCTAGTGACAGAAGGGGTAGCGAGGCACACATCGTGTTATTGCCATCAAGGGTAAAAAGATGGGGTTTTCATCATTGGTTTGAGTTTATCCCTCTACATCATGTCATCTTGCTTAAAGCGTTACTCTGTTTGTCATGAACTCAATACACTAGATGCATGCTGGATAGTGGTCGAGGTGTGGAGTAATAGTAGTAGATGCAGAAAGTATCGGTCTACTTGTCTCAGACGTGATGCCTATATGTATGATCATTGCCTTAGATATCGTCATGACTTTGCGCGGTTCTATCAATTGCTTGACAGTAATTTGTTCACTCATCGTAATATTTGCTATTTTAAGAGAAGCCTCTAGTGAACACTATGGCCCCCGGGTCTACTTCACACCATATTTTTAGCCTTACTCTTTTACTTCGTTGCACTTTCCGCCTTCAGATCTCACTTTGCAATCAATCTTGAAGGGATTGACAACCCCTTTATAGCGTTGGGTGAAAGCTCTTTTGTGCTTGCACAGGTACTCTGGACTTGACGCGATTCTCCTACTAGATTGATACCTTGGTTCTCAAACTGAGGGAAATACTTACTGGTCCTATGCTGCATCACCTTTTCCTCTTCAAGGGAAAAACCAACGCAAGCTCAAGAGACAGTAGAAGGATTTCTGGCACCGTTGTCGGGGAGGATCAAGTCAAGAACTCATCCAAGTAAGTGTCGCAAACTCATCTCTTGCATTTACTTTTTTTTGCCTCTCGTTTTGCTCTCCCCCACTTCTGAAAAACAAAAATTTACAAAAATATTTGCCTTTTTCGTTTGCCTTTTTTGTTCGCCCTTTTCTCTCGCTTGCTTTCTGTCCGCTTGTGTGCTTGCTTGCTTGTTGAAGTCACCATGACTGAAAACACCAAACTTTGTGACTTCTTGAATACTAATAATAATGACTTTATTAGTACTCCGATTGCTCCAGCCACTAGTGCGAAATCATACGAAATCAATGCTGCGTTGCTGAATCTTGTTATGAAAGAGCAATTCTCCGGCTTTCCTAGTGTAGATGCTGCATCCCATCTTAATACCTTCATTGAGCTTTGAGATATGCAAAAGAACAAAGATGTGGATAATAATGTGATTAAATTGAAGCCTTTTCCGTTCTCGTTGCGAGATCGAGAAAAAACTTGGTTTTCGGCTTTGCCCAAAAATAGTATTATTTCTTGGAACAAGTGCAAAGATGCTTATATATCCAAGTATTTTCCGCCGGCTAAGATTATCTCTCTCCGTAATGATATCATGAATTTTAAGCAACTTGATCATGAACATGTTGCACAATCTTGGGAGAGAATGAAATTGATGATTAGAAATTGTCCCGCTCATGGCTTGAGTCTTTGGATGATTATACAAATCTTCTACGCTGGTTTGAATTTCACTTCTAGAAATATCTTGGACTCTGCCTCAGGTGGAACATTCATGGAAATCACGTTAGGAGAAGCCACAAAACTCCTAGACAATATCATGACGAACTACTCTCAGTGCCGCACTGAAAGGTCACCTACTAGTTAAAAGGTACACGCCATAGAAGAAATTAACTCGTTAAGTGCTAAGATGGATGAGTTAATTTTGTTGCTAGTAGAAGTGCTCCTTTATATCCTAATGACATGCCCTTGTCTTCCTTGATTGAGAGTAGCAACGCTAGCTTGGACGTTAATTTTGTTGGTAGGAATAATTTTGGCAACAAGAAGGCTTTTAGAGGAAACTATGTTCCTAGGCCTTTTCCTAGTAACCCCTCTAATAACTTTGGCAACTCCTACAACAATACTCATGGAAATTACAATAGATTACCCTCTGATCTAGAGAGTAATATCAAAGAGTTTATCAACTCAAAATATTCTCAATGCGTTCATAGAGGAAAAACTACTCAAAATTGACGATTTGGCTAGGAGCGTTGATAGAATGTCTAGTGATATTAATGCTTTGAAAGTTAGATGTGCTCCTCCCAAGATCAATATGGATGAAAATTTGAAAGCTATGCGTGTTTCCATGAGTGAGAGTAAAGAAAGAACCGCCCAAATTCGTGCTAGACATGAATGGCTTAAAAGGGCGTGTTCTCGTGATAAGAATCAGGAAGATCTTAAAGTGCTTGGTGTGACTCCCATTGAATCTTTGTTTTCTTGTATCAAACCTAATAATGATGGGTCTGGATATGAATCCACTTTGGTTGAAAAACGCCCCAATGATTCGGAGTCCATCTATCTTGATGCTAAAAGCATTGAAAGTGGAGTAGAAGATATTAAAACCTTGTGTAGTAATGAAATTACTACTTTGGATTTCAAGGAATTCAATTATGATAGTTGCTCCTTGATTGAATGCATTTCCTTGACGCAATCCATGCTAAACTCTCCACACGCTTATAGCCAAAACAAGGCCTTTACCGATCATATCGTCGAAGCTATGATAAAATCTCTTGAAGAGAAACTTGATTTGGAAGTTTCTATCCCTAGAAAGCTTCATGATGAGTGGGAACCTACTATCAAAATCAAAATCAAAAACTATGAATGCAATGCTTTGTGTGATTTGGGTGCTAGTGTTTCCGCGATTCCAAAGTCTTTATGTGATATTCTGGGTTTTAATGAGATTGAGGAGTGTTCTCTTAATTTGCATCTTGCGGATTCTACTGTCAAGAAAACCATGGGAAGGATCAATGGTGTTCTTATTATTGCAAATAGGAACTATGTACCCATGGATTACATTGTGCTTGACATTGATTGTAATCCTACATGCCCTATCATTCTTGGTAGACCTTTCCTAAGGACTATCGGTGCTATCATCGATATGAAGGAAGGGAATATTAGATTTCAATTTCCTTTAAAGAAGGGCATGGAGCATTTTCCTAGAAAGAAAATAAGATTGCATTATGAATCCATGATGAGGGCTACTTATGGTTTGAGCACCAAAGACGACGATACGCGATTCTATCGCTTTACGCCTAGCTAAGGGGGTTAAACAATAGCGCTTGTTGGGAGGCAACCCAATGAATTTATCTTTTTTTTTCTATTTTGTTGCGTCCACACCATCATAATTCTGTTATGATAGTGTCTTTTGTGTTTCTTTTTGTGTTTGATCCAAGCAGAACCTTTATGACTAGTCTTGGTGCTGGTTGTTTGATCGTGCTGGAAAAAGATAGAAACTTTTCGCTCACGAGATTATTTTTAATTTTTATTCAGAAATAGCTTTTGAGTTTATTCTTTTTGTTGCTGGTTGATATGACTTTTTTCCACACAGTCGTAATTGTTCAGAATTTTTGAGGTACCATAAGTATACGAAGTATACAGATTGCTACAGACTGGTCTGTTTTTGACATATTCTGTTTTTGTTGAGTTGGTTGCTTGTTTTGATGAAACTATGGATAGTATCGGGGGTACTAGCCATGGAAAAGTGAGAATACAGTAATCTAACACCAATATAAATAGAAATCAAGATTGATACAATACCTAAAGAGGTGGTAGTTTGTTTTCTTGTGCTAATGATATCACGAGTTTCTGTTTAAGTTTTGTGTTGTGAAGTTTTCAAGTTTTGGGTGATGTTCTCATGGACAAATGGATAAAGAGTGGAAATAGCTCAAGCTTGGGGTTACACAAGGAATCCCAAGCCAAATTCAAGGACACCAAAAAGCCTAAGCTTGGGGATGCCCCGGGAAGGCATCCCCTCTTTCGTCTTCAATCCACCGGTAACATTACTTGGAGCTATATTTTTATTCACCACATGATATGTGTTTTGCTTGGAGCGTCTTGTATCGTAGGAATCTTTTCTTTTGTTTGTCAAAATCATCCTTGCTGCACACCTTTTGAGAGAGACATGCACTCAACGTAAATTTGCTAGAATGCTCATCGTGCTTCACTTATATCTTTTGAGCTAGATAATTTTGCTCTATGTGCCTCACTTAGATCTTATAGAGCACGGCGGTGCGTGACTTGGTAGTTGGTTTGTGCTATGAAAGTAGTCCCAAAGGTGATAGGTACCCAAAGAGGATACAAAAACTTCCATCTTCATGTGCGTTGAGTAGAAAGAGAAGTTTGATTCCTCTCAATTAGTTTTGAGACGTGGATTTGGTAATATTAAGATTTATGTTAGTAGGGTGTTGTGAATCTAGAAATACTTGTGTTGAAGTTAGTGATTCCCGTAACATGCACGTATGGTGAACCGCTATGTTAGGAAGTTGGAGCATAATTGATCTATTGATTGTCATCTTTTGTGTTGCGGTCGGGATCGCGTGATGGTTTACACCTACCAACCCTTCCCCTAGGAGTATGCGTTTAGCACTTTGTTTTGATTACTAATAAAAACTTTCGCAACAAGTATGTGACTTCTTCATGACTAATGTGAGTCCATGGTATAGATGCACTTTCACCTTCCACCATTTCTAGCCTCTCTAGTGCCGCGCAATTTTCACCGGTGCACAAACCCACCATATGCCTTCCTCAAAACAGCCACCATACCTACCTACTATGGCATTTTCATAGCCATTCCAAGATATATTTCCATGCAACTCCCACCGTTCCGTCTCATGACTTGTGCCGTCACTCTCATATTTCCATTGCATGATTGTAAGATAGCTAGCGAGATGTTTCAACGTCATACGCCAAGCTAGATCGTTGCACATCCCGATACACTGCCGGAGGCATTTCCTATAGAGTCATCATTGTTCTAAGCTTTGAGCTGTGAGTAAATAAAAGTGTGATGATCATCATTATTAGAGCATTGTCCCATGTGAGGAAATAAAAAAAGGCCAAAGTTGCCCACACAAAAAAAGAGAAAAAAAGAGGCCCAAGATCCCAAACAAAAAAAAAGAGAGAAGGGACAATGCTACTATCTTTTTCCACACTTGTGCTTCATAATAGCAGCATGTTCTTCATGATTGAGAGCTTGTTGCTTTGTCACCACCATATACTAGTGGGAATCTTTATTATATAACTTGGCTTGTATATTCCAAGGATGGGCTTCCTCAAATTGCCCTAGGTCTTCGTGAGCAAGCAAGTTGGGTGCACACCCACTAGTTCTCCTTTTGAGCTTTCACATACTTATAGCTCTAGGCATCCTTTGTATGGCAATCCCTACTCATTCACATTGATATCTATTAATGGGCATATCCATAACCCTTTGATACGCCAAGTCAATGTGACCGTCTCCTCCCTTTTTGTCTCACAACCACCACCACACTCTATTCCACCTATAGTGCTATATCCATAGCTCACGCTCATGTATTGCGTGATAGTTGTAAAAGGTTTGAGAAAGTAAGAGTGCAAAAACAATTACTTGGCCAATACCGGGGTTGTGCATGATTTAAACTAGTTGTGTGGGGATGATGGGGCATAGCCAGACTATGATTTTGTAGGGATAACTTTCTTTGGCCTTGTTATTTCGAAAGTTCATGATTACCTTGGTAGTTTGCTTGAAGTATTATTGTTTTCATGTCAATAGCAAACTATTGTTTTGAATCTTACGGATGTGAACATTCATGTCACATGAAAGAAGTTACAAAGGACAACTATGCTAGGTAGCATTCCACATCAAAAATTCAGTCTTTATCACTTCCCTACTCGAGGACGAGCAGGAGTTAAGCTTGGGGATGCTTGATACGTCTCCAACGTATCTATAATTTATGATAGTTCCATGCTATTATCTTGTCAAACTTTGGATGTTTTGTATGCCTTTTATATCTTTTTTGGGACTAATTTATTAACTCAGTGCCAAGTGCCAGTTCCTGTTTTTTCCGTGTTTTTGACCCTTTTCAGAGGAGGATTTTAAACGGTGTCCAAACGGAATAAAACTTTCGAAAATATTTTTTCCGGAACAGAAGATACGCGCCAGACTTGAGAACCAAGGCATGGGCCAGCAGGGGACCCCACAAGCTCCTTAGGCGTGGCCAGGGGGCCCGCGCCTAGCAGGCTTGTGGGCCCTCTGTGGCACGTCTGCCCTACCTCTTCCGCCTATAAATTTAGAGAAAAATCCAAAACTGCGTGAGAGATCCAAGAAAATACTTTTCCGCCGCCGCAAGCTTCTGTCTCTGCAAGATCCCATCCGGGGCACGTTCTGGTGCCCTACCGGAGGGGGGATTCAGATACGGAGGGCTTCTTCATCAACACCATGACCTCTCTGATGATGCGTGAGTAGTTCACCATAGACCTTCGGGTCCATAGCTAGTAGCTAGATGGCTTCTTCTCTCTCTTGGATCTTCAATACAAAGTTCTCCATGATTTTCATGGAGATCTATCTGATGTAATCTTCTTTTGCGGTGTGTTTGTCGAGATCCGATGAATTGTGGATTTATGATCAGATTATCTATGAATCTTATTTGAGTTTCTTCTGATCTCTCTTATGCATGATTTCATATCCTTGTAATTCTCTTCGAGTTGTGGGTTTTGTTTGGCCAACTTGATCTATGATTCTTGCAATGGGAGAAGTGCTTGGTTTTGGGTTCATACCGTGCGGTGACCTCACCCAGTGACAAAAGTGGTAGTGAGGCACGCATCGTGTTGTTGCCATCAAGGGTAAAAAGATGGGGCTTTCATCATTGGTTTGAGTTTATCCCTCTACATCATGTCATCTTGCTTATAGCGTTATTCTGTTTGTCATGAACTCGGTGCACTAGATGCATGCTGGATAGCGGTCGATGTGTGGAGTAATAGTAGTAGATGCAGAAAGTATCGGTCTACTTGTCTCAGACGTGATGCCTATATGTATGATCATTGCCTTAGATATCGTCATGACTTTGCGCGGTTCTATCAATTTCTTGACAGTAATTTGTTCACCCACCATAATATTTACTATTTTGAGAGAAGCCTCTAGTGAACACTATGGCCCCCGGGTCTACTTCACACCATATTTTTAGCCTTACTCATTTACTTCTTTGCACTTTCCGCCTTCAGATCTCACTTTGCAATCAATCTTGAAGGGATTGACAACCCCTTTATATCATTGGGTGCAAGCTCTTTTGTGTTTCCGCAGGTACTCTGGACTTGACGCGATTCTCCTACTGGATTGATACCTTGGTTCTCAAACTGAGGGAAATACTTACTGCTCCTATGCTGCATCACCCTTTCCTCTTCAAGGGAAAAACCAACGCAAGCTGAAGAGGCAGCAGGTAGCAGTATCTATATGAAGGCATAGAGATTTGTAAAGCGCACACGGATCTGAAAGGTTCAGACCCGTTGACTAATAAACCTCTCTCACAAGCAAGACATGATCAATGCCCAGAACTGTATGGGTGTTGGATTCATTGCATTCACATAGTGATGTGACTAGATTATTGACTCTAGTGCAAGTGGGAGACTGTTGGAAATATGCCCTAGAGGCAATAATAATATGGTTATTATTATATTTCCTTGTTCATGATAATAGTCTATTGTTCATGCTATAATTGTATTAATAGGAAACAATAATACATGTGTGAATAAATAGATCACAATGTGTCCCTAGCAAGCCTCTAGTTGGCTAGCTCGTTGATCAAGAGATGATCATGGTTTCCTGATCATGGACATTGGATGTCATTGATAATGGGATCACATCATTGGGAGAATGATGTGATGGACAAGACCCAATCCTAAGCATAGCACTAGATCGTAGTGTTCGTATGCTAAAGCTTTTCTAATGTCAAGTGTCTTTTCCTTAGACCGTGAGATTGTGCAACTCCCGGATACCGTAGGAGTGCTTTGGGTGTATCAAACGTCACAACGTAACTGGGTGACTATAAAGGTGCACTACGGGTATCTCTAAAAGTATCTGTTGGGTTGGTACGAATCGAGATCGGGATTTGTCACTCCGTGTGACAAAAAGGTATCTCTGGGCCCACTCGGTAGGACATCATCATAATGAGCTCAATGTGACTAAGGAGTTAGTCACATGATGATGTGCTACGGAACGAGTAAAGATACTTGCCGGTAACGATATTGAACAAGGTATGGGGATACCGACGATCGAATCTCGGGCAAGTTCTATACCGGTAGACAAGGGGAATTGTATACGGGATTAATTGAATCCTTGACATCGTGGTTCATCCGATGAGATCATCGTGGAACATGTGGGATCCACCATGGGTATCTAGACCCCGCTGATGGTTATTGGCCGGAGGGGTGTCTCTGTCATGTCTGCATGTCTCCCGAACCCGTAGGGTCTACACACTTAAGGTTCAATGACGCTAGGGTTATAGGGAATTGATGTACGAGGTTACCGAAGGTTGTTCGGAGTCCCGGATGAGATCTCAAATGCCAGGAGGAGTTCTGGAATGGTCCGGAGGTAAAGATTGATATATAGGATGGATGGGTTTGGACGCCGGAAATGTTTCGGGCACCACCGGCAAAGTGTAGGGACCGCCAGAAGGGTTCTGGGGGCCCACCGGGAGGGGCCACCATCCCCGGGAGGCTACATGGGCCAAATGTGGGAGGAACTAGCCCCTAGGTGGGCTGGTGCGCCTCCCCACCCAGCCCAAGGCGCACAAGAGAGGGAAAGGGGGGGAACCCTAGGCGCAGTTGGCCTAAGGCCCACCTATTGCGCCACCCCTCTCCTTGCCCTGGCCGCCGCCCTGGCCTCCCATCTAGGGCTGCCGCACCCTTTGGGGGTGGGAAACCTAAAGGGTGCACCCCCTTGCTCTCCCCCTATATATAGTGGAGCTTTTGGCTGATTTGGGACAACAGAAATCTCTCTCTCGGCGCAGCCCTGCTTCTCCTCTCCCTCCTCTTCCGCGGTGCTTGGCGAAGCCGTGTCGGAATACCTCGTAGCTCCACCACCACCACACCGTCGTTCTGCCGGAGCTCTCCCTCAACCTCTCCCTCCTCCTTGCTGGATCAAGGCGTGGGAGACGTCACCGGGTTGTACGTGTGTTGAACGCAGAGGTGCCGTGATTCGGCACTTAGATTGGAACCGACCGCGATCTGAATCGCTGCGAGTACGACTCCATCAACCACATTCTAGTAACGCTTCCGCTTAGCGATCTTCAAAGGTATGAAGATGCTCTCACCCCTCTCTCATTGTTGGTTTCTGCATAGGAAGATCCATGATTGGCGTAGGAAAACTTTGAAATTTTCCTACGTTCCTAACACATTCCTCAATGCAATCTCTCAGAAGGTGATCGATCCAGAATTCTTGCCAAGGTTAAGGAGTGATTTGGTGCAATGTCATGTTAGTTTCGAGCTGGTGTTCCCACCATCCTTCTTCAATATCATGACACACGTCCTAGTTCATCTAGTCAACGATATTGTTGTTGGGGAACGTTGCATGGGAAACAAAAATTTTCCTACGCACACGCAATACCTATCATGGTGATGTTCATCTATGAGAGGAGATTCCGATCTATGTACCCTTGTAGATCGCACAACGATAAGCGTTAAGAAACGCGGACGATGTAGTGGAACAACTTGCGTGATTCAAATCACCGTAGTCGTACTCTTCGTCCCACGATCCGATCTAGTGCCGAACGGACGATACCTCCACGTTCAGCACACGTACAGCGCGACGATGATCTCGGCCTTCTTGATCCAGCAAGAGAGACGGAGAATTAGATGAGTTCTACGGCAGCGTGACAATGCTCCGGAGGTTGGTGGTGATCTACTCCGGCAAGGCTCCGCCCGAGCTCCGCAGAAATACGATCTAGAGGAAAAACCGTGGTGTTTGTGGTCGGGCTGTCATGGCAAAAGTTGTCTCAAATCTGCCCTAAAACACCACTATATATAGGAGGAGGGTGATACGTCCATTTTGCATCATGCTTTCATGTTGATATTTATTGCTTTATGGGCTGTTATATTACTTTGTGGTACCATATTTATGCCTTTTCTCTCTTATTTTGCAAGGTTTAATTGAAGAGGGAGAATTCAGGCAGCTGGAATTCAGGACTGGAAAAGGAGCAAATCTTAGTCCACTATTTTGCACATCTCCAAATGCCCTGAAAAGTTACGTGGAATTTTTTTGGATTATGTAAAAAATACTGGGCAAAAGAAGTACCAGAGGGGGGCTACCAGGGCGCCACAAGCCTGGTAGCCGCCACCCCCTGGTGGCGGCTAGCAAGCTTGTGCGCTCCCTGACGGCCCACTGGCCCCCCTCTTTTGCTATATGAAAGGTTTCGTTCTAGAAAAAAAAAATCAGGAGCTTTTTCGTGGTTTCGCCACTGCCACGAGGCGGAACTTGAGCAGATCCAATCCAGAGCTCCGGCAGGACGATCCTGCCGGGGAAACTTCCCTCCCGGAGGGGGAAATCATCGCCATCGTCATCACCAACACTCCTCTCGTCGGAGGGGAGGCATCTTCATCAACATCTTCATCAACACCATCTCCTCTCCAATCTATAGTTCATCTCTTGTAACCAATCTTCATCTCGCGACTCCGATTGGTACTTGTAAGGTTGCTAGTAGTGTTGATTACTCTTTGTAGTTGATGCTAGTTGGATTACTTGGTGGAAGAGTTTATGTTAAGATCCTTGATGCTATTCATTACACCTCTGATCATGATTATGATTATTGTTTGTGAGTAGTTACTTTTGTTCCTGAGGACATGGGATAAGTTATGCTAATAATAGTCATGTGAATTTGATATTCGTTCGATATTTTGATATGTTGTATGTTGTCTTTTCCTCTAGTGGTGTTATGTGAACGTCGACTACATAACACTTCACCATATTTGGGCCTAGAGGAAGGCATTGGGGAGTAGTAAGTAGGTGATGGGTTGCTGGAGTGACAGAAGCTTAAACCCTAGTCTATGCGTTGCTTCGTAAGGGGCTGATTAGGATCCACTAGTTTAATGCTATGGTTAGACGTTGTCTTAATTCTTCTTTCGTAGTTGCGGATGCTTGCGAGAGGGGTTAATCATAAGTGGGATGCTTATCCAAGTAAGGGCAGTACCGAAGCGCCAGTCCACCCACATATCAAACTATCAAAGTAACGAACGCGAATCATATGAACATGATGAAACTAGCATGACAGAAATTCCCGTGTGTCCTCGGGAGCGTTTTTCCTCCTATAAGACTTTGTTCAGGCTTGTCCCTTGCTATAAAAGGGATTGGGCCACTTGCTGCACCATTGCTACTACTTGTTACTTGTTACTTTTCGCTTGCTACGTTTCACCTCGCTACACCATCACTTGTTACCGCTGATTTCAGTGCTTGCAGTTATTACCTTGCTGAAAACCGTTTATCAGAGCCTTCTGCTCCTCGTTGGGTTCGACACTCTTACTTATCGAAAGGACTACGATTGATCCCCTATACTTGTGGGTCATCAGAGGGGAGGGGAGGATTTCCTTAAGGGCCAAGCCCTCAAGGGTGCGCCGGCCAAGGACTTAGAGTCCAATTCGGTTTGGTGTGGGAGGAGGAGGAGTCCTCCTCTTTCTTCCCACCTCCCTCTCCTTTTTCTTTTCTTTTGGTTTTTTCTCCTTGTGGCACCATGGGCCCCTTAGGCTGATTCCACCAGTCCACTAAGGACTTGTGGGGCCACCCAATGGCCTTGGGCTCACTCCCAAGTGGGTGACCCCCTCCGGTGAACTCCTGGAACCCATTCGTCACTCCCGGTACAATGCCGGTAATGCCCGAAAACCTTCCGGTAACCAAATGAAACAAACCTATATATCAATCTTTGTTTCCGGACCATTCCGGAAACCCTCATGACGTGATCTCATCCGGGACTCCGAACAACATTCGGTAACCAACCACATAACTCAACTAAGCTAAAACATCATCGAACCTTAAGTGTGTAGACCCTGCGGGTTCGAGAACTATGCAGACATGACCCGAGAGACTCCTCGGTCAATATCAAATAGCGGGACCTGGATGCCCATATTTCATCCCACATATTCTCCGAAGATCTTATCGGTTGAACCTCAGTGCCAAGGATTCATATAATCCCGTATGTCATTCCCTTTGTCCTTCGGTATGTTACTTGCCCGAGATTCGATCATCGATATCCATATACCTATTTCAATATCGTTACCGACAAGTCTCTTTTCTCGTTCCGTAATACAAGATCCCATAAGTTACACTAAGTCACATTGCTTGCAAGGCTTGTGTGTGATGTTGTATTACCGAGTGGGCCCCGAGATACCTCTCCATCACACGGAGTGGTAAATCCCAGTCTTGATCCATACTAACTCAACGGACACCTTCGGAGATACCTCTAGAGCATATTTATAGTCACCCAGTTACGTTGTGACATTTGATACACACAAGGTATTCCTTCGGTGCCAGTGAGTTATATGATCTCATGGTCATAGGAATAAATACTTGACACACATAAAATAGTAGCAATAAAATAGTAGCATGGATAATAAACGATTATCTTGAAACAGGAATTATAATAATAACTTATTGATCATTGCCTCTAGGGCATAATTCCAACAGTCTCCCACTTGCACTAGAGTCAATAATCTAGTCCTCACATCGCCATGCGCATTACATTGTAATAAATCTAACACACATACAGTTCTGGTGTTGATCATGCTTCGCCGTGGAAGAGGTTTAGTCAGCGGGTCTGCTACATTCAGATCCGTGTGCACTTTGCAGATATTCATGTCCTCCTCCTCGACGTAGTCGCGGATGAGGTTGAAGCGTCGCTTGATATGTCTCGTCTTCTTGTGAAACCGTGGTTCCTTTGCTAAAGCAATGGCACCGGTGTTGTCACAGAACAGAGTTATTGGATTTAGTGCGCTCGGCACAACTCCAAGATCTGTCATGAACTGCTTCATCCAAACACCCTCCTTAGCTGCCTCCGAGGCAGCCATGTACTCCGCTTCACATGTAGAATCAGCTACGACGCTTTGCTTGGAACTGCACCAGCTTACTGCACCCCCATTAAGAATAAATATGTATCTGGTTTGCGACTTAGAGTCGTCCGGATATGTGTCAAAGCTTGCGTCGACGTAACCCTTTACGACGAGCTCTTTGTCACCTCCATATACGAGAAACATTTCCTTATTCCTTTCCAGGTACTTCAGAATATTCTTGACCGCCGTCTAGTGATCCACTCCTGGATTACTCTGGAACCTGCCTACCATACTTATGGCCAGGCTTACGTCAGGTCTAGTGCACAACATTGCATACATGATAGAACCTATGGCTGAAGCATAGGGGACGATACTCATATACTCTCTATCTTTTGCAGTTGCTGGGCACTGAGTCTTACTCAACTTTGTACCTTGCAACATTGGCAAGAACCCTTTCTTGGACTGTTCCATTTTGAACTTCTTCAAAATCTGATCAAGGTACGTGCTTTGTGAAAGTCCTATGAGGCGTCTCGATCTATACCTATAGATCTTAATGCCTAAAATGTAAGCAACTTCTCCTAGGTCCTTCATTGAGAAACTTTTATTCAAGTAATCCTTTATGCTCTGCAAAAGCTCCACGTTGTTTCCAATCAACAATATGTCATCCACATATAATATTAGAAACGCCACAGAGCTCCCACTCACTTTCTTGTAAATATAAGATTCTCCAACCACTTGTATAAACCCAAATGCTTTGATCACCTCATCAAAGCGCTTGTTCCAACTCCGAGATGCTTGCACCAGTCCATAAATGGATCGCTCAAGCTTGCATACTTTGTTAGCACATTTTTAGGATCGACAAAACCTTCGGGTTGCATCATATACAACTCTTCCTTCAGGAAACCGTTAAGGAATGCCGTTTTGACATCCATCTGCCAAATTTCATAATCGAAAAATGCAGCTATTGCTAACATGATTCGGACGGACTTAAGCATCGCTACGGGTGAGAATGTCTCATCGTAGTCAACTCCTTGAACTTGTGAAAACCCTTTGCCACAAGTCAAGCTTTATAAACTGTCACATTACCGTCAGCGTAAATCTTCTTCTTAAAGATCCATTTGTTCTGAATAGCCTTGCGGCCTTCAGGTAATACTTCCAAAGTCCACACTTTGTTTTCATACATAGATCCTATCTCGGATTTCATGGCCTCCAACCATATGTTGGAATCTGGGCCCATCATTTCTTCTTCATAATTTGCAGGTTCATTGTTGTCTAACAACATAATTGATAAGACTGGACTACCGTACCATTCTGGAGAAGTACGTGATCTTGTCGACCTGCGAGGTTCGATAGGAACTTGATCCGGAGTTTCATGATCATCATGACTAACTTCCTCCCCAAGCGGCGTTGCAACGACATGGTTTTCCCCTTGCCCTACGCCACCATCCAGAGGGATGAGAGGTTCGACAACGTCATCAAGTTCTATCTTCCTCCCACTTAATTCTCTCGAGAGAAACTCTTTCTCAAGAAAAGCTCTGTTCTTAGCAACAAACACTTTGCCCTCGGATTTGAGATAGAAGGTATACCCAACTGCTTTGGGTTCCAGCTTTTCAGGCTGAAGCTTATTGACATAAGCATCACATCCCCAAACTTTAAGAAACGACAGTTTTGGTCTTTTGCCATACCACAGCTGATATGATGTCGTCTCGACGGAATTTGATGGTGCCCTATTTAAAGTGAATGCAGCTGTCTCCAATGCATAACCCCAAAATGATAGTGGCAAATCGGTAAGAGACATCATAGATCGCACCATCTCTGATAAAGTACGATTACGACATTCGGACCCACCCTTATGTTGTGGTGTTCCAGGAGGTGTTGATACGTCTCCGTCGTATCTACTTTTCCGAACTCTTTTGCCCTTGTTTTGGACTCTAATTTGCATGATTTGAATGGAACTAACTTAGACTAACGCTGTTTTCAGCAGAATTGCCATGGTGTTGTTTTTGCGCAGAAATAAAAGTTCTCAGAATGACCTAAAAATTTACGGAGAATTTTTGTGGAATTTATGAAAAATACTGGCGCAAGAATCAGCGGAGGAAGTGGAGCCGTGAGCCCACAATCCCACCGGGCGCGGGCCCCCCTGGCCACGCCTGGCAGGCTTGTGGGGCCCACAACGCTCCACCGCCTCCAAATCCAGCTCTATTTAGTCCGTCTCGCCCGGAAAAAAATCAAGGAGAAGAGTTCACCATGATTTATGATACGGAAGCGCCACCACCTCCTGTTCTTCATCTGGAGGGCAGATCTGGAGTCCATTCTGGGCTCCGGAGAGGGGAAATCGCCGCCATCGTCATCATCAACCTTCCTTCATCGCCAATTCCATGATGCTCTTCACCGTTCGTGAGTAATCTCATCGTAGTCTTGCTGGACAGTGATGGGTTGGATGAGATCTATCATCTAATCGAGTTAGTTTTGACGGGGATTGATCCCTAGTATCCACTATGTTCTAAGATTGATGTTGCTACTACTTTGCCATGCTTAATGCTTGTCACTAGCGCCCGAGTGCCATGATTTCAGATGTGAACCTATTATGTTCTCGCCAATATATGTGTGTCCTTGATCCTATCTTGCAAGTTGTAGTCACCTACTATGTGTTATGGCCCGGCAACCCCGGAGTGACAATAGCCGGAACCACTCCCGGAGATGACCATATTATGAGGAGTTCATGTATTCACCAAGTGTTAATGCATTGGTCTGGTTCTTTATTAAAAGGAGAACCTTAATATCCCGTAGTTTCCATTAGGACCCCGCTGCCACAGGAGGGATGGACAATAGATGTCATGCAAGTTCTTTTCCGTAAGCACGTATGACTACATAAGGATTACATGCCTACATTAGATTGACGAACTGGAGCTAGTTACATATCTCTCTGTGTTATAACTGTTGCATGATGAATAACATCTGGCATAATCATCCATCACCGATCCAATGCCTACGAGTCTTTTCCTACTGGTCCTTGCTATGTTACTTTGCCGCTACTACTGTCACTGCTGCTACTTTTACTCTGTTGTACTGCTGTTACTTTGCTGCTACTGCTGTCACTACTGCTACTGGTTACTGTTGCTACTGCTGCTATCATACTACTTTTCTACTGATACTTTGCTGCAGATACTAAATCTTTCAACTGTGGTTGAATTGACAACTCAACTCCTAATACTTGTGAATATTCTTTGGCTTCCCCTTGAGTCAAATCAATAAATTTGCGTTGAATACTCTACCCTCGAAAACTGTTGGGATCCCCTATACTTGTGGGTTATCAAGACCTTTTTCTGGCGCCGTTGTCGGGGAAGCCAAAGTCAAGAATAGTTTCCCGTCAACGTGCCTTTTTCTGGCGCCGTTGCCGGGGAAGCACAACTATATTCTCTGAGTCACTTGTGATTTACGTCCGCTGGTCACTATGAGGAATCCGAAAGATCCAAGAACTAAAATCTTGCCCTCAACTACGAGGACAGGTAAGGAACAACCATCTAGCTCTGCACTTGATTCACCTTCAGTTATGAGTAAGTTTGCGACACCACCTCCTGCTAGAAATCTTGATATGTCGCCTGTGCTTGATGATGCTACTTCT
This sequence comes from Hordeum vulgare subsp. vulgare, assembly GCF_904849725.1. NCBI lineage: Eukaryota > Viridiplantae > Streptophyta > Magnoliopsida > Poales > Poaceae > Hordeum > Hordeum vulgare. The sequence goes on along the minus strand of NC_058519.1, from coordinate 203,803,562 downwards.
GCTGCCGATGATGCTTATGATGATGCTATGCTTGATACTGCTTTGCCTGATGATGCTATGCTTGATACTGCTTTGCCACTAGGTGCATTCCTTGATGCACAAATTGCTAGAGTCGTTGCTAGATGTGATGATACTTCTGAAACTGCTGATACTATTGAAGTAGAACCTGCTATTATGCCTGAATTGCCTGATATGCCTGAGCGTTATGTTATGGAGGGAGAGATAGCTGAGGACTTTATTGCTTGTAAGGATAGCTATGATATTGAGAAATTACTGCTCAAGTGGAAAGAAAAATCTTTGAACGCTCGGATGAAATACGACCCGAAGTTTGCTACTTCGCCTATCTTTGTGACCGATAAGGATTATGAATTCTTTGTCGACCCCGAGTTAATCACTCTGGTCAAATCTGATCCTTTAAGCGGTTATGAGTCTAAAACGGTTGTAGCCCATCTTACCAAACTGCACGATATAGCCGCCCTATTCACTAGTGAGGAAAAGATCCGCCACTACTATATCCTTAAGCTGTTACCTTTCTCGCTAAAGGATGATGCTAAGACCTGGTTCACTTCTCTTGCTCCTGGTTGTGTGCGTAGCCCCCAGGATATGGTCTACTACTTCTCTGAAAAATATTTCCCTGCCCATCAGAAGCAAGCTGCCTTGCAGGAAGTATACAACTTTGTGCAAGCTGAAGAAGAGAGTCTCCCACAAGCTTGGGGGAGGCTCGTCGAGCTGCTGAATGCTTTGCCTGATCACCCTCTTGAGAAGAATGAAATACTTGATATCTTCTATAATGGACTAACCGATGCTTCTAGAGACCACCTAGATAGTTGTGCTGGTTGTGTTTTTAGGGAACGAACTGAACAAGTTGAGATTCTACTGAATAATATCTTGTGCAATGAGAATGCTTGGACTATCCCCGAACGACCTCCTAAGCCAACTCCGAAGAAGCTTTGTGTGGAGATTGCCCCAACCTTGTTTGTAAAGGTTCGGTCGCCGCCTTCAAGAGCACCTATAGTGGAATCACGGTACCTTGCATTGTGCGAGGGCGTGAGGAGAATACGATGGCCCTAGTGGCTTATTGGGGAGCATTGTGCCTCCACACCGCTCCAATGGAGACGTACTTCCTGTCAAAAGGAAGGAACTTCGGTAACACATCCTCGTCTTCATCGGTTCCACTTGTGGTTATGTCTTACCTTTACTTTGTATTTGTTGGTGTTGTAGAGTATCTCCTACGTGCTTCGTTACTCGTTACTAAGTAGCATCATATAGGTTGTCCTCCTAGTGCCATGTTCGTGAACCTTTATGATTGCTACTCCATATTTATTTAGAAAAGCTAAAAATTGGTAGTTGCCTATTTACCCCCCCCCCTCTAGTCAACCATATCGATCCTTTTAGACGGCTCCGGTGACTGAACGGAGGAGGGAGCTATTGCAAAGTCTGGATCAAGCCAATATTCGGTAACGAGATGAGGCCCGAAGAGAAGGTTGTGCAAGGATGAAAAGTTCGCTATCACAACACTCGCGGACGATGGCCTACCAATTCTACCCAAGCGGACCAAGGACGCATTTTCTACTTAGTGCGGAGCTATTGTTAGGGACAACATCTCGATCATCATCAAGCAATGGAATAAGCCTAAGGGCGACGATGTCCCTGAAGGTGATTATGTCACCGATAGGCAGAAAGCTGATCTTTGGACTGAGCTGAAGGAAAATTTCACCCTACCGCGAGAGGAGGATCCTAATAATTTAGTTATAGAGCCACTGGTCAAGGCGTGTGCTCTTAAGAAGATGGCAGATTTATTCAGGAGGTGGAAGAAAGAGTTGAAATCAAAGTTTGTCGAGAAAGGGAAGACTCCAGAATTCATCGGCCGATTTGAGAAGATGAGAGATCACTGGCCCGCATTTGTGGCCTACAAGACATCACACAAGAGTAAGAAAATGTCAAAGAGAAACAAGAACAATGCTGCAAAGAAGCAGTATCACCATCACACGGGGTCGGGTGGATACCTCAAAGCCCGTCCGTTGCGGGACAAAGCTGAGAATGACCTGATTGCTAAAGGGGTCAAACCACACACATTTAACTGTCCAGACCGTTCAAGGACTTGGCTCTTCGGGGTTGGGGGAACTTTGGACCCTGAAACAGGCAAGTGATGTTGGATGGACAAGCAACTTGCAATACCCATCAAGAAGCTGGAGAAGTATATCACCGCAACGCAGGAAGGGACATGCATTCCCGACAGAGAAGGACGAGTTGACTCAGGCCCTAGGGAATGCTAAGCACCCTGGACGAACACGAGGGACACGAGACTCCATTCCATGGAAGGTTGGGTTTCCCGAAGCAGGCGGTTACAAAAGCTGGGAATTAAAGAGGAAAGCAGAGCTGAGCGACATGCAGAAGATCAATGCAAGACTACAAAAGCTAGAGGAACTTGAGAACCAGCGAGCTGCCGGCCTACCATCTCAGCGGCACAAAGCTACCTGACGTCAGATGTGCTTCCCTGGCAATGGCTCCAGAAAAGGGATGATCCTGCAATCTCTGGCGTTAGCTAGACGAATGCTTATGACAACAAACCTTTTCCTGCAACGGCACCAGAAGAATGCTGATAGCACTCCCCGGCAATGAAACTGGAAAAATGTTGTTGATGGCCCACCAGCGCGTGGGTTCGCATCAGTTTTCGAGGGTAGAGTATTCGACCCAATTTGTAGATCGTCGAAAGGAGGTGAGAGAATACTCTCGAGTATTAGCAGCTGAATTTTTCGGATTCAACCACACCTGAAAGATTAGTATCTGCAGGCACAGTAGTAACAGCAAAGTAATATGATAACAACGGTGTCAGAAACGATCTATTAACGGCAGACTATTCCTAACGATTGTATCAATGGCGCCTTCGTTGCCGCGTTGACGGAAGTTGTCAGTTCCCGTCAACGTCCGGTGAACCAACAGTGTAGCAGGTAGCACCAGTGTAACGAGCAATAGCAGTGGCAAGGATAAGCAGTAGCAAGTAACAACAGTAGCAAGCGACAGCAGTAGCAACAGTAACAGCAGAGCAAAACAAGTAACAACAATAGCAACAGTAGTAGCAGCAGCAGAGCAAGACAAGTAACAGCAGTAGCAACAGTAGTAGCAACAGTAGAGCAATACAAGTAACATCAGTAGTAGTACAAACTCGTAGGCAATGGGTCGGTGATTTGTTTGGATGATATTCATCATGCAACAGCTATAACACGGAGAGATATGTGGCTAGCTCCCGTTTGTCAATGTGATGTAGGCATGCATTTCGTGTGTCGTCATACGTGCTTAGGGAAAAGAACTTGCATGACATCTATTGTCCATCCCTCCCGTGGCAGCGGGGTCCAAAAGGAAACTACGAGATATTAAGGTTCTCCTTTTAATAAAGAACCAGACCAACGCATTAGCACTTGGTGAACACATGAACTATTCAAACTATGATCATCACCGGGAGTGGTTCCGGTTATTGTCAGTCCGGGGTTGCCGGGTCATAACACATAGTAGGTAACTACAACTTGCAAGATCGGATCTAAAACACACATATTTTTGTGACAACATAATAATTTCAGATCTGAAATCATGGCACTCGGGCCCTAGTGACAAGCATTAAGCATGGCAAAGTAGTAGCAACATCAAATCTCAGAACTTAGTGGATACTAGGGATCAATCCCCATCAAAACTAACTCGATTACAAGATAGATCTCATCCTACTCATCACCACCCAGCGAGCCTACGAATAGATTACTCACGAACGATGAAGAGCTTCATGGAATTGGAGAGGGAAGAAGGTTGATGATGACGATGGCGACGATTTCCCCTCTCCGGAGCCCAAGATGGACTCCAGATATGCCCTCCAGATGAAGAACACGTGGTGGCGGTGCCTCCGTACCGAAAACGCGACGAAAACTTCTATTTTTATTTTTTCTAGGACGAAAGACAACTTATAGAGCTGGAGTTGGGGGCGGTAGGTGCCTGTGGGCCCCACAAGCCTGCCCACCGCCACCAAGGGGGGTGGTGGCGGAGCAGGGGCTTGTGGCCCACTGGCCCACCCCCTGAGGTGGAACTTGGCGCAGATATATTTGATATTTTCCAAAACTGCTCCCCGTAAATTTTCAGGACGTTTGGAGAACTTCGATTTCTGCACAAAAATAACACCAAGGCAATTCTGCTGAAAACAGCGTTAGTCCAGGTTAGTTCCATTCAAATCATGCAAATTATAGTCCAAAACAAGGGCAAAAGAGTTTGGAAAAGTAGATACGTTGGAGACGTATCAACTCCCCCAAGCTTAAAACCTTGCTTGTCCTCAAGCAACTCAGTTGATAAACTGAGAGAGAAAGAAAAACTTTGACAAACTCTGTTTGATCTTGTTCTTGCAACTATGGGTAACTCATAACCAGAATTTCAGCAAGATCACAAGTTAACCACATAAGCAAATGACACAAAGGTCTCACGGTAAACTAATATCAATGGCATAATCAGCTAACGAGCAAATAATAATGAGTTTCAAATACCATCACTTCAATCAAAACAAGCAGGAAGCAATATGAATAGGTGGTATCTCACTAGCTCTTTCTGAGACCGCAAAACATAAATGCAGAGCACTTTCAAAGATCAAGGGCTGACTAAACATTGTAATTCATAGCAATGAAGATCCAGTCATAGTCATACTCAATATCAATCAAAAGCAAAGCATAAAAATGACAAAGGTGCTCTCTAATTGGTGCTTATATAAGAGGAGGACGAATCGATAGGAAAATAAATAGACAAGCCCTTCGTAGAGGGAAACACTGATTTGCAGATGTGCCAGAGCTCAAGCTTTCAAAACGGAGATAATAATTTTGGGTGGCATGCTTTCATTGTCAACACAATGACTAAGAGTTCTCAATATCTTCCATGCTACTCATGCTATAGGCGGTTCCCAAACATAAACGTAAAGTTTTAACTCCCCCACCACCAATCAATCACAATCCACGGCTAGCCGAATCCTCGGGTACCGTCCATACTAACATCAATCTCGGGGGAGTCTTGTTTTACACTTATGTTTTCGATTTAAGCATGGAACTGGGCATCCCAAATACCGGCCCCTTTCTCGTGAATGAGTGTGAATAAACACATGTCAGGGATAACACTCCTAGCATGGAAGATACCAATAGCCCTCTGTCACCACATGAGCGGTTCGGGCATGCAAAACAGATTTATTTCTTGAAGGTTTAGAGAATGGCACATGCAAATTTACTTGGAACGGCAGGTAGATACCGCAAATAGGTAGGTATGGTGGACTCTCATGGAAAAACTTTTGGGTTTATGGAAGTGGATGCACAAGCAGCATTCCCGCTTAGTACAAGTGAAGGCTAGCAAAAGACTGGGAAGCGACCAACTAGAGAGAGACAACGGTCATCAAGATGCAATGAGTTTGACTAACATTGAATGCAAGCATGAACATGATATAAATCACCATGAACACGAACATCATAGAGGCTATGTTGATTTTGTTTCAACTACATGCATGAACATGTGCCAAGTCAAGCCACTTGAAGCATTCAAAGGAGAATACCATCCTATCATACTACATCATAGTCATCTCAAAATCTATGTTGGCAATCAAGACAAACCATTATAAGCTCTCAGCTAAATAAGCATGGCATCAGAAACTATGATCTCTAAGTTGTCATTGCAAACATGGTTCTCTCACAACAAAGCTAAATCTGGGTCGACAAGCTAGTCATATTTACAAAAACAAAATAGATAGAGTTCATACCAGCTTTTCAGTCTCAGTCACTTCATCATATATCATCATTGTTGCCTTTCATTTGCATGATCGAACGATGAAAACGATAATAAGCGCATTGGACTAAGCTGAATCTGCAGGCAAACACAAAGGAGAATACAAAATAATATGGCTCTTTGAAAGCTAAACAGGTAAGCATGTAAGAACCACTAAACATTGTAACCAATATCTTCTACCTTGACACGAAGAAAAAGAAAGCTATTTACATGGGAAAGCTCCCAACAAACAAAAGAAGAAAGAAAAATCTTTTTGGGTTTTTCTCAAAAGGACACAAAACAAGAAAACAAGAAAAAAAAGAAACTAGCATGGATAATACAGTGGCAAAGTGTAAACACCGGCTAACAGAGTGAAAGCATAAGCATGAATATAAAGTCGGTGAGAACACGTACTCCCCCAAGCTTAGGCTTTTGGCCTAGCTTGGTCTACTGCCATGGATGATCCTGGCGAAACCCAAAGTCATAATGGGTGTTATACGGGAGTGCTGCAGCCACTGCCTGAATAGCTGCCTCATGAAGTCGAGCAGCAGTCGCCTCCCTCTCATACTCCTCTGCCTCTCCTATGGTTATGTAGTATCTTCGTTTAACCTGGAAGTCAAAGAAAGAAGGAGCAGGAAGGGTAATATGGAAAACACGTTGTCGGTTAAATATCAAGTGGTATAGGAGGGATCCATGATCTCTCTCAAGGAACTAGTAGCGTGTTAGAGCGACACGATCAAGGTAGGCTGTACGGAGAGGAGGGTCTTCTGGACGGATGGATACCCCAAGAAAATTTGCTAAGCGTGTAGCATAAACTCCACCAAAGAAATCCCCCTCACTGACATTTTTATTCAACCTCCTTGCTATAATAGCTCCCATATTAAAGCTCATGTCACCTGTTACTGCACTCTTGAGGATACTAAGGTCGGAAGAGCATAGGTAACAATGTGGACCCTTGTCGTTAATGCACCTACCTATGAAGAGGGCAAGGTAGTGCAAGGCAGGGAAATGGATGCTTCCTATGGTGGCTTGCGTGATATCTCTGGTTTCTCCAACAGTTATAATGGAGACAAAGTCTCTGACTAAAGACTTAGGAGGATCAATAACACTACCTCCATTGGGTATCTTGCAAATCCTATTGAAATCCTCCAGACCCACGGTATAAGATTTATCGTACACATCAAATAGTATGGATGACTCATGGCCAGATAAAAATTTAAATCTACGCACGAAAGAGGCAGTGAGCATATCATACTGTTCACATTTATCTAAGAGGAATTCTTCTAACCCGGCATTGAGGACAAGTGCATCAAACTCATCCTTGAAGCCTGCTTCGATCATGAACTCATCGGAAGTCCATTCACATGGTTGCACAGGCGCGTCCCTTAGTTGAAAAGGTTCGGTCTCCCGAAAGGAGAGACGAGGACCCTTCTTACTTGAGGAACCACCATGAAACTTCCTCCTGAACATAATTTCCTTTTGCTGAAATTTTTGAAGTTCAAGAGAAAAGTGAATGAGGACCAACCATACCTTGTAGCAACTACTCCTACTAGTGTCTAGAGACCGTATCACGCGCTAAAACTACTTGGAACCAGCTAAAATAGACATTTATAGCTCAAGAACAGGGTCACTAAGGTAGCAAGAATTCGCGAAGGATAAAGCACTAGAGCAAAAACTAATTGGACCAATGGAGGAGTCACTTACCAAGGAGCAATTTCCCCAAAACAGTTCGGAAAATGGTGCTTTGAGCAAGGAGATCGAAAATCACAGCCAAATGAGCAAGAACACGGGTTTGAGCTGCGAAACAATTTTTTCTGGAGGTGTAAGAAGAGGCTGAGAGCTGGAATGAGTGGAGGGCATGCTTGTGGGCCCCACAAGCTTGCACCCCGCCACCAGGGGGGTAGGTGGCGATGGGGGGTCTTGTGGCCCACTGGTCAGGCCCCCTGACCAGCTCTCAGGCCTAGAAATTTTCAAAAATTTCAGAAAAATCATACTGAATTTTCAGGACCATCAGAGAACTTTTATTTTCGAGGTATTTTTCTCCGAGATGCTAAAACAGAAAACAGGAAAAGCTAAACTAATTCCATCATTTTTCTTCTAAGCAACAGAAAATGAAGACTCAAAACAGAGGTATGTGACTCTGTGATTCATTCGTTTCATGGTCATCGGAAGAAATTCGTCAATGGGGTTGATCAAGTCCTTATGACAAAACCTTCTCGAATCGCAAGAGAGAACGGAGAATTTTCGAATAGCCACTAAGTCACCTTAATGGGGATATGAATCTCCCCAACAAGCAAATCATACTTCATCTTGACATGAGAAATAGGGCATTCAAAGCTCCCAATAAGAATCGATGAAGTCTTTTCGATAGCATTGATGCAATGTACTGGATATCGTTTCTTCGGAAAGTGCACTGTGTGCTCATTACCGTTGATGTGGAAAGTGACATTGCCTTTGTTGCAATCTATAACAGCCCCTGCAGTGTTTAAAAAGGGTCTTCCGAGGATGATAGCCATGGCATCGTCCTCGGGAATATCCAAGATAACAAAGTCTGTTAAGATAGTGGTATTAGCAACCACAACAGACACATCCTAGCAAATGCCGATAGAGAAAGCAGTTGATTTGTCGGCCATTTGCAGAGAAATTTCAGTGGTGTCAACTTATCCAACTCAAGTCTACGATAAAGATAAAGTGGCATAACACTAACACCGGCTCCAAGGTCACATAAGGCAGTTCTTATGTAGTTTCCTTTAATGGAGCAAGGTATAGTGGGCACTCCGGGATCACCAAGTTTCTTAGGAGTTCCACCTTTGAAAGTGTAATTGTCAAGCATCGTGGAGATCTCAAGATCTGGTATCTTCCATTTATTAGTCACGATATATTTCATGTACTTGGCATACGGAGACATCTTGAGCATATGAGTTAACCGCATCTGCAGAAAGACGGGTCTTATCATCTCAACGAAGCGCTCAAAATCCTCATCATCCTTTTTCTTGGATGGTTTAGGAGGAAAGGGCATAGGTCTCTGAACCCATGGCTCTCTTTCTTTACCATGCTTCCTAGCAGTAAAGTCATTCTTGTCGTATCTCTTAGGTTGTGGATTATCAGGATTAACCGTAGGTTCAATCTCCACATCCTCATCATGGCTAGGTTGAGCATTATTATGAACATCACTGTCCACATCGTCACCAGGTTCATGTTCATCACCTGGTTGTGTTTCTGCATCAGACGTAGAAATATCATTAGGTTCTTCATGTGTGATAGTATTTGGTGAACTGGCGTGGAGGTTTCTATCATCCTTCTTCTTCTCCTTAGGATGACTGCGTGTATTAGCATTGATTCCTTGAGAATCTTGATCAGTTCTCTTAGGATGACCTTCAGGACACAAAGGTTCCTGAGTCATTTTGCCTCCTCTAGTAATGACTCTGACAGAGTTGTCATTTAATTCATTGAGCAAGTCATTCTAAGCTTTAAGTACTTGTTCTACCTGAGTAGTAATCATAGAGGCATGTTTACTCAGAATCTTCAGAGCATTGACATTTCTGTCTACACAAGCACTTAAATTGCTAAGCATACGAGTACTTTGTTCCAAATGTCTGCTAACATAATCATTTAAACTCTGTTGTTTGGCAACAAAGTTGTCAAATTCATCAAAGCATAGGCTAGCAGGTTTATCAAAAGGTATATCACTCTCATCAAACCTACGCAGAGAATTCACTTCTACTACCTGTACCGGGTTATCGAGACCATGGATCTCTTCGATAGGTGGTAGATTTTTGACATCTTCAGCTCTAATGCCTTTCTCTTGCATTGATTTCTTGGCTTCTTGCATATCTTAGGGAGTGAGGAATAGAATACCTCTTCTCTTAGGAGTTGGCTTAGGAGGTAGTTCGGGAATAGTCTAAGAATTATCGTTGATCAAGAGGTTATTCAGCATAGTCTCAGCTTGTTCTACAGTTCGTTCCCTAAAAACACAACCAGCACAACTATCTAGGTGGTCTCTAGAGGCATCGGTAAGTCCGTTATAGAGGATATCAAGTATCTCGTTCTTCTTAAGAGGGTGATCAGGCAAAGCATTATGTAGCTGGACGAGCCTCCCCCAAGCTTGTGGAAGACTCTCTTCTTGGAGTTGAGCAAAGTTGTATATTTCCTGCAAGGCAACTTGCTTCTTATGGGCAGGGAAATATTTCTCACGGAAGTAATAGACCATCTCCTAGGGACTACGCACACATCCAGGAGCAAGAGAAGTGAACCAGGCTTTAGCATCATCCTTTAGAGAGAAAGGAAACAGCTTAAGGATATAGTAGTGGCGGATCTTCTCCTCATTAGTGAAAAGGTTGTCTATTTCGGATAGTTTGGCAAGATGGGCTATGACCATCTCAGACTCATAACCGTGAAAAGGATCTGATTCGACTAGAGAGATTATCTCAGGGTCGACAGAGAATTCATGATCCTTATCGGTGACAAAGATAGGCGAAGTGGCAAACTTAGGGTCATTTTTCATCCTAGCTTCCCAAGATTTTTCCTTCCACTTGAGAAGTAATTTCTCAGCGTCATAGGCATCCTTACACATAAGAAAATCCTCAGCTATCTCTCCCTCCATAACGTAACCCTCAGGTATATTAGGCAATTCATATCTAAAAGAGCTAGATCTAGCAGGAGCAAAAGCAGGTTCTATCTCAATAGTATCGGTAGTATCAGAAGCATCACGAGCATTGGCAGTAACTCTAGCAATATGAGCATCAAGAAACGCTCCTAGTGGAACATCACGCAAAGGAGTATCTCTAGCAGTATCAAGCATAGCATCATCAGGCAAAATAGCATCTCTAGCATCATCAGGCAAAGCAGTATCAAGCATAGCATCTCTAGCAGTATCAAGCATAGCATCTCTAGCAGTATCAGGCATAGTATCAAGCATAGCATCTCTAGCAGTAATATCAAGCATAGCATCTCTAGTAGTAGTATCACAAGCATCATCAAGCACAGGCGACATATCAAGCTTTCTAGCAGGAGGTGAAGTCGCAAACTTACTCATAAGTGAAGGTGAATCAAGTGCAGAGCTAGATGGCAATTCCTTACCTGCCCTCGTAGTTGAGGGCAAGACTTTGGTCTTCGGATCCTTCAGATTCTTCATAGTGATCAGCAGATATATATCCCACGTGACTTAGAGAATATAGCAATACCTCCCCGGCAACGGCGCCAGAAAAATGCTGACGTAAGATGTGCTTCCCTGGCAATGGCTCCAGAAAAGGGTTGATCCTACAATCTCTGGCGTTAGCTAGACGAATGCTTATGACAACAAACCTTTTCCTGCAACGACACCAGAAGAATGCTGATAGCACTCCCCGGCAATAAATTGGAAGAATGATGTTGATGGCCCATCAGCGCGTGGGATCGCAGCAGTTTTCGAGGGTAGAGTATTCGACCCAATTTGTAGATCGCGGAAAGGAGGTGAGAGAATACTCTCGAGTATTAGCAGCTGAATTTGTCGGATTCAACCACACGTGAAAGATTAGTATCTGCAGGCACAGTAGTAACAGCAAAGTAATATGATAATAACGGTGTCAGAAAAGATCTGTTGACGGCAGACTATTCCTAACGATTGTATCAATGGCGCCTTCGTTGCCGCGTTGACGGAAGTTGTCAGTTCCTGTCAACGTCCGGTGAACCAACAGTGTAGCAGGTCGTAGCAGTGTAACAATAAATAGCAGTGGCAAGGATCAGCAGTAGTGACAGCAGTAGCAAGTAACAACAGTAGCAAGCGACAGCAGTAGCAACAGTAACAACAGAGCAAAACAAGTAACAGCAATAACAACAGTAGTAGTAGCAGCAGCAGAGCAAGACAAGTAACAGCAGTAGCAACAGTAGTAGCAGTAGTAGCAGCAGCAGAGCAATACAAGTAACAGCAGTAGTAGGACAAACTCGTAGGCAATGGGTCGGTGATTTGTTTGGATGATACTCATCATGCAACAACTATAACACGGAGAGATATGTGGCTAGCTCCCGTTCGTCAATGTGATGTAGGCATGCATTCCGTGTGTCGTCTTACGTGCTTAGGGAAAAGAACTTGCATGACATCTATTGTCCATCCCTCCCGTGGCAGCGGGGTCCAAAAGGAAACTACGGGATATTAAGGTTCTCCTTTTAATAAAGAACCGGACCAACGCATTAGCACTTGGTGAACACATGAACTCCTCAAACTATGATCATCACCAGGAATGGTTCCGGTTATTGTCACTCCGGGGTTGCCGGGTCATAACACATAGTAGGTAACTACAACTTGCAAGATCGGATCTAAAACACACATATATTGGTGACAACATAATAATTTCAGATCTGAAATCATGGTACTCGGGCCCTAGTGACAAGCATTAAGCATGGCAAAGTAGTAGCAACATCAAATCTCACAACATAGTGGATACTAGGGATCAATCCCCATCAAAACTAACTCGATTACATGATAGATGTCATCCTGCTCATCACCGCCCAGCGAGCCTACGAATAGATTACTCACGAACTACGAAGAGCTTCATGGAATTGGAGAGGGAAGAAGGTTGATGATGACGATGGCGACGATTTCCCCTCTCCTGAGCCCAAGACGGACTCCATATCTGCCCTCTAGATGAAGAACAGGTGGTGGCGGCGCCTCCGTATCGAAAACGCGACGAAAACTTCTCTTTTCATTTTTCTGGGACGAAAGACAACTTATAGAGCTGGAGTTGGGGGCGGTAGGTGCCTGTGGGCCCCACAAGCCTGCCCACCACCACCAGGGGGTGGTGGCGGAGCAGGGGCTTGTGGCCCACTGGCCCAGCCCCTGAGGTGGAACTTGGCGCAGATATTTTTCATATTTTCCAAAACTGCTCCCCGTAAATTTTCAGGACGTTTGGAGAACTTTGATTTCTGCACAAAAATAACACCAAGGCAATTCTGCTGAAAATAGCGTCAGTCCAGGTTAGTTCCATTCAAATCATGCAAATTATAGTCCAAAACAAGGGAAAAAGAGTTTGGAAAAGTAGATACGTTGGAGACGTATCACTACCCCAGAAGCTACCCCGCCATCTCAGTGGAGAGGCGGCGTGGCTTCCACGGAACTCCTTCAGCCTGACTTCACGGCTCCTAGCTACCCCATGGATACTTTCACGGAGGCTCAACATTGTGAGCTTATGATGAAATGTCGGAATCTCACTTTCAAGGCGACTATCGGCTCTATTGCACCTCCTCAACCCAACGGAACTTTTCACTGTCTTCCGATTCCACATGGCTTTGCTGTTGTGACGGTGGATGAAGTAATGGAGGGATTTGAGGACCTCGAGCTTGACCACCTACAAGTGAAGGGGAGAATAAGTTGGTTCATGCTCTGAGGAGTACATGTCTATGGCAGAAGGAGTACATCAAGCTTCCAAACTGGACGCCTCTGCCTCCTCCTCCTCCTCCTCCTCCGGCGAGTCAGGGCACTCCGCCTCCTACTCCTCCTCCGGTGAGTGATCAGGGCACTGCTACTGCGTCAACAGACCTTCCCTGGCAATGACGACAGGAATCCTTCTGCTACAGGCTACGCCTATAGGGACTTCCTTGGCAAATATGCAAAGTATTTCCCCGCGGCCTTGGAGCCTTGCGTTGGTGTTCCCTTGAAGAGGAAAGGGTGATGTAGTACAGCGGCGGTAAGTATTTCCCTCAGTTTGAGAACCAAGGTATCGATCCAGTGGGAGGATCGCGTCAAGTCACAAGTACATGCACAAACACAGAGAGCTTGCACCCAACGCTATGAAGGGGTTGTCAATCCCTTATAGATTGTTTGCAAAGTGAGAACTGAAAACAAAAAGGAAAGAAAGCAAAGTAAAAGTGAATGTGGGAAATTGTTGTGAATAGAACCGGGGGCCGTAGTGTTCACTAGTGGCTTCTCTCATTAAAGCAAGTAGACAGTGGGTGAACGAATTACTGTCAAGCAATTGATAGAACCGCGCAAAGTCATGACGTTATCTAAGGCAATGATTATATCTATAGGCATCACGTCCAAAACAAGTAGACCGATACTTCCTGCATCTACTACTATTACTCCACAGGTCGAGCGCTATCCAGCATGCATCTAGTGTATTAAGTTCATAAGAACAGAGTAACGCCTTAAGCAAGATGACATGATGTAGATGGACAATCTCATATCTAAGATAAAAGCCCATCTTGTTACCCTTGATGGCAACAACACGATGTGTGCCTTGCTGTCCCTTCTGTTACTGGGAAAGGTCACCACACGGTATGAACCCAAAACCAAGCACTTCTCCCATTGCAAGAATCATAGATCTAGTTGGCCAAACAAAACCCAAAACTCGGAGAGACTTACAAGGATATCAAATCATGCATACAAGAAATCAGCAAAGACTCAAATATAATTCATAGATAATCTGATCACAAATCCACAATTCATCGGATCTCGACAAACACACCGCCAAAGAGGATTACATCGGATAGATCTCCATGAAGATCATGGAGAACTTTGTATTGAAGATCCAAGAGAGAGAAGAAGCCATCTAGCTACTAACTACGGACCCGTAGGTCTGAAGTGGACTACTCACGAGTCATTGAAGAGGCGATGATGTTGATGTAGAAGCCCTCCAACTCCAAAGTCCCCTCCGGCAGGACACTGGGAAGGGTCTCCAGATGAGATCTCGCAGAAACAGAACTTGCGGCGGCGGAAAAGTGTTTTCGTGGATGCCCTGATTTTTTCTGGGATTTTACGGAATATATAGGCGAAAGAGCTAGGGCAGGGGAGCTCCAGGGGGGCCACAAGCTTGGTAGCCCCCCCTGGGCGGCTACAGGGCTTGTGGTCCCCATGTGGCTCTCATGTCTTCGCCCTCAAGTCCCCCGATCTTCTTCTGTTCTAGAAAAAATTATTTCGGGGATTTTATTCCGTTTGGACTCCATTCCAAAATCAGATCTCAAAAGAGTCAAAAACACAGAAAAAACAGGAACTGGCACTTGGCACTGAATTAATAAGTTAGTCCCAAAAAATATATAAAAGGTATATAAAACATCCAAAGTTGACAAGATAACAGCATGAAACCATCAAAACTTATAGATACGTTTGAGACGTATTAGGCACTCCGCCTCCTCCTTCTCCTCATACTCCTCCTCCGGCGAGTGATCAGGGCACTCCGCTACCTCCGCCTCCTCCTCCTCCGACGACGAGTGATCAGGGCACTCCATCTCCTCCGACGCGTGAGGGCACTCCGTCTCCTTCTTCGGCTCCTCCTCCAGCGTGTCGGAGCAGTTCACCTCCTCCTCCGAAATGGCGGAAGACAGACATCGCCACTCTAGCTCCTCCAGCAAGTAAGAAAGAAAATTACGTGTGAGGGCACTCTGCCTCCTTATCTCAAGCGGAAGAGAGACGTCGCCGCTCCGGCTCGGCCGACAGGAGAAGTGGGAAAAAAATCCCCAGCTCGGCCAACAGGAGAAGCAATCATCCCCCCGCTCAAGGTGTCTAGCGATATCGTCGTCGCTAATAATCCGGGGATGGTGCCCGGTACCAATCCTGATGATTACTTGGGGGATGATGTAATTTTTGAAACGACTGAGGTAACAAAAGAAAAATATAAATACGTGCACGGGAAGCCTCTCGTCAAACCTGGTCATCCTCCTCTAACAACGATGATGCACAGGTTGCATGAGTGGTACATGAAAACCCGCAGGAAGTCTCGGAAAGACACTATGTATATGGCAGTGAAACCAGAGCACGAATTAATTGGAGCTCAAGTGATGCCTATTGAATTTGTGGAGTTATTTCAATTATACAATCAACTGGCCCTTGACAAACAACTCATGACTTCCTACTGTTTGTAAGTATTACTTCTATAGTTAAGTCCCCAGCTCAGCTCGTTCCTTGCATGTATATATAATTATCCTCACTATATATATTATGCATATTGAAGATCGTCGAATTCAAATAAGTAGGAATATTCGATGTTGGGTTCATCAGCCCAGATGCCATAAATGAATGGACGTACGAAACTCAATCAAAGAGACCGAGGAGAACTTGCTAAACTCGTTCCTTATAAATCAAAACAAAAGGGAAATACTCTTTCCTTACAACTTCAAGTGAGTGTTGTTGCCTTCTCTGTATACTGGGTTTCGCTTACTCGAGGTTAAGTAATGTAATTGATGAGTTATATATGCGTGCGCAGATTCCACTATATATTGTTATCCATTAAGCTTGACGGGGCAAAAGTAACTGTCTTAGACTCAAGACGTAAAGATCTCGAGAATTATGCGGACATGACTGCAATGCTCAAGAAGTAAGTTCAGTCAATACCGGGACCATATCGGCATGCAACTTTCGTTAATTTCCTGATATCAAGTTGTAACGACCAAGATGCGGTCCTTTGCGATGTGGGGGTCGAGGCCCCGAATAGGAAAGAAGCGCATCTAAGCGTTTCGCAAGCAGGTAACATAGCACAAATAATAATAAAAGTAGACAATCCGAGATTCAATTGTCTTCTCATTAATAACTCAGAGTACATCACAGATACAATCAAGGTAGTTCCGCTACGGACTACAAAACATAGCAATGCTATGCTACCCTGCTTGCAGGCCCACGATCACGACCACGCCTCAATCCTCTGGATAGTTCACGTAGAGGCGGTCTGTCTCCTCGTCGTACTGCCACGCCAGCTGAGTGCCATCGGGATCATCTGTCTCTGGGGTACTTGTACCTGTTGGGATTTCGGAGGAATCCGTGAGTCACGGGGACTCAGCAACCTAAGACCTTGGTGCCAGAACTAGCCAAGTTGTTAGGTAGGGTAAAGTGAAGTGTATAAGGTTGCAGCATCCTAAGCTTGATTTAGTGGCTAACTTACGTAAAGCAAATATGAGGGTGGTCTACACTAGCGGTCGTGATTACTTGATCACTAAGTGATCCTGAACACCTACCTACGGCATTCATAACCCCACCGTGTTCCCAATCGAAGAGAGGTCTTCGAGGGGGACAGTCCTGATTACGCACACCGTTGGCAATTTTATTAGCTTATGTTTAAGTTCTCTAATACCGGATGTTAACAAAATATTCCAAGTTGCCACATAACCGCGGGCACGGCTTTCCGAAAGATTAAACCCTGCATGGGTGCTCCAACTAGTCCATCACAAACGTACACAGGCCGCAAAGGCATCCTCTATCACGAATCTCGTGATCTCGTCGGATTCCTTAGAGGAAAACCTCAACTCTGGGGGAAACCAAAGTTTCACTCGGATTCCTATACGCAAGATATACCGCTAAGGTAAGACAAGGCTAGCAGAACCTCCCGGTGTGTCGACGACCCGATAAGAGCCGCATATCTCAGTCTCGGGACAACACCGTCTATGCAAAGTGGACAAGGACCAAACCTCAAGTTTCCCTGGGGTGGTCTTGCCGACTCCTAGGTGATTGGACCAACACTCATGAGGAGCACTGGCCCGGGTTGTTGATTAAATTCCTCGGGGTAGCTATTCCCTATGCAGGTTATTACGTGATTAGAAAATAAAACCAATGTTGGGTCATGTCGGACAAGCCTTAGCACTACGCGATTTATCGAGGGGGTCTCCAGAACAACCCCGAACGTGTTAGGAGCGATCATTATGGAATCAAACACCGGTAGTCGGTATCTAAGGCGGCAATAACGGAACAAAACACCCGGCAAAAGGCTAGGCCTCCCGTCATTTACCAAGTATATAGGTGCATTAATAAATAACATAATTTAAGATAATGATATCAAGCTCATGTTATCACATGAGTCAAAGCACCTGCATCTAGCAACGCTAACATTAGTAGCTGAGCAAAGCCTACTTAGCCATTCAAGTTTGCTAGGAAGGGATCAGTGTTTGGGTTCATGGCATAGCAGGAGGCAATATAATTCAGTGGTAGGCAGCGAGCAATATGACATGGAAACGCAAACTAGCATAAGAGGTCTAGAGATGGAATCAAGGTCATATCATCTTGCCTGTGATATCCTCGGCTTGGAATGGTTCTTGTTCGTCCTGCACGTACTCTCCCGAATCCACGTACTCGTTCTCCGATCCTGGTGCTACCCAACATAAGAATAACATCCAATGAACAACAGCACCTCAAGATGCAACAAGCACATGATGCATGAGATGAAAGATGAGCATGCATCACTATTTCTAACTCTAGCACAAGCAAAAGAAGTTGCTACAAGTTTCTGGACAGAACTGTACACTAAGCTATGTTGACATGCATGAGGATGACATGATCAGATGTGTCTCGTGAAAATGATGCAAAACCATATAAAGATCATTACAATCGGAGCTACGGATCAACGGGAATCAACGAAACAAGGTATGACGCCCTACGTGTCAAAAACAACACCACACACTCCAATGGCACAAATCTGGTATTCCCAGGTTGCCAAGACATATAACAACCCAACATGAATGGACTGGAGCAAGGAAGAACACCACAACATTAACTAATCACCCACAATCATCAAAATGACTATACTACACAATCTGTCATAATCTGCATCTTAGCTCTTTGTGAGCTACATGCAACATAGCTACAGCCCTCCAAATATGACAAATAATATATGTGGCTGTAGCCCACCAAGAACACTACAAGCACCAGCAAGAATCACACCAAAAGGAATTAAACACGAGAATATACAAGGCCACAAACTTTCCCAAAACCATCAGATCTCAGGGACTTAGTGAAAATTCCTGCACCTGACTTTCTGTCTTTGTTCTGAAGCCTTTTGACAGCAACCAAAAACATAACCTACAGGCCTCCATATGAGATGCAGTTTGACAGGGACCTTCACAAACATATCAGGTCCAAATCCTAGCAATGAACTAAGGCTAGATCACAACACAATGGCCAGCACAACCTCATCTACAGGAGAAGAAAATGTTTCCAGATTCCCACACTTGATGAAATTCCAGATTTCACTTAGCTGGAATTTTCAGCCACATGCCCACTTTGTCTAGGCATAGCTTGCACACAAGTAACACCAAGTGATAAATGACACCACTATGGTGTAGAGAAAAACCCCTACTACTATCACACAAAAGCTCATGCCCTTGGGCTCCACCTATTCCATGGAAACAAAGAGCAAACTTGCAACAAATCTGAATATGTCAACTCCATAAAGTATCCCAATGGAAAAACTAACTTCACCACTGGATTCCTTGGGAGATTCTACCCCAAAATCATATATAATATGTGGGCACTTACTTGGAACAAGTGACCACAAATTAAGGGAGAGGAAACTACTTCAAATCATGCCTAGTGAATAGGGCATCATTTCATGTAGTTCCACTATATCGACAACTACATGGTTGAGCTCATGTGCACAATGACAAAGTGACATGGGGGTTTGAACCCCATGTTTGTGTCATGCACATCAACTTCACTACCCCTTCTACTAAGCTTCCCACACAAACAACATACCATGCCCTCTCACATATGGTCATGTGAAGGTGCAAAGCTTGCTTGCAAAGGTGGAACGCTACTCACACACACACCTAGTCCACATCACCCACAAGCACATCATGCTCTAGATCAACACACATACCTACACATGTTTTCATAGCAACCATCACTAGAACAAGATCAACTATATTTATACACACACAACCTAGTGCAAACATCAAGTGCTAGTACCTACAACAAAGAAGAATCTACACATGCTATATCTACACTTGCTATCATATTCCTAGGATCAACTACTAAGAAGCCTCACTATACACACACACACTCACATGTGGCCAACATCATGTGTATGCACACACATCACATACACCACTCCAATGAACACACACATGCACACATGATATGGCATTACTTATTGTAGCAAAGGATAAAAATAAATGCCAAGCCATCAATGGATTGTGGCACAAGTATGGCATCAAGCAAAGAAGGCAAGAAAAAAATAACATGAAGGAAAAAAATAAAAGGGGCACCCTGGGATTCGAACCCAGAACCCACTGGTTGCAACAACAGAGCCACACCACTCTGCCACAGCCATTCTATCGACAGGGAAGGGGTGTGTACAGGGTAACAAGTCCGTGCTGGCTACTGTACCGAAGCAAACGACGAAAAAATAATAAAAGGTGCCGAGGGGGGATCGAACCCACGCCCTCTCATCAGGCACAACACTCTGCTACCACTAGGCTACAGATCGATACTTGACAGGTAAGAGGGGGTAACTCTGAAGAGCATTCCCCTCTACATCTCTGTTGCCCGACGAACGGCCGGAACAGGGGAGGTGCTCGCCGGTGTTGTGCTGCAAATCGAACTGCGGGTCCTAGATGGAAGGTTGCTGGGGCAACCAGGGTTCCATTTCTAGCGTTACTACGGCCCGAGGAACCCTACGATGACGGATCCACGGCGAGCGGCGGCTCCGGCAACAAAGGTGAAGCACGCGTCGATCCTACTCCTGCTGCGCTCGATCAGGGACACAGAGGAGGGAGGAGGAGCACTACCTCGCGCACGAGTCGAGGAGGGAGCGGCTCGTGGAGGACGTAGAGGAAGAACGCCGTGAGCGAAGCTTCTCGTCAGAGAGGAAGCGCCACCGGGAAGTAGTGGGTGCAGCGCGGGGGAGGTCGATCCAGCGCCGGGAACGGGCTCCTGGAGGCGCCCTCGAAGTGCTGGTACCGTCGTAGAGGAGGTAGAGGTAGCAGATCGACGGCGGCGACAACCTTCTACCCGTCGGCCATGGCGGACCCGAGCTCTCCTTACCTTGCTGCGACGAAAGAGAGAGAGGGGGATCGAGATCTAGACGGTGCGGCGGCGGGGAGGAACCCTAGCGTGTCTTCATGGACGCCAAGGAATTATATAGCATGAGAGGAGGAGGCGAGGGACGTGCCGTCGGCCATGTGCTGTCTCTCCTCTCGGTGGAGCAGAGGGGAGGGTAAAGAGAGGATGACAGGTGGGGCCACCTGCCTCGCCGGAAAGGGAGGAGGAAGAAGCGCCGCGTGCGTGAGCTAGGGAGGAAATGGGCTGGGCCGTGCGGAAGGCAGCGCTACTGGCGACAGATAGAGGAGGGGGTCCTGAGGGGGTTTTATTTGTTTAAACAAACACAGAAAAGGATTTAAAACAAATGGCAATACTGTTGGGGTTAAAAACAAAACAAAATGCCCCTGGTCATAAGGAATTATGACCTATTTGAATAAAGTAGAAAAGAAATATTTGGAGCAATCTGAATAACAGCAATTTATTTACTGTTTTGGATTTATTTGCACCCTTAAAACTAAGATAGAAAACAGCAAAACACGTCTGGACATCCTCCACAAAAATATACTAAATCATGGGCATTTTTGAATCAAGGTTGGTACAAGTGAATATTGTCTTGAGAAATAAAAGAGAGAGAGAGGTTGCAAACATGACAAGCCCACTACATTTAGTACTAACATCACATGAAATCATAGAGCACCTCAACACATACACAACATCACAAAGTAGCTATCCCCAAGACCACCACAACATCACATGAAATGCTTAGATCCTATAACACAACACAAGACAAGGCATACCATGATATGCTATGCATGCATGCATGGGAAGGAACGAAAATACAAGGGACACCACATGAGGTCATGGCACAATTGGAAACATCAAATCACTGACAAGGTGGACACACATGCAATAGGTTCCAAATATGGCAAGATTTACATCTGGGGCACTACAAACTCTCCCACACTACAAAGAAGATCTCGCCCTCGAGATCTAAGACTGAAAGAAATCGGGAAATTCGGGAAGGAGGTGATCCTCGCGTTCCCATGTAGCCTCTTTATCGGAATGGTGAGACCACTTCACTTTGAGAAATTTTACAGTCTTGTTACGGGTCTTGCGCTCAGTCGCCTCGAGAACCGCAACTGGATGCTCACGATAAGAAAGGTCAGGCTGAAGGTCGATATCTTGAAGATGCACAGTGCGCTCGGGGGTCTTGAAACACCTCCGAAGCTGAGAAACATGGAACACATCATGGACATGTGCAAAGGTTGACGGAAGCTCGAGCTAGTACGCAAGGTCGCCCCCCTTTCCAACCACTCTGAACGGACCAACGAAACGAGGCGCAAG
Source organism: Hordeum vulgare subsp. vulgare (assembly GCF_904849725.1). Lineage (NCBI taxonomy): Eukaryota > Viridiplantae > Streptophyta > Magnoliopsida > Poales > Poaceae > Hordeum > Hordeum vulgare. The sequence continues at coordinate 203,781,733 of NC_058519.1, read as the reverse complement.
CTTGCCTTTGATGCCAAAGCGCTGCATACCCTTCATAGGCGACACCTTGAGATAGACAAAGTCATCAAGCTCATAAGACATGTCACGGTGCTTGCTATCGTAATAGCTCTTCTGACGGGACTGAGCTGCTCTGAGGTTGTCGCGAATGATCCGACACATCTCCTCAGCTTCTTCTATCATATCATTCCCAAGGATCTGACGCTCGCCTGTCTCGGACCCGTTGAGCGGAGTACGACACTTCCTACCATAGAGAATTTCAAACAGAGCCTTGCCAGAACTAGCTTGATAACTGTTGTTATACGAGAACTCCGTGAAAGGCAGACAATCTTCCCACTTCATGCCAAAAGAGATAACACAGGCTCTCAGCATATCCTCAAGAACTTAATTCACTCTCTCCACTTGACCACTAGTCTGAGGATGGAACGCTGTGTTGAAGCGGATCTTCGTGCCATAGCAGACTGGAAGGAGTCCCATAACTTGGAAGTGAAGATACTTCCGCGATCTGACGAGATCATCATAAGCACGCCGTGCAAAGAGACAATCCTGGAGGTGTACAACTCTGCCAGCTGAGCTGCTGAAATGGACTCCTTGGCTGGAAGGAAATGAGCCACTTTACTCAACTTGTCGATGACGACGAAGATGGCATCATTGCCCTTCTTGGACTTCGGAAACCCGGTGATGAAATCCATCTCAATGTGATCAAACTTCCACTTGGGAATCGGCAAAGGCTGCAAGAGACCTGCTGGGTGTTGATGTTCTGCTGTCACCCTTCGACATACATCACACTCGTTTACGAACTGAGCAATTTCACGTTTCATACGAGTCCACCAGAATGTCTCCTTCAAGTCATGGTACATTTTGGAGCTTCCAGGATGAATAGAGAGCAGAGAGTTATGAGCTTCTTCCATGATCACCTTCCTGAGATCACCTTTCGGGACGACAAGGCGATCCTCGAAAAACAACGTGTCCCTGGCATCAACAGTGAAGCACTTATACTTGGGGAGACTCTTTCCCACGCCAATCTTGACCTTCTTCACCATAGCGTCAAGAAGCTGAGCTGCTCTGACCTGATCTTCCAAGGTAGGAGAGATCTGAAGGTTCGCAAGAAAACCCTGAGGTACTAGCTAAAGGTTAAGCTTCCTGAAAGACTCAGAAAGACCCAGCTGGAGAGGTTGCAGAATCAGACTGTTGCAATATGCCTTCCTGATCAATGCATCTGCCACAACATTTGCCTTGCCTGGCTTGTACTCAACACTTGGATTAAAATCCTGGAGCATTTCCACCCAACGTGTTTGCAGAAGATTCAAGTTAGGCTGAGTGAAGATGTACTTGAGACTCTTGTGATTGGTGAAAACTTCAACCTTACGTTCCAACAAGAGATGTCTCCAAGTCATCAAGGCGTGTACAACAGCTGCTAGCTCGAGATCGTGCACAGGATAGTTCTTCTCCGCAGGCTTCAAGTGCGTGGAGGTATAAGCAACCACCTTTCTATCTTGCATCAAGACTGCACCAAGACCCTGGAGAGAAGCATCGCAAAAGTCCTGGTACGGCTTGGAATCATCCGGAGGGGCCAACACCGGAGTGGAGATAAGCTTCTCTTTGAGTGCATCGAAAGCTAGTTGACACTCTGGAGACCAAACATACTTAACACCCTTCTAAAGAAGACTAGAGAGCGGCTTGGCGATCTTGGAGAAGTTCTCAACGAATCTTCTGCAATATCCAGCAAGCCCAAGAAAGCTTCGAAGCTGCTTCACATTCTGCGGAGGCTCCCATTCAACAATGGCTTGAACCTTGGACGGATCAACCTTATTGCCCTCGGCAGAGATAATATGCCCAAGATAAACCACCTCTTTCAGCCAGAACTCGCACTTAGAAAACTTGGCATACAGCTTGTACTCTCTCAGTTTATCAAGCACCAACCTGAGATGTTTCTCATGTTCTTCCTCAGTCTTAGAAAAGACCAGAATGTCGTCGACATAGAGCAAGACAAATTCATTCTTGTATGGGGAGAAAATATAGTTCATCAATCGATAAAATGTCGAGGAGCATTAGCCAGACCAAAAGACATGACCGTATACTCATACGAGCCAAAACTAGTCCTGAATGCTGTCTTCGGAATGTCTTCCTCGCGAATGCGAATTTGATGATGGCCCATTCTGAGATCAAGCTTGGAGAATACTTTAGCACCTTTCAACTGTTCGAACAACTCAGTTATGTTCGGAAGTGGATATTTGTTCTTGATTGTCTTCTTGTTCAATGGACGGTAATCGACACACAGTCGGTCCGAGTCATCCTTCTTCTTGACAAACAAAACACCACACCCCCACGGAGACGATCTTGGTCTGATCAAACCCAAACGCTCCTGCTCATTGAGTTGCCTCTTGAGTTCCTTCAATTCTTCTCGACCCAGCTTGTACGACCGCTTGCACACTGGCTCTGTGCCTGGCTCAAGCTCAATGACAAACTCAACTTCACGGTGCGGAGGCATGCCTGGCAGCTCTTCAGGAAACACATCTTGATATTCGCAGACTACTGGGACTTGCTCAATAGGATTGATCTCACCCTTTTCATTCAAGGAGAACAGATGGATTGTATCATCACGCGCCGCGAATATAATCACATCCTCCGAAGAGTGGGTAAGCTTCACTTCCTTGGCTTCACAATCAATTGACGCCTTGTTCATGGCCAACCAGTCCATACCAATAATCAAGTCGATGTCGGAATTGCCCAAGACAATAGGAGTAACCAGAAAAGCATAAGGACCCATCTTGACAGAAATGTCCGGAACCACCATGTGAGAATTCATGATCTTACCCGGAGACACAATTGAAAGAGGCTTAAGCAAATCACGAGTAGGGAACCCATGCTTAAATGAGAATGGCCTTGAGATAAACGAATGCGATGCACCAGAATCAAATAACACTTTAGCAGGAATATCATTGACGAGGAGGTTACCCATGATCACATCAGAGGAGTTGTCTGCTTCAGCTGCATTCACCATGTTGACTCGAGCTGATCTGGGGTTGAATTTGACAAGAGCGTTGCTTGGATGTTTGCCTGGAGGAGGAGGCGGCAGACCGAGCTGAGAAGTACATTTGTTGGCATAGTGACCCTTCTGCCCACATTCATGACAAGTGACATCTGCTGGCTGCCGGAACTGAGTCTAAGGAGGCCCTTGCTTCTGATGCGGGTATCTCTGCTGGAAGCCAGGGTTGGGTGGGTGGGAAGAACCACGACCACCTGAGTGCTTCAGCTAGTGTGAGTGTCGAGGAGGAGGAGGAGAAACCCAAAACCTCTGTTGCTTCTGAACCACCTGAGTCGAGGAAGAGCTGGAATCTCTGAAGCGCTTCTTGGAGTTTTCCACCCTGAGCAAGGCTGCCTCTGCTCTGAGAGCTAGGTTGTAGAACTTGTCAAACTCCTCAGGATCGTGCAATGCAAGAGCTAACTGCAAGTCTTCCTTCAAGCCACCCCTGAACTGATAGATCTTGCTCTTCTGATCCGGGACATCCTGCAGCGCGTAACGGGCCAGCTCATGGAACTCGACATTGTACTTGTACACAGAATTGCTGCCCTGCTTCAAACGCCTGAACTTCTCACGCATCTCCTGTACAAAACTGGAAGGGATGTAGGGGGACGTGAAGTCACGACAAAACTCGTCCCAAGACATCACCCTGTCGCCTCTGGAGTCCTTAAGCTGCTCCCACCATATAGAAGCCTGACCCTTCAACTGGAATGTTGCAAACTTGACATAGTCCTCCGGATGTAAATTGCTACACTCGAAGTGTTTGTTCATATCACGGATCCAATCTTTTGCATCAAATGGCTGGTCGCAAGAAGTGAACGTCTTAAGCTGGTTTGACAGGAACTGACTCAGATTGGCGAAGTGATTGCCACCCTGCTGGAAATTGCCCTGCTGATGATTGGTTCTCTCCTAGATCAACTGTAACAGCATCTGAGTGTTTGCATTAGTAGCTGCCATCATCGCCTGCCACGCCTCTGCAGGAGGAGGCGGCGGCAGCGGAGGAGGAGGTGGTGGAGGCGGCATATCCTCACGCCCTGGGGTCTGACGAGTCGGTGGAGCCATCCTGAAGACGGTCAGCATATTAGTCCATAGAATAATTGAAGATATTGCTGAATCAAAAGACAGAGTATCTGAACAGAATTTAGCATTGCACTCGAACAACATAGCAAGAATGCATCCTCAAAGTGACGGACGACAAAATTCCGATAAGGACCACTGCAAACAAGTGTGAGCTAGAACTGCTCGGAACAAACATATGACCAAGATTTCCCAAACCTCAATCAAGCGTCTGTAGGAAGATAGTCCTATAAGATACTACTAGATATCCCACCTATGAATTATCGAAATAACTGGTCATGCAATCTGGTACATGGATAAAAGGAGTATTTCACACAACTCCTAAACTAACCCGTCACCTGTATCACATCCTTCAACACACAACCAGCATCTCGGACCTTCATGTACAACAGATCCTCGTGATCACAACGATACCAAGTGTGGTAGTACCCCCCGAACAATCTACACCAGTACTGGGGACATCGGGGTTATCTCACCACTACCAGTATTGAAGCAATAACGAACATCCTTCGTTCTTAGATACTCAGAAATCTGAATGATGGCGATGTGCGCAAGAATCCCCCGGAGCTCAACTCCCCTAATACTTAGAGCAGATAGGAGGCACCAGGACAGGATTCCGTCACATCGAAATCATATAGATTTCACAAATACCCGCGTGATCCTAAAAAAAATTTGAGCGAGAAAAGGATAGAGTTAAAGATTTCCTAAGACGGGAACCTCACCAGAGCATAGAAGAGGAGAAAAAAGAATCCTACTCTCCAATATAACTAAGACTCAAAACATTTTCTAGACTCGACTCGGCCAAGTACGATCACACAAAGGCTCCTATGGTCGTAAGGCTCTGATTACCAACTTGTAACGACCAAGATGCGGTCCTTTCCGATCTGGGGGTCGAGGCCCCGAATAGGAAAGAAACGCATCTAAGCGTTTCGCAAGCAGGTAACACAGCACAAATAATAATAAAAGTAGACAATCCGGGATTCAATTGTCTTCTCATTAATAACTCAAAGTACATCACAGATACAATCAAGGTAGTTCCGCTACGGACTACAAAACATAGAAATGATATGATACCCTGCCTGCAAGCTCACGATCACGACCACGCCTCAATCCTCTGGATAGTTCACGTAGAGGCGGTCTGTCTACTCGTCGTACTGCCACGCCAGCTGAGTGCCGTCGGGATCATCTGTCTCTGGGGTACCTGTACCTGTTGGGATTTCGGAGAAATCCGTGAGTCACGGGGACTCAGCAACCTAAGACCTAAGCATGCATGGGAAGGAAGGAAAATACAAGGGACACCACAAGAGGTCATGGCACAATTGGAAACATCAAATCACTGACAAGGTGGACCCACATGCAATAGGTTCCAAATATGGCAAGGTTTACATCTGGGGCACTACACAAGTAATCATTTTCTTTGCTTGGCAGGATTTGGAAGAAATTCACCAAAAAGGTTGCCGGTAGTACTAGCTAGTTCCGCGCATCTCAACAAAGAGTTGCAATTTACGCACCCCAAAGTAAGTAGTACTAGTTAGTTCCGCACATCTCTAATTGATTCAAATTTTCATCAATATATCATTACCATGATTGCTTATCAGTTTGATTGAACTCTATTCTCGTAAAGTGCTTGTACTAGAAAGAAGGGACTGTTTTAAGTGCATACTACGTATGCGAGTTCATTCGGCTCTCGACCTCTGAGCGGGGCTTCTCTAAGGAACTATTTGAAGTAAGTAAATAACATTCAAAATTTAATTTTATATATTACCATCAATTGTGTTGAGTTTTATTCATATATATACATGTATTGACCCCCTTCATTAAATTATATCTGGCAGATTCGGGATGAACCCCAACCATATGATCGCATACGAGCAATTCAAGATGAATTGGCGGGATTGTTTCTTGAACACGGCATACATAAATATGTAGAATACCATGTGGATTTGTGATTGGATCTAAGGTAAATGATGTTAGAGATTGTAAAATATGTTATATTGTATATACATAGTAGCATCGGAAAGATATTAGGGAGAAAGAGATGTCACTTCTCTCTATATATGTTGACGATCTTGTGTAATTAATGGTTTCCTTCATTTTCTTATTAGCTAGCATTGAGTTCTCTCTATATGTATAGTATCTAGCGTCGACCAAGCATGGAGAAACAGAGGACACTTCTCTCTATTAGCTAGCTAACACAATATGAAACCCCTAAATTAAGCCTCCAAAACCCCCACACCCCTTCATAAAAAAACAAAAACCTCAGCTCCTGCCAGATGCTCACGCGTGGATGCCATTTGGTCCCGGTTGGTGTGACCAACCGGGACTAAAGCTCCTCCTGCCTGGGCTCCCCACAGTGGTCATGTGGAGACCCTTCTGTCCCGGTTGGTAAGCGAACCGGGACTAAAGGTTTTGGGCTTTAGTCCCGGTTCCAGAATCGGGGCTAATGGGCCTCTCGAACCATGACAAATGGTCCATTTTCTACTAGTTTTAGCCTGCATGTCCTGGCCATATGTCCGGTAATATCCTTGACAAATATTTCTATCTTTGCTATTTTGACATACTGATGGAATATGAAAGTGTGTGCTCTATCTATTTAGTCTGCAGGAGTACCAGGTATGCTAGCTTTCGCAGACTATATATACCAGGTGAAAGGACGTGGACATCGTTTTAGGGGGGAGGGGGTGAATAGGCGCTTTAAAAGAATTATGGTTTAGGCTTAAACAAATGCGGAATAAAACTTTCGTTTAATTAATCAAGCACAAAACTTAAAACAATTAGGCCCAGCTATGTGCACCAACAACTTATGCTAAGCAAGATAAATAACCAAGTGAAAACAAGATATATAACATGAAACAATATTGCTTTCACAAAGTAAGTTGCACAAGTAAAGGGCACGGGTAAGAGATAACCGAGGCACGCGGAGATGACGATGTATCCCGAAGTTCATACCCTTGCGGATGCTTGAGGGCGATCATCGAATCCGTACAAACAAGGTTGGAGCAATTTTCACAATGTAATTCGAGGCTCCCAACAACACCGTAAAGCTTCACCACAATGGATTGTGACTCCAAGGTGACCTTAAATGCTCGGGGGGCAATCTCTACAACCAAATGGAGATCCCGATGCTTTCCCGGAGAGCTTTACACCATAATGATTGAGCTTCGAGGCACCATCAATCTTCTAGTACACTAAAGCACCCGAGACACAAGCTCTAGGGTGCCCAAACCATGGAGAATTCAAACCTATGCACCAGATGCAATGCCAAACGCGCACGGAGTGGCCAAGTCCTGATCTCCCAATCCCACCATGACAACTAATGCTATGGAGGAAAATGAGAGGAAGAACAAAGAATAGAACACAAAGAACTCCAAGATTTAGATCCAAAGGGTTCTCCTCATATAGAAGAGAAATTGATTGGTGAAAATTTAGATCTAGATATCCTCTCTCTTTTCCCTCAAGAACAAGCAATCATCATTTGAGAGATTGAGAGTTAGCAAGCTCGAAGAAGGTCAACAATGGGTAGCAACTGCTAACATAATTCCAACAGACTTTCAGCATCGCTACGAGTGAGAAAGTCTCATCGTAGTCAACTTCTTGAACTTGTCGGAAACTTCTTTGCAACAAGTCGAGCTTTCTAAATTGTGACATTCACCATTATCGTCTATCTTCCTTTTAAAGATCCCTATGCACTTAATAGTCTTACGGCCATCAAGTAGTTCTTCCAAAATCACACTTTGTTTTCATACATGGAACCTCTATCGGATTTCATGGCCTCGAGCCATTTGTCAGAAACCGGGCCAACCATCCCTTCTCCATAGCTCGTAGGTTCATTGTTGTCTAGAAACATGACCTCCAAGACAGGATTACCGTACCACTCTAGAGTAGTGCGTGTCCTTGTCGACCTACGAAGTTTGGAAGTAACTTGATCTGAAGCTTCATGATCACCATCATTGGCTTCCACTTTAACCGGTGTAGACGCCACACGAACAATTTCCGGCGCCCTTCTACTCTATGGTTAAAGTGTTGGTTCAATAACCACATCAAGTTCCACCATCCTCCCACTCAATTCATTCAAGAGAAACTCTTTCTCGAGAAAGGACCCGTTTCCTAAAGCAAACACTTTTCTTTCGTATCTGAGATAGGAGGTATACCCAACTATTTTGGGTATCCTATGAAGATGCATTTATCCGATTTGGGTTCGATCTTATTAGGCCGAAGCATTTTGAAATAAGCATCATAGCCCCAAACTTTTAAGAAACGACAACTTAGGTTTCTCCAAACTACAGTTCATATGGTGTCATCTCAATAGAACTTACGTGGTACCCTGTTTAAAATGAATGTGTTTATCTCTAATGCCTAACCCGAAACGATAGTGGTAATTTGATAAGAGACATCATAGTATGCACCATATCTTAATAGGGTGTGGCTATGATGTTCGGACACACCATCACACTATGGTGTTCCAGGTGGCATTAGTTGTGAAACAATTTCCACATTGTCTTAAATGTGTACCAAACTCGCAACTCGGATATTCATCTCTACGATCATATCGTAGACATTCATCCTCTTGTCACGACGATCTTCAACTTCAGTCTGAAATTACTTGAACCTTTCAATAATTCAGACTTGTATTTCATCAAGTAAATATACTAGTATCTACTCAAATCATCTGTGAAGTAAGAACGTAATGATATCCACTGCGTGCCTCAGCACTAATTGGACTGCACTCATCTTGCCCATGTGGCATGATTTGTGCGTGCCCATGTGGCACTAATTGGACTGCGTGCCCATGTGGCATGATATCTACTCAAATCATCTGTGAAGTAAGAATGTAATGATATCTACTCAAATCGTTTTCCAATAAGTCACTATCTTGTTTCATCTCACTGGAAAACGAGGCCTTCACTCATCTTGCCCATGTGGCATGATTTGCATGTCTCAAGTGATTTAAAATCAAGTGACTACAAACTGTCCATCTGCATGGAGCTTCTTCAAGTTGATGGGTTCAGTGTGTGGATCAACAATAAAGGTGTAGTCCAAATTAGCCAACATAATTGTTCAAAACAAATATCAAAATATACTTTTGCCTAGCCAGTTCGTGCTTAACTACGTAGAGTGGAATACATTACTTTTACTTACATTTATAATTACCAAGCTAGCTATATTTATGAAGAGGATCTCTAGCAGGCCCCTTAAACCGCGGAACGTTCCGGAAAAACACATTTTAAGTGTCGATTTGAGCTGCGGCCGAATAGGTCCCTTAAACTTAGAGCATCTCTAGCAGACCCCGTGGAAGTGTTAAAACCCTTAATTTTTTTGCGTTCTATCGTTTTGATAAAAAAAGTGTGCAGAATAGAAACCGTAAAGTAGTCCAACCCGTCACAGTTTACAAGGGGCACCGAAAATACACACCCGAAAACCCTATATTTTAAGGTTGGAAGGCATATCCCAGGGGGGCCCATATACCGATCAAACCTCGTGAGAGCAAACACGCCGCCGCGGAGTTTGCGAGAATCCACCCTAAACTCGTCGGAATTCATCACCACACACCGGGAAAGGCCAATGGACAATGCAATCTATCGCCGCAGGTTCGAATCAAACGAGCTCGACCATGGCCTCCCATGACCTTAGCCTAGCCGCTTGGATCCTCCCGGCGTGGCCGACAAAGGGGCATGGCTTGGTCGACGCGGATGGAAACGGAGTAGGGTGCAGCCGGAGGGCGAGGGGGCATGGCCGATGGGCGACGGGGAGCGGCCGGCAGGGGACGGGGCCTGGACGGCGAGTCTGGGCATGACATACATTGTGATGGGGCGCGACTTGTGGGGACGGGACACGGCCGATGGGCGACGGAGCACGGTCGAAGGGCGACGGGGCGCGACCGACGGGTTTGGGCGTGGTCGGTGTGGCCGGCACGGCCGGCTGGGGCAAGGGGCGGCGGTCGCCGGACTGGAGGAAGGAGCTCTTTATCCGAGTATTATAGTTTGTTTTATAGTTTCTGTTCCATCATAGCTAAAATGGACTCTTAAAATGCCTATTTTTTAACCCGTATTCCAGTTTTACAATTTGTGATTATACGAGGTCTGCTAGCGATGCTCTTAAACTGCAAAACCGAATATTTTCTTATATTCTTTCCCACGCCTTCTTCTACCATTTGTTTGTGTCCATGGATAATGCACGTAGCACTCAAATAGAGAACCACGGACGTCCAGGACGGCTCGTACGAAGTGTGTGTCACCGTAGTTGAGCTAGCTAGCTTGTTCGTGGCTGGAGTGATCGAGGAGCTAGCTAGCTAGCTCGTCCTTGGATCGATCAATGAATGAATTGATCCAGGGCCTGGTCGGATCAATCGAAAAGCTTGCTAGCTAGCTAGCTTGTCCTTGGCTGGATTGAACCAGGAGTTCCTCCTTCGTTGACGTAGCAAGCTCCTCCGTAGTTGCTTGAGTTTTTGACGAGATCCATGGCGAAAGGTCATCGAAACCCGTGTGTGCATGATAGAATTTCCTTGTCGCGTAGCATTGACTGATTTACAGGGCACCCTTAGTTTTGCCTCTAAATCTGTAAATAAAAAGGTCATGGGGTGGATTCTGAGGGGGGCTGTAAAACCTTTACAGGTTTGACAGCTTTTACGGATTCTATTTTTTGACACCGCGGAACTAAAAACACAATTTTATATGGATTTGTTCACTTTTAAGGGGTCTCCTAGAGTTGCTCTAAGAATACATGTAATTCCACCTAAAGAAAAGAATACATGTAATTGATACCTAATATTTGATTAATGAAGACTTAGTTTTATTTCACGGACAATCAGCGTGGAGTGATTTTCCCTTTTATCCTTGGATTTTTGTTTGGCAAATTTTAACATGTTCCCTCTTACCCCATCCTTTTATATGTGAGGTAAGAAGGTAAGATTTAATCAGATCAATGGTTTCGATCTGTTATCCACGCTTACCTCTCATGTAAAAATAGGGGGTAAGAGGGAGCATGCTAAAACTGCTCTGTTTGTTTCACATTTTATTGTTGGAGTTTTTAACGGAAGTTTTCCTTTTTATTTGTAGGAACGGGTTGAGGCTTTCCTTGTTTTATTTGAGTATTAAAGTTAGACTTGTCTTTGCTAAAAAAAAGAGGTAAATGCATTCGTGGTACATGAAGTTGCATAGGATGTGCAGTTTAATGCCACAAGTTAAAAAATGGTTTTCAAACTTGTCTCGGTGTACATATATGGTTCAATTCTTGTCTTCAGCCGTATATGCCGATCGCATGGCATGACGCGTGGAGCCGAACCTACTATCAGGGACTAGGCTGAGCAGGAGTGATGTTTTTTTTTACAAAATCCCCTAAATTAATAACGTGTCATGATGCATGGCATGATGGGAAGGAGACGTGTCGTTCGGCGAGAAACCTCGGGAGATGCGTCGGCCTGCCTCCGTTGTGATGAGGGAAGGCGGCAGCGCCCGTCACCGTCAGCCAGAAGAGGAGTGAGGGTGACGGTACCGAGCACAGAAAGGGAGAACGGATGTCAGGTGAGGAAATCGCGTCGCGTGCGATTTCTCTCTGCAATGACCTAACACGATGGGAGGCCAATGAAATTGGGTTGGGCCTCAATGAGTCACCGAGTTGGAACGGGCAAAACTCGGCTCGGCTAGGTTGCGAATCTAGCCTATTCTCATTAATTGGCTCGCCTAATTATCCTATCGGGCCAAGCTGGAGCGAGCTTCGACCTGAGCTTAAAAGCTTGTTCATACGACATTTCCTATTCAGCGGTGCACGCACCAGTTGACATGCAATTTGTTAACTGGCGCCTGCAACATTTTAATGGGCGGGCCATATACACGGCAGGTGATGAATTTTTTCTGGCAAACTCTATAAATATTTTTTAATGTTGATGAACTATTTTTAAACTTTGACGAACATTTATTAAAATTTATGAACATTTTGTAAAATTGATGAATTTTTTTTAAGTTCAATGAACTTTTGTTTCAGTTCAATGAACTATTTAAAAAAATACAAGAACTTTTTTCAGTTCAATGAACTTTTTCTAAAAATACATTAACTTTTTTTGAATTTCGATGAACTTTTTCCAATTTAATGAACTTATTTTTCAATTTCAATGAACTTATTTCAAAATTGATGAACCATTTTTAAAGATATGCACTTTTTTCAAATGGATGAACCTTTTTATTTAAATCTGTAAAACTTTTTTGTTTTCATATTTTTTTTGTAACAAATAGAAAATATGGGTTGTTTTTTGTACTATATCAATAGAAAAAAAAAGCATATGTACTAGTGGGCCGACCCAGGCCAGTGAGGCTGCAGGCGCCGGAACGTTAACCGGCGCGTGCAGCGCTGACTAGGAGTTTCCCGTTCGTACGTCCAGCCCTAGACATGGCGCTATCCAGCTGGGTTGAGAGCTGCGCGAGAAACCATCACATATGCTTTTTTTCAAGGATGCGTCGAAGCTTGACGCATCAGAGCAAAGATAGAAAGAGCCAAGAATGGCCGTCGAGTCATTACAACGCCACGGCTTACTAAAGCCCGAAAAGGATCCACATGCGGATCACTCGTCGCTATCCAACCTCACTACTCTACGTGGCAAAGAGCTAGCCTCACAAAGGAGGTCCGCGGCCCTCCAAGTCCTGCCCCTCCTCGTCAATTCACCTGAACACCGCTTCCGCCGATGGGGGGGCATTGAACACTATGTCGTTCCGATGTCTCCAAATCATCCATGCCACCAGAGTGATCACCGTCCAAGTCTCTTTTCTGAACTCCTGCCACGGGTTGATGGCGGTCCACCATTGTACCAAGTTGGCATCGACCGAAGGCATCCAAGTGGGCTTTCCCCCACACACTGGTGATGCACGACCAAACTTGTGGCGCGAGAACACACCCCAACACCAAGAGGTCAATGGTCTCCTGGGCTTGATCACAAAAAGGACATGCGGAGGGTGAGGCAAGTGGCGTCTTTGTAGTCTATCCCCAGTCCAGCATTTCTTCCGTGCTGCAAGCCAAGCAAAGATCTTGCAAGTGGCCAGCGCCCTGGATCTCCAAATCTGGGTAGCTTCGTCCGCCTCGATCCTACCCACGAAGCACGCCCTGTAGGCAGATTTAGCAAAAAACTATCCAGAGGCTTCCCTGTTGGAATTATGCCCTAGAGGCAATAATAAATATATAGTTATTATTATAATTCCTATATCAAGATAATAGTTTATTATCCATGCTATAATTGTATTGAATGAAGACTCATTTACATGTGTGGATACATAGACAAAACACCGTCCCTAGCATGCCTCTAGTTGGCTAGCCAGTTGATCGATGATAGTCAGTGTCTTCTGATTATGAACAAGGTGTTGTTTGATAACTGGATCACGTCATTGGGAGAATCACGTGATGGACTAGACCCAAACTAATAGACGTAGCATGTTGATCGTGTCATTTTGTTGCTACTGTTTTTTGCGTCTCAAGTATTTATTCCTATGACCATGAGATCATATAACTCACTGACACCGGAGGAATGCTTTGTGTGTATCAAATGTCGCAACGTAACTGGGTGACTATAAAGATGCTCTACAGGTATCTCCGAAGGTGTTAGTTGAGTTAGTATGGATCAAGACTGGGATTTGTCACTCCGTGTGACGGAGAGGTATCTCGGGGCCCACTCGGTAATACAACATCACACACAAGCCTTGCAAGCAATGTAACTTAGTGTAAGTTGCGGGATCTTGTATTACGGAACGAGTAAAGAGACTTGCCGGTAAACGAGATTGAAATAGGTATGCGGATACTGACGATCGAATCTCAGGCAAGTAACATACCGAAGGACAAAGGGAATGACATACGGGATTATACGAATCCTTGGCACTGAGGTTCAAACGATAAGATCTTCGTAGAATATGTAGGATCCAATATGGGCATCCAGGTCCCGCTATTGGATATTGGCCGAGGAGTCTCTCGGGTCATGTCTACATAGTTCTCGAACCCGCAGGGTCTGCACACTTAAGGTTCGACGTTGTTTTATGCGTATTTGAGTTATATGGTTGGTTACCGAATGTTGTTTGGAGTCCCGGATGAGATCACGGACGTCACGAGGATTTCCGGAATGGTCCGGAAACGAAGATTGATATATAGGATGACCTCATTTGATTACCGGAAGGTTTTCGGAGTTACCGGGAATGTACCGGGAATGACGAATGGGTTCCGGGGGTTCACCGGGGGGGGGGGGGCAACCCACCCCGGGGAAGCCCATAGGCCCTGACGGAGACACACCAGCCCTTAGTGGGCTGGTGGGACAGCCCACAAGTGGTCTATGCGTCAAGAGAAGAAAAATCAAGAGGAAAAGAAAAAAAAGGGAGGAGGTGGGAAGGGAGGAGGACTCCCTCCCACCAAACCTAGTCCAACTCGGTTTGGGGGGGAGAGTCCTCCCCCTTGGCTCGGCCGACCCCCTTGAGGGTCCTTGGACCCCAAGGCAAGGCCCCCTCCCTCCCACCTATATATACGGAGGTTTTAGGGCTAATTTGAGACGACTTTTCCACGGCAGCCCGACCACATACCTCCACGGTTTTTCCTCTAGATCGTGTTTCTGCGGAGCTCGGGCGGAGCCCTGCTAAGACAAGGTCATCACCAACCTCCGGAGCGCCGTCACGCTGCCGGAGAACTCTTCTACCTCTCCGTCTCTCTTGCTGGATCAAGGAGGCCGAGATCATCGTCGAGCTGTACGTGTGCTGAACGCGGAGGTGTCGTCCGTTCGGTACTAGATCGTGGGACTGATCGCGGGATTGTTCGCGGGGCGGATCGAGGGATGTGAGGACGTTCCACTACATCAACCGCGTTCTCTAACGCTTCTGCTGTACGGTCTACAAGGGTATGTAGATCACTCATCCCCTCTCGTAGATGGACATCACCATGATAGGTCTTCGTGCGTGTAGGAAAATTTTTGTTTCCCATGCGACGTTCCCCAACAGTGGCATCATGAGCTAGGTTCATGCGTAGATGTCTTCTCGAGTAGAACACAAAAGGTTTTGTGGGCGGTGATGTGCGCTTTGCTGCCCTCCTTAGTCTTTTCTTGATTCCGCGGTATTGTTGGATTGAAGCGGCTTGGACCGACATTACTCGTACGCTTACGAGAGACTGGTTTCATCGTTACGAGTAACCCCCTTTGCTCAAAGATGACTGGCAAGTGACGGTTTCTCCAACTTTAGTTGAATCGGATTTGACCGAGGAGGTCCTTGGATGAGGTTAAATAGCAACTCATATATCTCTGTTGTGGTGTTTGCGTAAGTAAGATGCGATCCTACTAGATACCCTTGGTCACCACGTAAAACATGCAACAACAAAATTAGAGGACGTCTAACTTGTTTTTGCAGGGTATGATTGTGATGTGATATGGCCAACGATGTGATGTGATATATTGGATGTATGAGATGATCATGTTGTAATAGAAATATCGACTTGCATGTCGATGGTACGGCTACCGGCAGGAGCCATAGGGTTGTCTTTATACTAACGTTTGTGCTTGCAGATGCGTTTACTATTTTGCTAGGATGTAGCTTTAGTAGTAATAGCATAAGTAGCACGACAACCCCGATGGCAACACGTTGATGGATGATCATGGTGTGGCGCCGGTGACAAGAAGATCGTGCCGGTGCTTTGGTGATGGAGATCAAGAAGCACGTGATGATGGCCATATCATGTCACTTATGAATTGCATGTGATGTTAATCCTTTTATGCACCTTATTTTGCTTAGAACGACGGTAGCATTATGAGGTGATCTCTCACTAAAATTTCAAGACGAAATTGTGTTCTCCCCGACTGTGCACCGTTGCTACAGTTCGTCGTTTCGAGACACCACGTGATGATCGGGTGTGATAGACTCAACGTTCACATACAACGGGTGCAAAACAGTTGCACACGCGGAACACTCGGGTTAAGCTTGACGAGCCTAGCATGTGCAGACATGGCCTCGGAACACATGAGACCGAAAGGTCGATCGTGAAT
Source organism: Hordeum vulgare subsp. vulgare (assembly GCF_904849725.1). Classification (NCBI taxonomy): domain Eukaryota; kingdom Viridiplantae; phylum Streptophyta; class Magnoliopsida; order Poales; family Poaceae; genus Hordeum; species Hordeum vulgare. The sequence continues at coordinate 203,765,645 of NC_058519.1, read as the reverse complement.
CATATAGTTGATATGATTAGCATAGGGATGCTTACCACTGAAACTATACCCAACTCACGTGATGATCGGACTTGGGATAGTGTAAGTGGATCATGAACCACTCAAATGACTAGAGAGATGTACTTTTTGAGTGGGAGTTTAGCATATAATTTGATTAAGTTGAACTCTAATTATCTTGAACATAGTCTAAGTCCACTTTGAATATATTTGTGTTGTAGATCATGGCTCACGCGACAGTCATCCTGAATTTTAATACGTTCCTAGAGAAAGCTAAGTTGAAAGATGATGGAAGCAACTTTGTAGACTGGGCTCGTAATCTTAAGCTAATCTTACAAGCTGGGAAGAAGGATTATGTCCTTAATGCTGCGCTAGGAGATGAACCACCCGCTACGGCTGATCAGGATGTTAAGAACGCTTGGTTAGCACGTAAGGAGGACTACTCAATAGTTCAATGTGCGGTCTTGTATGGCTTAGAACCGGGACTTCAACGTCGCTTTGAGCGTCATGGAGCATTTGAGATGTTCCAGGAGTTGGAGTTTATCTTTCAGAAGAACGCCCGGATCGAGAGGTATGAGACCTCCGATAAATTCTATGCTTGCAAGATGGAGGAAAACTCGTCTGTCAGTGAACATGTGCTCAAAATGTCTGGGTACTCAAACCGTCTAGCTGAACTGGGGATTGAACTCCCGCAAGAAGCTATCACTGACAGAATCCTTCAATCACTGCCGCCAAGCTATAAAGGCTTTGTGTTGAACTACAACATGCAAGGGATGAACAAGTCTCCCGGCGAGTTGTTTGCGATGCTGAAAGTCGCAGAGTCTGAACTCCGTAAAGAGCATCAAGTGTTGATGGTGAGCAAGACCACTAGTTTCAAGAGAAACGGCAAAGGCAAGAAGGGCAATTCGAAGAAGAGCGGCAAGCCTGTTGCCAATCCGCCGAAGAAATCCAAGGCTGGACCTAAGCCTGAAACAGAGTGCTTCTATTGCAAGGGTATGGGTCACTGGAAGCGCAATTGCCCCAAGTATCTGGCAGATAAGAAGGCGGGCAAAGAAAAATCAGGTATATTTGATATACATGTTATTGATGTGTACTTAACCGGCTCTCGTAGTAGTGCCTGGGTATTCGATACCGGTTCTGTTGTTCACATTTGCAACTCGAAGCAGGAACTGCGGAATAGACGAAGGCTGGCGAAAGACGAAGTGACAATGCGCGTGGGAAATGGTTCCAAGGTTGATGCAATCGCCGTCGGCACAGTGTCACTTCAGCTACCATCGGGATTAGTGATGAACTTAAATCATTGTTATTTAGTGCCTGCGTTGAGCATGAACATTATATCTGGATCTTGTTTATTGCGAGACGGTTACTCTTTTAAGTCTGAGAATAATGGTTGTTCTATTTCTATGAGTAACATCTTTTATGGTCATGCACCGAATGAGAGAGGATTGTTCATATTGAATCTTGATAGCGATACGCATATACATAACATTGAGACCAAAAGAGTTAGAGTAAACAATGATAGCGCCATATTTTTGTGGCACTGCCGCTTGGGTCATATTGGTGTAAAGCGCATGAAGAAACTCCATGCTGATGGACTTTTGGAGTCACTTGACTTTGATTCACTTGACACGTGCGAACCATGCCTCATGGGCAAGATGACTAAGACTCCGTTCTCCGGAACAATGGAGCGTGCAAGTGACTTGTTGGAAATCATACATACCGATGTGTGTGGTCCAATGAGCGTAGAGGCACGCGACGGATATCGTTATTTTCTCACCTTCACTGACGATTTAAGTAGATATGGTTATGTCTACTTGATGAAGCACAAGTCTGAAACATTTGAAAAGTTCAAGCAATTTCAGAGTGAAGTGGAAAATCATCGTAACAAGAAGATCAAGTTCCTACGGTCTGATCGTGGGGGAGAATATCTGAGTTTTGAGTTTGGTGCTCACTTAAGACAATGTGGAATTGTTTCGCAGTTAACACCGCCTGGAACACCACAGCTTAATGGTGTGTCCGAACGTCGTAATCGTACTTTGTTAGAGATGGTGCGATCTATGATGTCTCTTACTGATTTGCCGTTATCATTTTGGGGTTATGCATTAGAAACAGCTGCATTCACTTTAAATAGGGCACCATCAAAATCCGTTGAGACGACACCATACGAACTGTGGTATGGCAAAAGGCCAAAGTTGTCGTTTCTTAAAGTTTGGGGATGTGATGCTTATGTCAAAAAGCTTCAGCCTGAAAAGCTGGAACCCAAAGCGGAAAAGTGCGTTCATAGGTTACCCAAAAGAGACAGTTGGGTACACCTTCTATCTCAAATCCGAGGGCAAAGTGTTTGTTGCTAAAAACGGAGCTTTTCTCGAGAAGGAGTTTCTCTCGAGAGAATTGAGTGGGAGGAAGATAGAACTTGACGAGGTTGTCGAACCTCTCGTCCCTCTGGATGGTGGCGCAGGGCAAGGGGAAACCTTTGTCGTTGCGACGCCGGTTGAGGAGGAAGTTAATGATGATGATCATGAAACTCCAGTTCAAGTTTCTGTTGAACCACGCAGGTCGACGAGATCACGCGTTGCTCCAGAGTGGTACGGTAATCCCGTCTTATCAATCATGTTGTTAGACAACAATGAACCTGCAAATTATGAAGAAGCAATGGTGGGCCCAGATTCCAACAAATGGCTAGAAGCCATGAAATCCGAGATAGGATCCATGTATGAGAACAAAGTGTGGACTTTGGAGATACTACCTGAGGGCCGCAAGGCTATTCAGAACAAATGGATCTTTAAGAAGAAGACGGACGCTGACGGTAATGTGACCGTTTATAAAGCTCGACTTGTGGCAAAGGGTTTTTCACAAGTTCCAGGAGTTGACTACGATGAGACTTTCTCACCCGCAGCGATGCTTAAGTCCGTCAGAATCATGTTAGCAATAGCTGCATTTTTCGATTATGAAATCTGGCAGATGGATGTCAAAACGGCGTTCCTTAACGGTTTCCTTAAGGAAGAGTTGTATATGATGCAACCCGAAGGTTTTGTCGATCCTAAAAATGCTGACAAGGTGTGCAAGCTCCAGCGATCCATTTATGGACTGGTGCAAGCATCTCGGAGTTGGAACAAACGCTTTGATGAGGTGATCAAAGCATTTGGGTTTATACAAGTGGTTGGAGAATCTTGTATTTACAAGAAAGTGAGTGGGAGCTCTGTGGCGTTTCTAATATTATATGTGGATGACATATTACTGATTGGAAACAACGTAGAGCTTTTGGAGAGCATAAAAGGTTACTTGAATAAAAGTTTCTCTATGAAGGACCTAGGAGAAGCTGCTTACATTCTAGGCATTAAGATCTATAGGGATAGATCAAACCGCCTGATAGGACTTTCACAAAGCACATACCTTGATAAAGTTTTGAAGAGGTTCAAAATGGAACAGTCCAAGAAAGGGTTCTTGCCAGTTTTACAAGGTACGAGATTGAGTAAGACTCAGTGCCCAGCAACTGATGAAGATAGAGAGCATATGCACTCCGTCCCCTATGCTTCAGCCATAGGTTCTATCATGTATGCGATGTTGTGCACTAGACCGGATGTTAGCCTGGCCATAAGTATGGCAGGTAGGTTCCAGAGTAATCCAGGAGTGGATCACTGGATAACGGTCAAGAATATCCTGAAGTACCTGAAAAGGACTAAGGAGATGTTTCTCGTGTATGGAGGTGACGAAGAGCTCGCCGTAAAAGGTTACGTCGATGCAAGCTTTGACACAGATCCGGACGACTCTAAGTCGCAAACCGGATACGTATTTATTCTTAATGGGGGTGCAGTAAGCTGGTGCAGTTCCAAGCAAAGCGTCGTAGCAGATTCTACATGTGAAGCGGAGTACATGGCTGCCTCGGAGGCGGCTAAGGAGGGTGTCTGGATGAAGCAGTTCATGACGGATCTTGGAGTGGTGCCAAGCGCACTGAATCCAATAACCTTGTTCTGTGACAACGCTGGTGCCATTGCCTTAGCAAAGGAACCACGGTTTCACAAGAAGACCAGACACATCAAACGACGCTTCAACCTCATCCGCAACTACGTCGAGGAAGAGGACGTAAATATATGCAAAGTGCACACGGATCTGAATGTAGCAGACCCGCTGACTAAACCTCTTCCACGGCCAAAACATGATCGACACCAGAACTGTATGGGTGTTAGATTTATTACAATGTAATTCACATGGTGATGTGAGGGCTAGATTATTGACTCTAGTGCAAGTGGGAGACTGTTGGAATTATGCCCTAGAGGCAATAATAAATATATAGTTATTATTATAATTCCTGTATCAAGATAATAGTTTATTATCCATGCTATAATTGTATTGAATGAAGACTCATTTACATGTGTGGATACATAGACAAAACACCGTCCCTAGCATGCCTCGAGTTGGCTAGCCAGTTGATCGATGATAGTCAGTGTCTTCTGATTATGAACAAGGTGTTGTTGTTTGATAACTGGATCACGTCATTGGGAGAATCACGTGATGGACTAGACCCAAACTAATAGACGTAGCATGTTGATCGTGTCATTTTGTTGCTACTGTTTTCTGCGTCTCAAGTATTTATTCCTATGACCATGAGATCATATAACTCACTGACACCGGAGGAATGCTTTGTGTGTATCAAATGTCGCAACGTAACTGGGTGACTATAAAGATGCTCTACAGGTATCTCCGAAGGTGTTAGTTGAGTTAGTATGGATCAAGACTGGGATTTGTCACTCCGTGTGACGGAGAGGTATCTCGGGGCCCACTCGGTAATACAACATCACACACAAGCCTTGCAAGCAATGTAACTTAGTGTAAGTTGCGGGATCTTGTATTACGGAACGAGTAAAGAGACTTGCCGGTAAACGAGATTGAAATAGGTATGCGGATACTGACGATCGAATCTCAGGCAAGTAACATACCGAAGGACAAAGGGAATGACATACGGGATTATACGAATCCTTGGCACTGAGGTTCAAACGATAAGATCTTCGTAGAATATGTAGGATCCAATATGGGCATCCAGGTCCCGCTATTGGATATTGGCCGAGGAGTCTCTCGGGTCATGTCTACATAGTTCTCGAACCCGCAGGGTCTGCACACTTAAGGTTTGACTTTGTTTTATGCGTATTTGAGTTATATGGTTGGTTACCGAATGTTGTTCGGAGTCCCGGATGAGATCACGGACGTCATGAGGGTTTCCGGAATGGTCCGGAAACGAAGATTGATATATAGGATGACCTCATTTGATTACCGGAAGGTTTTCGGAGTTACCGGGAATGTATCGGGAATGACGAATGGGTTCCGGGGGTTCACCGGGCGGGGCAACCCACCCCGGGGAAGCCCATAGGCCTTGGGGGAGACACACCAGCCCTTAGTGGGCTGGTGGGACATCCCACAAGTGGTCTATGCGCCAAGAGAAGAAAAATCAAGAGGAAAAGGAAAAAAAAGGGAGGAGGTGGGAAGGGAGGAGGACTCCCTCCCACCAAACCTAGTCCAACTCGGTTTGGGGGGGAGAGTCCTCCCCCTTGGCTCGGCCGACCCCCTTGAGGGTCCTTGGACCCCAATGCAAGGCCCCCTCCCTCCCACCTATATATACGGAGGTTTTAGGGCTGATTTGAGACGACTTTTCCACGACAGCCCGACCACATACCTCCACGGTTTTTCCTCTAGATCGCGTTTCTGCGGAGCTCGGGCGGAGCCCTGCTGAGACAAGGTCATCACCAATCTCCGGAGCGCCGTCACGCTGCCGGAGAACTCTTCTACCTCTCTGTCTCTCTTGCTGGATCAAGGAGGCCGAGATCATCGTCGAGTTGTACGTGTGCTGAACGCGGAGGTGCCGTCCGTTCGGTACTAGATCGTGGGACTGATCGCGGGATTGTTCGCGGGGCGGATCGAGGGACGTGAGGACGTTCCACTACATCAACCGCGTTCTCTAACGCTTCTGCTGTATGGTCTACAAGGGTATGTAGATCACTCATCCCCTCTCGTAGATGGACATCACCATGATAGGTCTTCGTGCGCGTAGGAAAATTTTTGTTTCCCATGCGACGTTCCCCAACATTCCCAAGCCTAGTGTATCCTATCCTCGGACCCAGGCAAGAGCTCCACCTTGTGCAGCGTGTTCACTAGAGCAATGAACTCTAGTAGGGCACGCGTAGTCATGTCCGGGGAAATGTCTTGCCACCAGCCTTTCACCATGGCCTGCTTGGCCGTATTTAACCGTGCAGGTTTTCTCACAAACGCAAAGAGGTTAGGCATTATCTCCTCTACAGCCATCCGGCAGACACTAGTCCGTCCAGAATCGTGTCGATTCGCCATCACCTAGCACACACCGTGTTGCCGCTCTATAAATCCCCAAGGACTCGCAAGAAACATGCAGATTGAACTTCTTCCAAGGTCTGTTCGGATCTGTTCTCTAGAGCCATGGCCATCTCGCCCTAAGTGCCGCATTCAACAGTCGCAAGTTGGGAACTCCCAAGCCACCGAACTCCTTTGGTGCGCAAACATGTTCCCAAGCCACCAGGAAGTGGCCTCCTTGCACGTCCCGACGCCCCTTCCACATGAATCCTCGACAAATCTTGTTGGCAGCGGCAATTGTCTTGATAGGCAAATCAATCGCAGGATCGGCGTGGAATCAAGTGTGGTGCGGAACAACTCTAGCCTGCCTGCGCGGAAGAGTAGCTTGGCCTGCTAGGCAGGCAATCGGTCCGCCATCTTGTCTATCATGTACTACAACTGAGCGGCCGAGATCTTCCGCAAGCCCAAGGGTAGCCCAAGATACTTACATGGCCAACCCAGGACCTGACACTCCATCTCGGTGATGATCTGCAACACCTGCTCCTCCGAGCATCTAATTGGGTGGGCGGAGATTTTGACTATATTAGTGTGGAGGCCCGATGTCGTGCCATAATCGCGGAGCAACACAGTGCACGCCCGAAGACTCTGCAGATCAGCCTTGATGAAGGTAACCACGTTGTCAGCATATATGGAAGTGGTACTCCGAAGACCAGCAGCAGCGAGCGGCTGTAGCACCCCAGCCACCGTGGCCGAGCGCAGGAGGTGGTGAAGAGACTCCATCACCAGGACGAACAGAAGCGTCGAGGCCGGATCCCCCTGCCGCAGACCCTAACGCTTGTAGATGACCTCGGCCGGGATTCCGTTGAGCAATATCGTGGTGGAAGATGAGGCAAGCAGGCCGGCAATCCATGACGTCCACTTGACTCCAAAACCCATATGTCTTAACACATCCAGCAAGAAGGCCCGGTTCACCGTGTTGAAGGCCTTCGTTATATCTAGCTTTAGCATCACCGCATCTTTCTTAGTGACATGCAACTTTCTCGCCATCCCCTGCACCATCATATAATTATCATGGAGCCATATCCCTTTGATAAATGCGCTCTGATGCGCCCCGACCAGGTCCGGCATCTCCTCGGTCAACCGGATGGCCAACCCCTTCGCCACGAGCTTCGGAAAATCGTGAATCAACCTATGGGTCTGAACTCCCTTATCTCCATAGCGGTCGCAGTCTTAGGAAGCAAGGTGATGAAGGCCTCCTTAATGGACGACAGCCCCCGAAAGTCCAAGCGCTGGAGAGAATCAAATGCCTCCATAACATTATCCTTAATGATCGACCAACAGGCCAATTAGAACCTGTCCGGGAACCCATCGGGCCCTGGTGCCTTGTCCAAGCCTTGTGCACGCACCGCGGTGAGGACCTCCTCCTCGGTCAAGCCACGGTCCAAATGATCAAGCACCTTACATGGCATACCAATTTCCTCCAGGTTAAGCGTGAAATCCCTCACGCCGGCCTCCCCGAGCAGGTGGGAGAAGAAATTATCCACGGCCTCGGCCATAACCTCGTGATCTGCAGTAACAACTCCGTCCACTCGAAGCTTAGGGATGTAGTTCTTCCAACGTCAGTGACTGGCATGAGCGTGAAAGTATTGACTGCACACATCACCCTCCCGCAGCCGCAACACCCTAGAACGTTGTCTAGCAATCGTGCGCTCAAGCGAGGCCAATCCCAAAAGTGTATGCTTGAGTAGCCTATTGAGCTCCATCTCCTCCACCGTAAGAGTACGTCCCTCCATGGCGACATCAAGACGCAGGATGACCTCATTTGCAATGTGGATTTGCTGCTTGACACTGTTGGGTAACGTAGCATAAATTCAAAATTTTCCTACGCATATTCAGATCTTCCTATGGAGAGACCAGCAACGAGAGAGGGGTAAGAGCATCTTCATACCTTTGAAGATCGCTAAGCGGAAGCGTTGCTAGAACGCGGTTGATGGAGTCGTACTTGCAGCGATTCCGATCTAGTGCCGAACCACGGCACCTCCGCGTTCAACACACGTGCGGCCCGGTGACGTCTCCCGCACCTTGATCCAGCAAGGAGGAGGGAGAGGTTGGGGAAGAACTCCAGCAACACGACGGTGTGGTGTCGATGGAGAGACGAGGTCTCCCGGCAGGGCTTCGCCAAGCACCGGCAGAGAGGAGGAGGAAGAGGGGTAGGGCTGCGCCGAGAGAGAGGAAAAACCATATGTCTCAATGGCCAAAACCCATCTCTATTTATAGGAGGAGGGGGAGGGGGTGCGCCACCCCTAGGGTTCCCCCCTAGGTGGTGCGGCAGCCACCAGATGGGAGGGGCCAGCGGCCAGGGCAGGGAAAGGGGGGGGGGCGCACCCTAGGTGGGCCTTGGGCCTAACCTGCGCCTAGGGTTTCCCCCCTCCCCCCTTCTCTGGTGCGCATGGGCTGGGTGAGGGGCGCACCAGCCCACCTAGGGGCTGGTTCCCTTCCCCACTTATCCCATCTAGCCTCCCGGGGTCGTTGCCCCCCTTCGGTGGTCCCCCGAGGCCACCTCCGGTGGTCCCGGTGACGCCCGAAACACTTCCGGTATCTGAAACCATCCGTCCTATATATCAATCTTTACCTCCGGACCATTCCGGAGCTCCTCGTGACGTCCGGGATCTCATCCGGGACTCCGAACAACTTTCGGTAACCTCGTATAACAATTCCCTATAACCCTAGCGTCATCGAACCTTAAGTGTGTAGACCCTACGGGTTCGGGAGACAGGCAGACATGACCAAGACACCTCTCTGGCCAATAACCATCAGCGGGGTCTGGATACCCATGGTGGCTCCCACTAGCTCCACGATGATCACATCGGATGAACCACGATATCAAGGATTCAATCAATCCCGTATACGATTCCCTTTGTCTGTCGGTATAGAACTTTCCCGAGATTCGATCGTCGGTATACCTATACCTTGTTCAATCTCGTTACCGGTAAGTCTCTTTACTCGTTTTGTAGCACGTCATCGTGTGACTAACTCCTTAGTCACATTGAGCTCATGATGATGTTCTACCGAGTGGGCCCAGAGATACCTCTCCATCACACGAAGTAACAAATCCCGATCTCGATTCGTACCAACCCAACAGACACTTTCGAAGGTACCCGTAGTGCACCTTTATAGTCACCCAGTTACGTTGTGACGTTTGATACACCCAAAGCAATCCTACGGTATCCGGGAGTTGCACAATCTCACGATCAAAGGAAAAGATACTTGACATTATAAAAGCTTTAGCATACGAACAATACGATCTAGTGCTAGGCTTAGGATTGGGTCTTGTCCATCACATCATTCTCCCAATGATGTGATCCTGTTATCAATGACATCTAATGCCCATGATCAGGAAACCATGATCATCTATTGACTAACGAGCTAGCTAACTAGAGGCTTGCTAGGGACACATTGTGATCTATTTATTCACACATGTATTACTGTTTCCTGTTAATACAATTATAGCATGAACAATAGACGATTATCATGAACAAGGAAATATGATAATAACCATTTTATTATTGCCTCTAGGGCATATTTCCAACAGTCTCCCACTTGCACTAGAGTCAATAATCTAGTTACATTGTGATGTATCGAACACCCATATCATTATGCTGTTGATCATGTTTTGCTCGTGGAAGAGGTTTAGTCAACGGGTCTGCAATATTCAGATCCGTGTGTACTTTAGAAATATCTATCACTCCACTCTGGACATGGTCCTGGATGGAGTTGTAGCGGCGTTTGATGTGCTTCGTCTTCCGGTGAAACCTAGGCTCCTTGGCTATGCCAATGGCTCCAGTGTTATCATAGAAGAGTGTCATGGGACCCGACGCGCTTGGAACCACTCCAAGGTCGGTGATGAGCTCCTTCATCCAAATTCCTTCATGAGCCGCTTCTGAAGCAGCTATGTACTCCGCTTCACATGTAGATGCTGCCACGACTTCTTGCTTGCTGCTGCACCAGCTCACTGCCCCACCATTCAACACATATACGTATCCGGTTTGTGACTTTGAGTCATCCGGATCTGTGTCGAAGTAGCGTCGACGTAACCCTTTACGACGAGCTCTTCATCACCTCCATAAACGAGAAACATTTCCTTAGTCCTTTTCAGGTACTTAAGGATATTCTTGACCGCTGTCCAGTGTTCCATACCGGGATCACTTTGGTACCTCCCTACCAAACTTATGGCAAGGTTTATATCAGGTCTGGTACACAGCATGGCATACATTAGAGAGCCCACGGCTGAAGCGTAGGGGACAGAACTCATCTTCTCTCTATCTGCTGCCGTGGTCGGCGACTGAGTCTTACTCAATCTCATACCTTGCAAAACTGCAAGAACCCTTTCTTTGAGTTTTCCATATTGAACTTCTTCAATATCTTGTCAAGGTATGTACTTTGCGAAAGACCTATGAGGCGTCTCGATCTATCTCTATAGATCTTGATGCCTAATATGTATGCAGCTTCTCCAAGGTCCTTCATTGAAAAACTCTTGTTCAAATAGGCCTTTATGCTCTCCAACATCTCTATATTATTCCCCATCAATAATATGTCATCCACATACAGTATGAGGAAAGCTACAGAGCTCCCACTCACTTTCTTGTACAGACAGGCTTCTCCGTAAACATGTATGAACCCAAACGCTTTAATCACCTCATTAAAGCGAATGTTCCAACTCCGAAATGCTTGCACCAGCCCATAGATGGAGCGCTGGAGCTTGCACACTCTGTTAGCACCCTTAGGGTCGACAAAACCTTCTCGTTGTATCATATACAACTCTTCCTTAAGGTTCCCGTTAAGGAACGTTGTTTTGACGTCCATTTGCCAAATTTCATAATCATAAAAGGCGGCAATTGCTAACATGATTCGGACTGATTTCACCTTCGCTACGGGAGAGAAAGTCTCTTCGTAGTCAACTCCTTGAATTTGTCGAAAACCCTTTGCGACAAGTCGAGCTTTGTAAACGGTTACATTACCGTTTGCATCAATCTTCTTCTTGAAGATCCATTTATTTTCTATGGCTCGCCGGTCATCGGGCAAGTCCACCAAAGTCCATACTTTGTTCTCATACATGGATCCTATCTCGGATTTCATAGCCTCAAGCCATTTGTTGGAATCCGGGCCCGCCATCGCTTCTTCATAGTTCGAAGGTTCACCATTGTCTAACAACATGATTTCCATCACAGGGTTGTCGTACCACTCTGGTGCGGAGCGTGCCCTTGTGGACCTTCGCGGTTCAGTAGTAACTTGATCCGAAGCTTCATGATCATCATCATTAACTTCCTCTACAGTTGGAGTAGGCGCCACAGGAACAACTTCCCGCGCTGCGCTACTATCCTGTTCGAGAGGGGGTGTAATTACCTCATCAAGTTCTACCTTCCTCCCACTTACTTCTTTCGAGAGAAACTCTTTCTCTAGAAAGGATCCGTTCTTGGCAACAAATGTTTTACCTTCGGATCTAAGGTAGAAGGTATACCCAATAGTTTCCTTAGGGTATCCTATGAATACGCATTTCTCCGCTTTGGGTTCGAGCTTTTCTGGTTGAAGTTTCTTCACATAAGCATCGCAGCCCCAAACTTTAAGAAACGACAACTTAGGTTTCTTGCCAAACCGTAGTTCATACGGTGTCGTCTCAACGGATTTAGACGGTGCCCTATTTAAAGTGAATGTTGCAGTTTCTAATGCGTATCCCCAAAATGATAGCGGTAAGTTGGTAAGAGACATCATAGATCGTACCATATCTAATAAAGTGCGATTACGACGTTCAGACACTCTGTTGCGTTGCGGTGTGCTAGGCAGCGTCAGTTGTGAAACGATTCCACACTTCCTTAGGTGTGTGCCAAAATCGTGACTCAAATATTCTCCTTCACGATCAGATCGTAGACATTTAATTTTTCTGTCACGTTGATTCTCAACCTCACTCTGAAATTCCTTGAACTTTTCAAACGTCTCAGATTTGTGCTTCATCAAGTAGATATACCCATACCTACTCAAATCATCGGTGAGAGTGAGAACATAACGATAACCACCGCGAGCTTCAACGTTCATTGGACCACACACACATCAGTATGTATTATTCCCAATAAGTCGGTTGCTCTCTCCATTATTCCTGAGAATGGAGTCTTAGTCATCTTGCCCATGAGGCACGGTTCGCATGTGTCAAATGATTCAAAGTCAAGAGACTCTAATAGTCCATCAGTATGGAGCTTCTTCATGCGCTTAACGACGACAAGACCAAGGCGGCAGTGCCACAAGTACGTGGGACTATCATTATCAACTTTACATCTTTTGGTACTCACACTATGAATATGTGTAACATCACGATCGAGATTCATCAAGAATAAACCATTCACCAGCGGAGCATGACCATAAAACATATCACTCATATAAATAGAACAACCATTATTCTCTGACTTAAATGAGTAGCCGTCTCGCATTAAGCAAGACCCTGATACAATGTTCATGCTTAAAGCTGGTACTAAATAACAATTATTAAGGTTTAAAACTAATCCCGATGGTAGATGTAGAGGTAGCGTGCTGACGGCGATCACATCGACCTTTGAACCATTCCCGACGCGCATCGTCACCTCGTCCTTGGCCAGTCTCCGCTTATTCCGCAGTTCCTGCTTTGAGTTGCAAATGTGAGCAACAGCACCGGTATCAAATACCCAGGAGCTACTACGAGCGCTGGTAAGGTACACATCAATAACATGTATATCACATATACCTTTAACGTTGCCCGCCTTCTTGTCCGCTAAGTATTTGGGGCAGTTCCGCTTCCAGTGACCCTTTCCCTTGCAATAGAAGCACTCAGTCTCAGGCTTGGGTCCGTTCTTTTTCTTCTTCCCGGCATCTGGCTTACCGGGCGCGGCAACAGCTTTGCCATCTTTCTTGAAGTTCTTCTTACCCTTGCCTTTCTTGAAACTAGTGGTCTTGTTGACCATCAACACTTGATACTCTTTCTTGATTTCTACTTCTGCAGACTTGAGCATCGAGTACAACTCGGGAATGGTCTTCTCCATCCTTTGCATGTTGTAGTTAACCACAAAGCCTTTGTAGCTTGGTGGGAGAGACTGGAGGATTCTGTCAATTATAGCATCATCCGGAAGTTCGACCTCAAGTGAAGTCAGACGACCGTGTAACCCAGACATTTTGAGTATGTGCTCACAGACAGAACTATTCTCCTCCATCTTACAACTAAAGAACTTGTCGGAGACTTCATATCTCTCGACACGGGCATGAGCTTGAAAAACTAGCTTCAGCTCCTGGAACATCTCATATGCCCCGTGTTGCTCAAAACGCCTTTGGAGCCCCGTTTCTAAACTGTGTAACATGCCACACCTAACCAGAGAGTAGTCATCACTCCGCGTTTGCCAGACGTTCAGAATGTCTTGGGCTGCCGCGGGAGCGGGAGGGTCACCTAGCAGCGCATCAAGGACATAAGCCTTTTTAGCTGCTTCAAGGATGAGCTTCAAGTTGCGAACCCAGTCCGCATAGTTGCTACCATCATCTTTCAGCTTGTTTTTCTCTAGGAATGCGTTGAAATTGAGGTTGACGTTGGACATCTACAATATTTATAAAGACAACTTTTAGACTAAGTCATGACAATAAAGTTCATTTAATCAAATTAAGTATGAACTCCCACTTAAATCGACATCCCTCTAGTCATCTAAGTGATACATGATCCATGTTGACTAACCCGTGTCCGATCATCACGTGAGACGGACTAGTCACCATGGTGAGCAACTCCATGCTGATCGTATTCAACCATACGACTCATGTTCGACCTTTCGGTCTCTTGTATTTGAGGTCATGTCTGCACATGCTAAGCTCGTCGAGTCAACCTAGGTGTTTCGCGTGTGTAAATCTGCCTTACACCCGTTGTATGCGAACGTTAGAATCTATCACACCCGATCATCACGTGGTGCTTCGAGACAACGAACCTTCGCAACGGTGCACACTTAGGGGAATACGTTCTCGAAATTTTAAGAGGGGTCATCTTATTATGCTACCGTCGTTCTAAGCAATAAGATGTAAAACATGATAAACATCACAATGCCCTCATATAGTGACATGATATGGCCATTATCATCTTTACTCTTTCGATCTCCATCTTCAGGCATCGCATGATCATCATCGTCACCGGCGTGACACCATGATCTCTATCATCATGATCTCCATAATCGTGTCTCCGTGAAGTCGTCACGCCAACTACTACTATCACTACTACTATAGCTAACCGTTAGCAATGAAGTAAAAGTAGTAAGCACATGGCGTTGCATCTCATACAATAAATTAAGACAACTCCTATGGCTCCTGCCGGTTGTCATACTCATCGACATGCAAGTCGTGAAACCTATTACAATAACATGATCATCTCATACATCATACATGCAACATCACAACTTTGGCCATATCACATCACATGTCAAACCCTGCAAAAACAAGTTAGACGTCCTCTAATTGTTGTTGCAAGTTTTACGTGGATGATTTGGGTTTCTAGCAAGAACGCCTTCTTTCCTACGTGACAGCCACAACGATGGTATGCCAAAGCTATTTAGCCTTCATAAGGACCCTTTTCATCAAATCGAATCCGACTAGAGTAGGAGAGACAGACACCCGCTAGCCACCTTTATGCACGGTGTGCATGTCTGTCGGTGGAACCAGTCTCACGTAAGCGTACGTGTAAAGTCGGTCCGGGCCACTTCATCCCACAATACCGCCGGAAAAGAATAAGACTAGTAGCGGCAAGCAAATTGACAAATCATCGCCCACAACTTTTGTGTTCTACTCGTGCATAGAATCTACGCATGGAAAACCTGGCTCGGATGCCACTGTTGGGTAACGTAGCATAAACTCAAAATTTTCCTACGCATATTCAGATCTTCCTATGGAGAGACCAGCAACGAGAGAGGGGTAAGAGCATCTTCATACCTTTGAAGATCGCTAAGCGGAAGCGTTGCTAGAACGCAGTTGATGGAGTCGTACTCGCAGCGATTCCGATCTAGTGCCGAACCACAGCACCTCCGCGTTCAACACACGTGCGGCCCGGTGACGTCTCCCACACCTTCATCCAGCAAGGAGGAGGGAGAGGTTGGGGAAGAACTCCAGCAACACGACGGCGTGGTGTCGATGGAGAGACGAGGTCTCCCGGCAGGGCTTCGCCAAGCACCGGCACAGAGGAGGAGGAAGAGGGGCACGGCTACGCCGAGAGAGAGGAAAATTCGTATGTCTCAATGGCCAAAACCCCTCTCTATTTATAGGAGGAGGGGGAGGGGGGTGTGCCACCCCTAGGGTTCCCCCCTAGGTGGTGCGGCAGCCACCAGATGGGAGGGGGCGGTGACCAGGGCAGGGAAAGGGGGGGCGCACCCTAGGTGGGCCTTGGGCCTCACCTGCGCCTAGGGTTTCCCCCCTCCCCCTTCTTTGGTGCGCATGGGCTGGGTGGGGGCGCACCAGCCCACCTAGGGGCTGGTTCCCATCCCCACTTAGCCCATATAGCCTCCCGGGGTCGTTGCCCCCCTTCGGTGGTCCCCCGGGGCCACCTCCGGTGGTCCCGGTGACGCCCGAAACACTTTCGGTATCCGAAACCATCCGTCCTATATATCAATCTTTACCTGCGGACCATTCCGGAGCTCCTCATGACGTCCGGGATCTCAACCGGGACTCCGAACAACTTTCGGTAACCTCGTATAACAATTCCCTATAACCCTAGCATCATCGAACCTTAAGTGTGTAGACCCTACGGGTTCGGGAGACAGGCAGACATGACCGAGACACCTCTCTGGCCAATAACCATCAGCGGGGTCTGGATACCCATGGTGGCTCCCACTATCTCCACGATGATCTCATCGGATGAACCACGATGTCAAGGATTCAATCAATCCCGTATACGATTCCCTTTGTCTGTCAGTATAGAACTTGCCCGAGATTCGATCGTCGGTGTACCTATACCTTGTTCAATCTCGTTACCGGTAAGTCTCTTTACTCGTTCCGTAGCACGTCATCGTGTGACTAACTCCTTAGTCACATTGAGCTCATGATGATGTTCTACCGAGTGGGCCCAGAGATACCTCTCCGTCACACGGAGTGACAAATCCCGATCTCGATTCGTACCAACCCAACAGACACTTTCGGAGGTACCCGTAGTGCACCTTTATAGTCACCCAGTTACGTTGTGACGTTTGATACACCCAAAGCACTCCTACGGTATCCGGGAGTTGCACAATCTCACGATCAAAGGAAAAGATACTTGACATTAGAAAAGCTTTAGCATACGAACAATACGATCTAGTGCTAGGCTTAGGATTGGGTCTTGTTCATCACATCATTCTCCCAATGATGTGATCCCGTTATCAATGACATCTAATGCCCATGATCAGGAAACCATGATCATCTATTGACTAACGAGCTAGCTAACTAGACGCTTGCTAGGGACACATTGTCATCTATTTATTCACACATGTATTACTGTTTCCTATTAATACAATTATAGCATGAACAATAGACGATTATCATGAACAAGGAAATTTGATAATAACCATTTTATTATTGCCTCTAGGGCATATTTCCAACATACACTTCCGACGAACTTGTTGCTCCAACTAGCCAACCCCTTGGTCGTAGCCTTTAGCTTGGCCGAAAGCCTCTTGAAGGGATTCTGCACAAACGGCTGGCTGCTCCAAGCCGACTGCACCACCTCCTGGAACCCATCAACCTTCGTCCAAAAGGACTCGAAGTGAAAACGTCTACCTCTCCTTAAGTTAGCCTCGAGAACCAAGTGCAACGGGCGGTGATCAAAAACACTCGTACCGAGTGCCGAAAGGAACGAAGTGGGGTATAGGGCCTCCCACTCCACTTAAACGAGCACTCTATCCAACTTTTCCAGCGTAGACGCCACACGCTCATTCGACCAGGTGTACCTCCTACCATTGAGGTAAATCTCATGCATGTCCAAATATGAAATGCATCTCCTAAACCGCCCCATCATCTGCCTATTAATTCCGCCGTTGCTCTTATCCGATGGGTCCGCAATCAGATTAAAATCATCGGCAAGCATCCAAGGACCTGCATGTAAATCCCGAATCTCCCTAAGTTCGTGCATGAAACCAATATTCTCCGCGTCCTCCTGGGGCCCATATACCCCGGTGCACCACCAACCAACCGACCCGGAGAATTGCACCCATGTCGTGACCGAGTTGTCCGTGACAAGAGGATTAGAGAGCAACACACTAGCTGACTTGACAGCCAGCAAAATGCCGCCATGCGGCCTCACCGCCGATGCGTAGAAGAACTGATCAAAACACTAGTAGAAAACAGGGCTATCGTTCAGCCCTGTCCAGCCCATTAGTCCCGGTTCTTCAAGAACCGGGACCAATGGGGGGTATTAGACCCGGTTCGTGAGCCCAGGGGGGCGGCCGGGGCCTCGTGAGCATTAGTCCCGGTTCGCGTGGAACCATTTGTCCCGGTTCGAGCCACGAACCGGGACCAATGGTCCTCGCTGCTGGCCCACAACCATTGATCCCGGTTCGTGGCATGAACCGGGACAGAAGGGGTGGCTTTAGTCCCGGTTCATGCCACAAACCGGGACAAATAACTTGCCTATATATACCCACCGCCGCGGCAGAGCACTCCACAGTGCTCTGTTTTTTTAATCCGGCGAGGAGAGGGCATTTGGGTGCTCTAGTTCACCTCCTATGCACATGAGGTGTTCGATGAAATGCTCGAGTCACACTAGTTAAGCTTTCTCCTCTCGAAGCTCGACCTAGGAGCTCCATTTTTTCGAGATTTGTATAGATTTAGGGGTCTGTCACGCCCCGTCCCCGTTTTCACCGCCATTGATCGCCCGCGCCGATCTCGTCGCCGGCACCACCGTGGTGAGCCTCTTGTTCTTATCTTCTTTATGATACTTGTCTGATTTTCTTAGTTTAGATAGATATTTGTCTGATTTTCTTAATTTTGACACACATAATTATATGTAATGCATGCAGATGAACCGGCAATGGATGTATGATGACAGACACACCTCCGAGTACATTAAGGGCGTGCATATTTTTCTCGAAGTGGCTGAGGCAAACAAGCATAATGGTTTTATGTGTTGTCCATGCAGTAAATGTGGGAATACGAAGTCTTACTCTGACCGGAAAATCCTTCACACCCACCTGCTTTACAAGGGTTTCATGCCACACTATAATGTTTGGACGAGGCACGGAGAAATAGGGGTTATGATGGAAGACGACGAAGAAGAAGACGATGACAACTATGTGCCCCCTGAATACGGTGATGCTACAACGGGGGGAGCTGCTGAAGACCAATAGGAACCAGACGATGTGCCCGATGATGCTGCAATGGGGGAAGCTGCTGAAGATCAAGAGAAACCAGACGATGTGTCCGATGATAATCTCCGCCGGGTCATTGTCGATGCAAGGACGCAATGCGAAAGTCAAAAGGAGAAGCTGAAGTTCGATTGCATGTTAGAGGATCACAAAAAAAGGCAGGAAGTTGACTTCATTCCTGACCTGGAGGATGCCCGATAGTACGTATGCAGCAAAGAAGGTCGTATGCCCTCTAGGATTGGAGGTGCAGAAGATACATGCATGCCCTAATGACTGCATCCTCTACCACGGTACGTACGAGGATTTGAACGCATGCCCGGTATGCGGTGCATTGCCGTATAAGATCAGACGAGATGACCCTGGTGATGTTGACGGCGAGCCCCGCAGGAAGAGAGTTCCTGCGAAAGTGATATGGTGTGATCCTATAATACCACGATTGAAACGACTGTTCAAAAACAAAGAGCATGCCAAGTTTATGCGATGGCACAGTGAGGACCGTAAGAAAGGCAGGAAGTTGAGAGCACCCACTGACGGGTCGCAGTGGAGAAAACTCGAGAGAGAGTACTGGGTTGAGTTTGCACGTGACCCAAGGAACATATGGTTTGGTTTAAGCACGGATGGCATTAATCCTTTCGGGGAGCAGAGCAGCAATCACAGCACCTGGCCCGTGACTCTATGTATGTATAACCTTCCTCCTTGGATGTGCATGAAGCGGAAGTTCATTATGATGCCAGTTCTCATCCAAGGCCCTAAGCAACCCGGCAACGACATTGATGTGTACCTAAGGACATTAGTTAAAGAACTTTTACAGTTGTGGAATGGAAACGGTGTACGTGCGTGGGATGAGCACAAACAGGAGGAATTTAACCTGCACGCATTGTTGTTTGTAACCATCAACGATTGGCCCGCTCTCAGTAACCTTTCAGGACACACAAACAAGGGATACCACGCATGCACGCACTGTTTAGCTGACACCGAAAGTATATACCTGGGAAGCTGCAGGAAGAATGTGTACCTGGGCCATCGTCGATTTCTTCCGACCAACCATCAATGTCGAAAGAAAGGCAAGCATTTCAAAGGCGAGGCAGATCACCGGAAGAAGCCCGCCATGCGTACCGGTGATCACGTACTTGCTATGGTCAATGATTTACACGTAATCTTTGGAAAGGGTCCCGACGGACTAGCTGTTCCGAGTGACGTTGGAGGACACGCACCCATGTGGAAGAAGAAATCTATATTTTGGGACCTACCCTACTGGAAAGACCTAGAGGTCCGCTCTTCGATAGACGTGATGCACGTGACGAAGAACCTTTGCGTCAACCTGCTAGGCTTCTTGGGCATGTATGGGAAGACAAAATATACAGCTGAGGCACGGGAGGACCTGCAACATTTGCACGAAAAAGACGGCATGCCTCCAAAGCAGTATGAAGGTCCTGCCAGCTACGCTCTTACCAAATAAGAGAAGGAAATCTTCTTTGAATGCCTGCTTAGTATGAAAGTCCCGACTGGCTTCTCATCGAATATAAAGGGAATAATAAATATGGCAGAGAAAAAGTTTCAGAACCTAAAGTCTCATGACTGCCACGTGATTATGACGCAACTGCTTCCGGTTGCCTTGAGGGGGCTTCTACCGGAAAACGTCCGATTAGCCATTGTGAAGCTATGTGCATTCCTCAATGCAATCTCTCAGAAGGTGATCGATCCAGTAATCATACCAAGGCTAAGGAGTGATGTGGTGCAATGTCTTGTCAGTTTCGAGCTGGTGTTCCCACCATCCTTCTTCAATATCATGATGCACGTCCTAGTTCATCTAGTTGACGAGATTGTCATTTTGGGCCCCGTATTTCTACACAATATGTACCCCTTTGAGAGGTTCATGGGAGTCCTAAAGAAATATGTCCGTAACCGTGCTAGGCCAGAAGGAAGCATCTCCATGGGCCATCAAACAGAGGATGTCATTGGGTTTTGTGTTGACTTCATTCCTGACCTTAAGAAGATAGGTCTCCCTAAATCGCGGTATGAGGGGAGACTGACTGGAAAAGGCATGCTTGAAGGGGAGACAATAACATGCAGGGACGGATATTCTTGGTCTGAAGCACACTGCACAGTTCTACAGAACTCTACCTTGGTGACCCCTTATGTCGATGAACACAAGAACAGTCTGCGCTCCAAACACCCGGAGCAGTGCGACGACTGGATTACATGTGAACACATCAGGACTTTCAGCAGTTGGTTGGAAACACGTCTCAGAGATGAAAACACCGTTTGTGATGAGATGTACTCGTTGTCCAGGGGACCATCTTGGACTGTTACGATTTGGAAAGGATACGAGATAAATGGGAATATATTTTACACGATCGCCCAAGATCAAAAGAGCACCAACCAAATCAGCGGTGTTCGCTTTGATGCAGCCACCGAGAGGGGAAAGGACACATATTATGGTTACATAGTGGACATATGGGAACTTGACTACGGAGTAGATTTTAAGGTCCCTTTGTTTAAGTGCAAATGGGTCAATCTGTTAGGAGGCGGGGTACAGGTAGACCCACAGTACGGAATGACAACAGTGGATGTGAACAATCTTGGGTACACTGACGAACCGTTCGTCCTAGCCAATGATGTGGCACAGGTTATCTATGTGAAGGACATGTCTACCAAACCAAAAAAAAGAAAAAATAAGGAAGTGAATACATCATACGATGAGCCAAAGCGCCACATAGTTCTTTCAGGAAAAAGGGACATCGTGGGAGTGGAGGGCAAGACAGACATGTCCGAAGATTATGAAAAGTTTCATGAAATTCCTCCCTTCAAAGTCAAGGCTCACCCAAGCATCCTGATAAATGATGAAGATTATCCATGGTTACGGCGCAATAAGGAAAGGACACAAGCGAAGAAAAAGTGGAGACTTTCTCCACAACTATTATGATGATACCATGCCAACTTTCAACCTTTTTGTAGTTCATTTGAAATACATGTTGTAACAGACAAGTTTCCGTATGAATATGCATGTTTTAACAGACAAGTTTCCGTATAAAATGCCTTTGTAACAGCCTTAGAACTGGTACTAAAGGAATCAACTAAAAAGATTTTATAAACCTCTAGTATTATTGAAACTAAAATTATATAGAATTTTGTTACAAACTCTAATAGCAAAAAGAATTATCATAAAAGAAAATAAATAAGTAATTAGAATTTTGTTCAAAACATTAAAAGCAAAAAAGAATTATCATAAAAGAAAATAAATAAGTAATTAGAATTTTGTTACAAACTTTAATAGCAAAAAAGAATTATCGTAAAA
Source organism: Hordeum vulgare subsp. vulgare (assembly GCF_904849725.1). Classification (NCBI taxonomy): domain Eukaryota; kingdom Viridiplantae; phylum Streptophyta; class Magnoliopsida; order Poales; family Poaceae; genus Hordeum; species Hordeum vulgare. Next base: position 203,743,661 of record NC_058519.1, on the reverse strand, counting down.
GAAAATAAATAAGTAATTAGAAACCACTCCGAGCCCCTCTCGGCTAGCGAGGTGGGACTAAACATAGCACCGCACCGCGCCAGCACATGCCCTTTGGTCCCGGTTGGTATTTATTTGTTAAAAAATGGACTAAAAAGAATGAATTAAAAAGAATCAAATAAAACATTAATAAAAAGAATGAACTAAAAAATCAAAATATATCAACTAAAAAAGTTTTCATAAAATCTAAAAAAATTACAACAAAATAGATGCGCTTATAGAGAAAATTCAACCTAAACACCCTTCAATTTTTAGGTTGAATTTTATTTATAAGACACTTCGAATAAGCAGCCGTAGAGGGGCTTATAAACCATTAACAGGGCGCATCGCTTGGCGAGGTGGGACTAAACTTCTTCGGAACTTCCGCGAACACACCTTTCGTCCCGGTTGGTGGCACCAACCGGGACTAAAGGGGTGCATTGGTCCCGGTTTGTGCCACCAACCGGGACCAAAGGTCTCTGTTTCCCGTCCTTTGGGCTGCTGAAAAAAGGCCTTTGGTCCTCGTTGGTGCCACCAACCGGGACCAAAGGTCTCTGTTTCCCGCCCTTTGGGCCGCTGAAAAGAGGCCTTTGGTCCCGGTTGGTGCCATGAATCGGGACCAATGCCTTTGCTATATAAGCCAACACTTTGGAAATTTCAGATTTCACTGTACCGCGAGCTCATCCACGCCCGACGACACCGCGAGCTCATCCACGGCGCCGCCAAGCTGCCCCGTCGCTTTCGCCCGTCCCCCGTCCCCCTCCGACCCTCGAGCTCGTCGCCGTCGCCCGTCGCCCTCCGCCCCCACCCCCCGCCGACGTCGCCCTCCGCCGCCCCCGAGCCATCGCCCGTCACCGTCGCCCTCGCCCTCCACCCCCCCCCCCCCCCCCCCCGCCGCCGTCGCCCTCGCCCTCGCCACCCACGCCGTTGCCCCGGTCGCCCACGCCGTCGCCCCGGTCGCCCTCGATGTGAGCCGCCGCCACGGCTCTGTTATTTTGATTTATTGTTTTTATTTTTTGATTTTTTTTTGGTGATATTATTGTTGAATATGCATGTATGTATGTTCATATATATGCAAAGATCGAATATGTCAAATTTGTAGTCATCCAGATCTTTGTTCGAAACCTTTCTTTTTTAAAAATTAAACTAACAATGTTTTTAATTTCTTGTACCATATGTTTGTGTTCTAGTTTGCAAGATGTTATCTAGATAGTATGCATCTGGTAATAACTAAAGAAAATAAATTCGCGTATTAGTTGATTAAGATCAAGGAAGGAGATATTGACATTTTTCCATAACAGGTACAAGTACTTATGTTAGAAATTCCATGGAATAATGCCTACTGTTGAAAAAGAAGTGACAATTATAGGATAAAAATAATCATTGTAGGCACGAACGTAGAAGAAACATATAGCATTATTTTGATAGTCCTACGAATCTAATACTTGTGCATCTCGACCTATTTTGGTAGTCCTGCATATCGGATACTCTAGGAACATCATTTCCTTTGATATGCTTATCCTATGGGATTAGATATGCAATTTTTGCTCACTGGAATAAACATTTCTGCCACTTTGGCAAAACTTATGGTAGTTGAATTAATCTAATGTTGTTACCAACCAAAAGATGGCATATATTAATTCTTGTTCATTAGATTGTTAGTTATAGTGCAATATGAGACAGATAATTAACAACTAGTATTACCACCATAGTGAATATAGCTTTGGTTTTATTTATTTATAGTAAGTGCTTAGTAGTTGAACTAGTTGATTTAATAAACTACTTTATTTTACTATATATAGAAATAGTTTATTTTTAGCAAGAAAATTAATAGAACTAGTTTATTTTTTTGTTTATTTTACGATGCCTATCCCGCATCCTCCTCGTCGACTCGGCGGAGGACACCTGCTTGATCAGAGGGGCCCTGTCCGGGACTGGGCTCCGCTCGGCTGGTATTGGGAGGTGCTACCTTCCGGGGAGCGTAGGTTGGTGAGGAGGCAGCCCGTTGTTGACCCGATACTTGTTTGGTGGCAGTTGCGTGGGCTAGTGACGGTGCCGAGGCTTCCGGACACCGTGGAGGTGGTACGTCACCATGTCAGCGAGGAGGACGAGCACGTCCGTCGCTACATGGTTGCATTAGAGGGCAGGTTCTCCAATACCTGGCAGGTTCTTCAGGGATCTCATTGGAGCTATGATCCTGTGATGGTTCCTTCTCTTTGGGTGTCCATCGCCCGCGACGATACCCGTCGGGCGCTACGGTTCTAGCTGTATTAGTGATGTTATATGTATGACAAGAGATGATGTAGTTTTGCTTATAATTGAATGCATGCTAATTTGAATACTACTTTATTTTACGATTTGGTTTTGCTTATTGAATGCTCAAATTAGAAAAGTACTCCTACTTTGAATGCTAAAATTGGAGAGCACTATGCAGAAAAGTCCTACCTAATACTGATGATCATGTTGTTGTAAATGTTGTATGACAATGTTGTAAAGGGAAGTAATTGGTCTCTTCAGCTGCTTTTCAGAGATGGAGTTCTTCACGATTATACTTGAGAAATCCTGCAGCAGGCAGGTGCTGCCGGACAATTTTGTGAAGATGTTGGACGGCCATCGGCCACAGAACATGAAGCTGAGGCAGGCCGGCAACGGGCTTGGAAAGCTGTGGGACGTGGAGGTGGTGTTCGACACCGATGGAAGCATGTACCTAGATCGTGGCTGGAAGCAGTTCGTCCATGCCTACGACCTGTGGCACGGGTACTTCCTTGTCTTCAGGTACGACGGCAACGTCACGTTCGCCGTGAAGGTGTTCGACAAGTCTATGTGTCGGAGGCGCTACCAGGACGACGACGATGCCAGTATGCTCTATCTCTTCTTCCTCTCCATTAGGCTATGTCTCACACCCATTTTTAAAAAAACTTTTTTTGCATTTGGCAAGACAATGGGAGCAGGAGCAGAGAGTACTGACAATGTTGTAAAGGGTAGTAATTGGTCTCTTCTGCAACTTTTCAGAGATGGAGTTCTTCACGATTATACTTGAGAAATCCTCCAGCGGTCAGGTGCTGCCGGACAATTTTGTGAAGATGTTGGACGGTCATCGGCCACAGAACATGAAGCTTAGGCAGGCCGGCAACGGGCTTCGCAAGCTGTGGGACGTGGCGTTGGCGTTCGACACCGATAGAAGCATGTATCTAGATCGTGGCTGGAAGCAGTTCTTCCGTGCCTACGACCTGCGGCACTTGTACTTCCTTGTCTTCAGGTACGACGACAATGCCATGTTCGCCGTGAAGGTGTTCGACACGACTATGTGTCGGAGGCGCTACCAGGACGACGACGATGCCAGTACGCTCTGTCTCTTCTTCCTATCCATTAGGCTATGTCTCACACCCATTTTTTTAAAAACTTTTTTGCATTTGGCAAGGCAATGGGAGCAGGAGGAGCGAGTACTGCGACAGGTGCTATGTCTATGGCAGCAGCGACTCTGGCTATAGCAAAAGTAGCAACGACTCTGGCTACAGCAAAATTAGCAGCGACGATGGCCTCGCGATGGTGATCCCACAGCTGGGTGACACGGTCATGCCAATTCTGGTAGAGGAGTACATCACACAGCCTGGCCTGGGGCTTCGCCGCTCTAAGCGCATCAGGATGATGAAGGAGAAGGTGAAGAAGCAGGAGTGAATATCTTAAGAACCTGATGGAGCTTTAATCTTTATAGTGTAAACCTTTTAAGTACGATAGTGTTGAACTGCTACTGCACTTTAAGTATGATGGTGGTGTGCCTGATGAAATTTTGTGCATGCTCATGGATGCTCATTGATGAAAGATAAAATTATTTCTTTTTGTGCTTGCTCATGGATGCTCCTTGGTTGGTGTATAACAACCTAAATTAACCCCTAAATCAGCCCCTTTCAAAAAAAACTCAGCTTCAGCCAAGTGCTGACGCGTGGATGTCTTTTGGTCCTGGTTGGTGTCACCAACCGGGACTAAAGACCCCCCTGCCTGGCCTGGCCGCAGCGGCCATGTGGAGGCCCATCTGTCCCGATTGGTGTAAGAACCGGGACTAAAGGCCGAGGGCATTAGTAACGATCTTTTAGTCCCGGTTCCAAAACCGGGACAGAAGGCCCTTACGAACCGGGACAAAAGGCCCTTTTTCTACTAGTGAAAGCAGGACCAAGACATTTCCGCACTAGCGCAGGAGACATGTCCTGAATTTTAGTTTCCTGAAGAAAAACCACACTCGCACCTGAGCTCCAAATGATGTTATTTATAGCATTTTGTTTCACCGGGTTATTCATCCCGCGTACATTCCACACCACCACAACCTGACTCGCATCAGCCATAGAAAGGCCTACGAGCAACTAGGGAGCTGCACCTAAAGTGCCAGCTCCCCCACGCCCCTCCCCAGTGGCAATACGCCAGCTTGCCAACCAAAGAGTCCCACAATAGTCGTGATATGCGACTGTTGAAGCGGTCTAGAGAACAACTTGATATACGCCTGCATGGCCTCGTCTCCAATCACCTTGCCTTCCCGAGCGATCCCAAGTTGCACCATGAGCGTGCGTTGCTACGTTTTCACCGAAGCCCCACTCGTGAGCCCGCCATTGATGCGCAAGCTATGTCACACCGTGGTAGCAGGGTCATGCGCCGCTTCATCCACATTGTCTTGGGCCTGGGCAAGACAGGAGTGACTTTCTTCTTGTACCGCGTACTGAACCGAGAAATGGAGGCTGAAATGGAATCCTGCGCCTCCCCTCCACATGTGCGAGAGAGACTGACGACAAAAGTCTCCTAACCTGCATGTTCTGCACGCAGGGAGATCCCCATCCTGACCGAGCGTCATCCCAGCTGGGTGTTGAAGCCGACAAATCCCGATCCTCACTCCGCGCGCCCGGCAAAAGCAGGCAAAATTGACAAAAATGACTCCTGGGGGAAAGAACTCATGGAGTGACCCCTCGGGGAAAATATGTCACCCGGCTGATCCTTTTGTGTGACGCCCGACACCTAGGCGCCACACCACACTCTGTGACGCCTAGTCGTTCGGCGCCACACCCCCGACCACCTGGCAAGGAGGGCCCACCCCCGAGGCCGTGTGACGCCTAAGCCTCAGGTGTCACACATTGTAATGTGTGGCGCCGAACGCTTAGGCGCCACACATTGACTTTGGCCACGAGTCAGCCCCCCTCCCCACCCCCTCCCCATTCCCCTCCCTCATTCAAACAGAAACAGCAACGGCGGCGGCTGGCTCTCTTCGAATCCCTAATCCCCTCCCCCATCTCCTTCAGATCTGGTGATTTCTTCCTTGGATTGATCCCCCAAGGTAATCTCCTCCCCCATCTTCTTCCGTTTCCCATCCTTCTATCCAAGTGGAATAGGTTTTTGTTGAGTAGATTGATTTGAGTAGGTTCTTAGGATTTGACTAGTTAGGATATGAGTTCTTAGGATTTGAGTAGTTAGTATATGAGTATTAGGAGTTAGTATATTAGTAGTTAGTATTAGTAGTTAGTATATGAGTATATGAATAGTAGTAGTTCATATTAGTAGTTAGTATTAATAGTTAGTATTAGTAGTTAGTATATGAGTATATGAGTAGTAGTAGTTCATATTAGTAGTTAGTATATGAGTATATGAGTAGTAGTAGTTCATATGAGTTCTTAGGATTTGAGTAGTTAGGATATGTAGATTAGTGGATTAGTAGATGAGTAATTTTTTGAATATGAGTATTTTTTGTGATTTGTAGGATGGTGTGGCTTCTGAATAATGTTTATGACATTGAACACCGGGCCTATTTCATGTCGGAGAAGAAAATGGTAAGTAGAAAATGATTAGTAGATGAGTAATTTTTTGAAAATGTAATAAGCACTTGATATCTTCTTCTCCTATCTGTTTGTACGAGCTTACGCCCTTGAAGATCCGGTCTCATAGGGCATCGTCTGTAATGCAGTACGATGAGCGGTACACACCCCGTACATTGAGATGACAGGACTCCTTCCATTCGTGCATCTTGTGAGTCGGTCAACGCCCAATCTAAACGATGCGGCAGTCACAGCACTTATTGATCGTTGGAGGCCGGAGACACATAGTTTTCACCTCCGGACCGGAGAGATGATGGTTACTCTTCAAGATGTTTCCATGATCACCGCACTTCCGATCGAGGGGAAGCCTCTTTGTATGAGCACTGATTCCGAGGGATGGCGGCAACAAATGGAGGCTCTTATTGGTATGTCGCCGCAGGAGCCGGAGGTAGAAGATGGAGGGAAGAAAGATAGAGTCCCGGTCGGCGCTCCTTTCACTTGGATTGCCGCGAACTTTGCTCATTGTCCTGAGGACGCAGATGACGAGGTGATCCAGAGGTATGCTCGCGTGTACATGTGGTACGTCATCTCTAGGACTATCTTTGATGACGGCACTGGCAAGAATGCTCCATGGATGTGGCTGAAGGCGTTGACTGTTTTCGACAACAAGTTCAGCTCGGGCTCGGCCGCACTGGCTTACTTGTATCGACAGGTAATAAATTGTTAGTATTAAGTACTCTCTGTTATCTTTTTCTGCTAAACTGATGCATGTTTGTTGTTACTTCTAGTTGGACGATGCTTGTCGCAGAACCACAAAGGACGGTGGAGTTGGTGGTTGTATGCTGCTACTTTCAGTATGGAGCTGGGAACGCCTACCTATTGGACGCCCTAAAAGCTCACAGTGGAATACCTGGGATGACCACGGCAACCCTGTACGGCAACCTACATGGGCTTACAAGTGGGACTTTGTCGGGACCCCGATCCTAAGCCATAGGATCTAGCCTGTAACCCATCGCATCCCTTTGTGGTCTCACGCACGGTTAACTCCACGGCTGCAGCCTTACCTTAGCCGGGACCGTTTGCGTCTTTTGACTCACGTATGCGATAGTATTCCTAGCAATCCAATGTCAAAGAACCAGGATCGACATGTCTAGTCCTAAACCAAAGTGGCAGTACCGCACAAGGACAGGCATACATGACCCAACAAAGCAGGTGTCGGTCACCGGCGAATGTAGACGAGTCGTAGCAAGCTACAAGGACTCCATTACATCGCGTGACATTTCTCCAAAGGGGACAGACACAACAGCTAAGAAGGACACATGCCGGTCAACCAATGTGTCCGGAGCAGTAGCGAACTACCAAGGCTCGTTGGACCACAAAGGGGCATTTCCTTGTAAGGAGTGCTACTAAAGTACACGACTAGGTAATCGAACCCCATACATATCAAGTACGACATACGTACGCATGGCATACCAATATATATAGATACATCGATGGCATCACAACATAACCATAAACATACAAGCTTTATTTAAGAGGCTCGGAAGAGCCACACACATAATATTACACATTAAGGGTCTCACGACCCATAATAGCAGTCATACAATACAAGCCAGCGGAAGAGTTATAAACTGTCTGGGTACAGACAGTGCAACTAGAAGGCACATGGCCTGACTATACTACAGAGCCGACGTAGGGCCAGATCGTAGCTGGGACACCAGCTACTCGTCGTCGTCGATGTCTACGAAGAACCCTCCATTAGGGTCATTGGCAACCTCTGCAACATTTATTAAGCAAACATGAGTACGAAGGTACTCAGCAAGACTTTAGGAGAACTAACTACTCATGCAAGGTATCAAAAGGTATTGTGGGGTTTCATGCGGAAAGCCAGCATTTGACTCGTGGCTAGACAACTTGCATTTTGAAATTAGTTTTGACAACTTGATTTTCTCGCACACGAGTCCACTAACACCACAACAATACACTATCGTGGAATCATTCCGTCTCCATACGGAAATGCCGTCCACGACACTCACGCTTATCTTGACAATTTTATGAGTAGCCATTGAATTTATCTATGAACAACATATGTCTCAAAGTAGTCCATATCCGCGGACGCGGCTATTCGAATAGATCATAACCCTGCAGGGGTGTACTTCGTCACACACGCTCCCGCCACTTATCGCCATGTGCACGTCATGCACCTCGGCAACCTTCAAGCGGAAGCCCAGTGAGGGAGTCGGCCACGACCGTTAACCACACTAGTACCTAGTCCAGGTTTATCGCCTATCTGAGAGTAACCCGTACGGAAGTCCGGCCGAGGTTTCCGCCACGGCCTCAAACGATGTGCGCAGGGTTCCCAAGTCCACCATCCGGGTGCCACTTGGTACACCGTGCCACTGCCTACCGCATCACGGTCCACCTCTCAGGTCAGCACCATGCACGGCCTCCAGCATTACTATAAACACCAGAAACTACTTGCAACTCCTGGACCGAGTACTACGCGATTAATAGGTCGAGCGGGGTCATATTTCAGGGCCCAGCATGTGGTAGTATCTAGTCTTGGATTACATACACGGAACTCAGTTCCTAAGGACGGTTCCAATGAAACAACCCGCCATGTACTCCTACACAGCCTTTCACCGGTACCTTTACCAAATCAAGTTCAACACACGACCTTTGCTCACCGAACACATTCCACATTTCTGTTCATCTCCCAGATGACAGACCATACACAACTCTAAGCATAGCATGCATAGCAGGATAAGGCACACCATAGCTCAAGCAACTACCAGGTATGCTAGGTTGCAAGGTTCGGCTATTTACTGTGACAAGGTTAAGTCATGCAAAGGAAGTGGGTCCAACTATCGTGGCAAAAGCAGTTGAAGCATTTGATCCTAGTGCAATAATTAGGTGCAGGAGCAAGAACATAGGAGTTATCGGGATGATCAAAAGGGTTGCTTGCCTTGTTGCTCAGAGGAGGAACGATATCCGTCAGACGGATATTCGGTGGAATCCGGGGGTGCGGAGCCTACCGAAATGAATGGCAACATTCAATAACAATTATATGCAATCAAAATTATGCATGAGCATGGCATGAGAATGCAAGTGATAAGTTATTATAATCAAGATGTTTTAGGTTTAGAGTTGATTTGAATCACATTCGAATAGCAATTCAAACGGGTATTCTCGGATACCGGTTTAATTGATTCGACCTGATGCTCAGATCAACCTAATGTTAACATGCATGAAGTGTCATGTTATGGTACTGATTTATATCTAGGGCAGTGTGTGATCATTGCATTTATAATGAAATTTGGATATTTTTGCAAATTCCATTTATAAAGTGATTAAAGAATTGAATTATTCCTTATTTCACAATTTAGGGTCCTGTAACTTTTTCAAACATAGCTGAAAATAGCATAATCAGAATCCTTGAATTTTTCTGATACTTTTTCATATATAATTTATTTTCATTGGAGTTACAGATTAATTTCTATGATTTTTTCCATTTTTAGCAATTTCCTGAATTAGTTTTAAACTGGAAATTCCATTTATTGCATCAGGCTGACGTCAGCAGGTCAGCCGACCTGTTCAGGTCAAACCTGACAGGGGGGCCCCACTGGTCAGCCTCTCTGGGACTAATCCCGCGCTGACCAGCCCCTAATTGGGGTTTGACCAGGCGTGGGGCCCTCTGTCAGCGACTGAGGGGAGGGCGATTACGCCCTAATGGTCGGCCACGTCGACGCCCACCGGAGGGTGGTCGCCGGCGACCAGACCCGCGGCGGAGGGCTTGCCGGAGGCGATCTAGACGGCGCTGCACAGCACCAAAACGCACGCGGTTTGCAGCTATAGCATGCTCGCGAAGTGGCCGATCTGGCAGGACCATCTGGGGAGGCTAGGGTCGCCGGAAGAGGCGTCGGCGACGAGCCGGAGCGGCGGCCGAAGCTCGGGCGTTGTCGGGGGCTTTGAATCAGAGGGATCCACGCTCAGTTCTTAGCTGCTACGGCATCTACGCGTCGTCCTGGAGCTGATGGTGCCCTCAGAAGGACGAGCTGGACATCGGAGGGCTACCGGCGACGAGCGGCAGCGGCGGTCCTCGTCGGGCTCCGGTGAAACTAGGGCTAGAGGAGGGGATCGACGGGGAAAACTTAGGGGAAACGACCGCATGCTCACAGGGAGTGCAGAGCAGAGCTCAGACGGCTCGGGGAAGGCCTGGGGGCGACGAATCCACGGGAGAGGTCCGGCGGCCGGAGGAGGAAGACGACGGCGTTGCGGGCGTTGCAGGGCGCGAGGAAGCTTCGGCTTCTGCGGAGACGACCAGGGCGACAAGGCAGAGCTAATGGCGTGCTCTAGGAGGGGATCCTATGGCCAGGGCACGGCCAGCTCGAGCTCGAGCTCGGCTCTAATGGCGGCAGCAGGGAGAAGGAGGGGATCTGGGAGGAGGGGAAGAACCGAGGCGGGGAATGGATAGGGAAGCTCTCGGGAGCTTATCCCCGTCGTCGCCAGCGCGAACCGGCGGCCAGGCAGGCACGCAGGTGCGTGGCCGCGCCGGAGGAGGCGGCGGCCACCTCCTGCTGCCTACTGGCGCGAGGGAGGGGACGAGCGGGGAGATGGGCCGGGCCTGACTTGGGCGACAGGTAACTCTTTTCCTTTTTCTTCTGCTTTTTGTTTTTCTGTTTTGCTAAATATTGCTTTGCTAATTAATTCAGCTCCAAAACAAAAAGTAAAAACTATTTTAGACCTCCTGAAATATTTGTTATAATATCCCCACTCATTTCCTAGGTTTTCAACATTTTTGGAAAATTATAGCTTCTGATTTCAAATTTTAAATTTGAAACCAGTGGCTTTTTGCATTTATTTAAAAAGCTTAAAGTGTCGAGAAAATAGTTTTCTCCAATGCTCATTTACTTTCATGATTTATCAGAAAGTTTGAACATTTCTTGAGGCCATTTTGGGTTCATTGATTTTGAACTAGTTTGAGATTTCCTTTAATTGAAATGGTGGCTAGGGTTTTGAGTTTTTCCTTTGCCACTTTGTTGTTTTTGTTGAAACTTCTTAGGTGCAAATGCAAAGAAGACATGATCACAATGCTATCTTGGATAAGGGTTATGGATGTGACAACTCACCCCCACTCAAAAGAATCTCGTCCCGAGATTTAGAAGTCGTCGGGAATAACGCAGGATACTCAAGTCGGAGACGATCCTCTCTTTCCCAAGTTGCCTCCTTTTCAGAATGATTTGACCATTGAACTTTAAGAAACTTGAGGTTTCGACGTCGAGTGGTACGCTCAGCTTGATCAAGAATATGCACGGGGTATTCTCGGTAAGAAAGGTTATCTTGTAGATCAAGCATTTCGTGGTCCACTTCACGGATAGGATCCGAAAAGCAACGCCTGAGTTGCGAGACGTGGAAAACATCATGAACCTTGGAAAGATGCGGAGGAAGTTCCAACTGGTAGGCAACTTCTCCTCGTTTGGCAAGAATGCGAAAAGGTCCAATGTAACGAGGAGCCAATTTTCCCTTGATACCGAATCGATGGATACCCTTCAAAGGTGTAACCCGAAGGTAAGCCTTCTCGTCAACTTCAAAGGTCACAGCCTTATGATGACGATCATATTGGCTCTTTTGACGAGACTGGGCTGTTTTCAACTTTTCACGAATAATGCGAACCTGCTCTTCTGCATCCTGGATCATGTCCGGGCCAAAGAGTTGCCTCTCTCCGGTTTCTGACCAATTAAGAGGTGTTCGACATCTTCGTCCATAGAGAACATCAAAAGGAGCTTTGCCCAAGCTTGATTGATAACTGTTGTTATAAGCGAATTCGGCGAATGGAAGACACTTCTCCCAATTCATACCGAACGATATAACACAAGCTCGGAGCATATCTTCTAGAATTTGATTCACTCTTTCTACTTGACCACTTGATTGAGGATGGAAAGCAGTGCTAAAAGATAAGTGAGTCCCCATGGCATTCTGAAAACTTTCCCAGAAGCGAGAAGTAAAGATACTTCCACGGTCCGAGTTAATTTCCAGGGGAACACCATGAAGAGACACTATTCGAGAGATATATAACTCTGCTAGCTGGCTAGCTGTTATACTCTCACGAACAGGAAGAAAATGAGCCACTTTGGAAAGACGGTCAATGACCAGAAAGATAGCATTATTTCCTTTCTTGGTCTAGGGAAATCCGGTAATGAAATCCATGCTAACTTTATCCCATTTCCATTCAGGAATAGCTAAAGGTTGAAGGGTGCCAGCAGGCCTTTGATGTTCTGCCTTAACTCGGCGACAAACGTCGCAGTTAGCAACGAACTCAGCAATTTCTCTCTTCATCCTAGTCCACCAGAACCTCTGGCGTAGGTCCTGATACATCTTAGTACTACCGGGATGAATGGTGAGAGGGGAATCATGAGCCTCCTTAAGGATTAACTGCCTTAGATGTGGGTTCTTAGGAACCACTAAACGATTCTGGAAGAACACCACACCTTGATCATTCATGGAAAATTCTTTAGCGTTTCCGCTAAAAATATTCTCCTTGATCCGTGATATACCCTTGTCACGCTTTTGGCCAGCTATAATTTGACCCTTAAGAGTAGGCTTCGCCACCAGGGTAGAAAGGAATCCTTGAGGAACAATATGAAGATTCAACTTCCGAAAGTCCTCATGGAGAAGTGGTTGACCTTGTTGTAGCATCAAATTGTTACAATAAGATTTACGACTTAGTGCATCGGCCATAACATTGGCCTTCCCCGGGATGTAAGTTATCCCTAAGTCATAATCCGAGATCAACTCAACCCACCGTCTTTGCCTGAGATTCAAATCCGGCTGGGTGAAGATATACTTCAGACTTTGGTGATCAGTGAATATTTCACAACGATTACCCAAAAGGTAATGTCGCCAGGTTTTTAGTGCATGGACCACAGCTGCAAGCTCAAGGTCATGTGTGGGATAATTATCCTCATGTGGACGCAACTGTCGAGATGCGTATGCGATCACATGACGATCTTGCATGAGAATGCCACCTAATCCTTGTCGCGAGGCGTCGCAATAGATAACAAAGTCCTTAGAAAAATCTGGTGGTAGCAACACAGGTGCGGAAGTCAGGCGTCTTTTCAGTTCCTGAAAACTATGCTCACACTATGGTGTCCACTCGAACTTCTTATCTTTCTTGAGGAGTTCTGTCAGAGGCTTTGCAACCTTGGAGAAATTCTCGACGAAGCGGCGACAATAGCTCGCTAGACCAAGAAAACTCCTAACTTGCTTAACCGATTCAGGTTGAGTCCAATCAAGGACAGCTTGAACTCTCTCGGGATTGACAGCAATACCCTTACCAGAGATTACGTGGCCTAGATAGGTCACTTCTGGTAACCAGAATTCACATTTTGAAAATTTGGCATAAAGGCGATGCTCTCGAAGTTTCATCAATACCAGCCTTAGATGCTCGGCATGTTCTTGTTCATTCTTTGAGTAGATCAGAATATCATCGAGGTATACTACGACGAATTTATCCAAATACTCCATAAAGATTGAATTCATCAGCCGAGAGAAGGTGGCTGGGGCATTGGTTAAACCGAAGGACATAACGGTGTACTCATATTGGCCATAACGAGTAACAAAGGCCGCTTTTGGAATGTCCCCGTTCTTAATCTTGATTTGATGGTATCCCAACCTCAAATCCATTTTGGAGAAGACTGAGGATCCAGCGAGCTGATCGTACAGATCGTTGATCCTGGGGAGCGGATACTTGTTCTTAATGGTGACCAGATTAACTGGTCGGTAATCTACAACCATCCGATCCGTTCCGTCTTTCTTCTTGACGAAGAGGACGGGACAAGCCCAAGGAGAAGAGCTAGGACGAATGAAACCTTTGTTCAAGGCCTCATCTAGTTGCTTCTTAAGTTCGGCTAGCTCCAGGGGTGCCATCTTATAAGGTCTTCTGGCTATTGGGATAGTTCCCGGAACAAGATCTATCACAAACTCTACATCTTTGTCAGGTGGAATTCCTGGCAGTTCCTCTGGAAAAACATCCGGAAAGTCACGGAGTACCGGAATGTCTTCAAGTTCCGGAAGAGGATTGGCATTTAGGGAATAGAGTTGGCATTTGGCAACTCGAGTAGAGACATTTACTATCTCACCCGAGGAATGGGTAAGCTGGACATTTCTAGATTGAGTATCAATCTTGGCATAGTGAGCTGACATCCAGTCCATGCCCAAGATGATATTAATATCCGAAGATTTCAATGCTATCAATGAGGCTAGAAAAACTAGCCTGTCTACTAGAATCTCATTGTCATAGGTTATCCTAGAGGTTTGCCATTTACTACCAGGGGTTTGGACAACCAATGGGATTGGCATATCACAAAATGACATGTTATGCAACTGTGCATAACTTTCTGAAATGAAGGAATGAGAAGACCCAGCGTCAAAGAGAACGGACGCTGGGTGGTGATTAACAAGAAGCGTACCCAGCATGACGTCGGGATCCTCTGCAGCTTCTTCTGCTGACACATAGTTCACACGGCCACGTGCAGGAGTTGGCTTCACATAATACGCTTTGCCCGACTTGGCCTGCCCGACGGACTTTCCGGGTTGCTTGGCACCCACATTCTGAGGACACTCACGGGAATAATGCCCTGGTTCTCCACACTTGTAGCATATCACCTGGTTGGCACGTGGTGCAGCATTGCTAGCTGGACCACCATAAGCTTTTGATGGAGGGTTGGCCTGATTCGTCTGAGGCGCCACGTAGGCTGGCCTCGGAGTGTATCTTGGCGGCAGAGAACTGTTTGGAACCCACAGCCTGCGTTTTTGAAACGCGGAACCAGAAGATGAGCCAAAGTCACGGGAGTGCTTCCTTGTGGCTTCGAAGTCAGTATGACCAGTCTCCGCACTGATCGCTTTGTTGACTAGGGCTTGAAAGCTTGCACACTCATGGAGGCGCATATCACGACGGAGCTCAGGGCTCAAACCCTTACGGAATCTTGCTTGCTTCTTGGCGTCAGTAGACACCTCCTCTGTTGCATAGCGGGCGAGGTTACCGAACTCGCGGCTATAGGCATCCACAGACAACTTGCCCTGAGTGAAGGCACAGAACTCCTCTCTCTTTCTGTCCATCAGGCCCTCTGGAATATGGTGCAGACGGAAAGCTGCGCTGAAGTCTGCCCATGTGGCCACTGGTTCGGTGGGACGCATAGCTTCAAAATTCTCCCACCACAGATTGGCGGGTCCCTCCAGGAAATACGCCGCAAAGGTCACCTTGTCGGCCTCAGACACATTCGCAGAGCGAATCTTGCGTGAAATGCTGCACAGCCAGTCATCAGCGTCGAGGGGATCGACGGAATGATGAAACTTTGGAGGATTCAGCTTCACAAAGTCATTGAGGGACACTACAGCATTCCTAGGCTGTCGAGCCGTATTCTGCTCAATACGCTCTAGCAGTCGGTTGGTCTCCCTTTTGTTTCTTTCTGCCTCAAGCATCACTTCTACCAGAGAAGGTGGGTGAGGCAGGTCTTCCTGCGACGCTTGACTACCCTCACCTTGCTCATGAGCAGGGGCACGGTTCAACCTGGTGAACACCATCCTGACAAACAAACTCATAGCTTAGACCAATATCATATCAATGCTAACTATGGATTAAGAATGTACTGAACACACGGAATGCGGAAATGAATATCCGAACAACATGGTAAAAAGCAACTGCTATATATACACCATGGTTCATACACACCCTTACATAGTTCAGTACAAACTTACTCGAAGAGCAAACTACTGAAATGGTGGAACTACTCATCAGAGGCTTACAAGCTTCCTATACATTATTTATCTAGGCCTCCGGAATTCGTTTCACATTACTACCATACTCCACAAGTCATGTAGGACTGTGAACATACGGCTACTACCATACTATCCTTCCGCTCATAGCTCAGGCATCCGCATAGAACATCTCATAGAGATTACCTCCATGACCCGGAAGCTCAACCTGCGGATCAGGAAACACTCTAGCCTGAGATCCCTGGGATCCATAAGGACACGGATGTGGCCTTGGTCCCCTGACTGGTGGTAAGAGGGGTCCCCGAAGAGGTGTGACTCCTCCTATAGCTGGCCAGTCAACGTGGGCCGGAAGATGGGTCCTAACAGGGTTCAGCATCTCCATCTCTCCATACCCTGTCTGGACTACCGGTGCCAGCTGCGTCAAAACTGTCCACAGACGGGCACGGGTAGCATAAAGCTCCATGCGGAGAGCACAAGCATCCTTGTCTCTGTTCTCTAGCATCTCAATAGTGGACTGCAGAAGTGGATCCTCCATAGAAGAATCAAAATAGACTCCACTGAGGTATCCCTCTTCACCATACTGAGAGGCCGGAACATAGCAGAACTCTGAATTCTGCTGCAGTGCATGTCTCCCTCTCATAATAGTCAGCATTGAATAGGCAGCATCTTGTACTGCCATGTCAACAGTGACTCCCAACCCATAGGACCAATGGATTGGCTTCTCAGCTCCAGGGTAATCTGGAAATACCCTAACAGTGCAAATGTACTGGCTCTGGTTGAAGTCTCGGTACTGTTCCTCCACTGTGTACTCGGGGTACCAGCGGTAACCGCACACCGACATCACCCTGACCAGCATGGCCGTATGACTCGGCACATCAATGCACCTGGTCAGACGTACCACCTGACAAGAAGGACGGCCAGGCATCTGTAAATAGAGAGTAATGCAAAAGCATTAGAGCTCTGAATGCAAAAATTGGGCAGCATGACGGCTGTAAATGCTCAAAACAAATTTGAGACAACCCAAAGTGGAATAGCGTAACCACTCAACTATCAAGTTCAACTCTCTGATCGTCAAACTTACTTCCTGCTTCCTAGGAATAAAAGAAACCCAATATCTCTCGACCCGTAGTCCTATAATCTACCAATCAGAAACACGAGCCTAGGAGAAGATGAGTAACCTAGTCCTTAATTCCCGCAGAAGAGACGAGGATGACCAGAATAGAATAACTTGAGAAGAGAACAAGAATCTTACGTTCCCTTCCACAAACAATTCCCTTATATATAACTAAAGCAATTCTAGACTCAACTTCGACCAGTTTGGCTTAGTAATCCTACAGTCAGTCAGGCTCTGATACCAACGCTGTCGGGACCCCGATCCTAAGCCATAGGAATCTAGCATGTAACCCATCGCATCCCTTTGTGGTCTCACGCACGGTTAACTCCACGGCTGCAGCCTTACCTTAGCCGGGACCGTTTGCGTCTTTTGACTCACGTATGCGATAGTATCGCTAGCAATCCAATGTCAAAGAACCAGGATCGACATGTCTAGTCCTAAACCAAAGTGGCAGTACCGCACAAGGACAGGCATACATGACCCAACAAAGCAGGTGTCGGTCACCGGCGAATGTAGACGAGTCGTAGCAAGCTACAAGGACTCCATTACATCGCGTGACATTTCTCCAAAGGGGACAGACACAGCAGCTAAGAAGGACACATGCCGGTCAACCAATGTGTCCGGAGCAGTAACGAACTACCAAGGCTCGTTGGACCACAAAGGGGCATTTCCTTGTAAGGAGTGCTACTAAAGTTCACGACTAGGTAATCGAACCCCATACATATCAAGTACGACATACGTACGCATGGCATACCGATATGTATAGATACATCGATGGCATCACAACATAACCATAAACATACAAGCTTTATTTAAGAGGCTCGGAAGAGCCACACACATAATATTACACATTAAGGGTCTCACGACCCATAATAGCAGTCATACAATACAAGCCAGCGGAAGAGTTATAAACTGTCTGGGTACAGACAGTGCAACTAGAAGGCACATGGCCTGACTATACTACAGAGCCGACGTAGGGCCAGATCGTAGCTGGGACACCAGCTACTCGTCGTCGTCGATGTCTACGAAGAACCCTCCATTAGGGTCATTGGCAACCTCTGCAACATTTATTAAGCAAACATGAGTACGAAGGTACTCAGCAAGACTTTAGGAGAACTAACTACTCATGCAAGGTATCAAAAGGTATTGTGGGGTTTCATGCGGAAAGCCAGCATTTGACTCGTGGCTAGACAACTTGCATTTTGAAATTAGTTTTGACAACTTGATTTTCTCGCACACGAGTCCACTAACACCACAACAATACACTATCGTGGAATCATTCCGTCTCCATACGGAAATGCCGTCCACGACACTCACGCTTATCTTGACAATTTTATGAGTAGCCATTGAAGTTATCTATGAACAACATATGTCTCCAAGTAGTCCATATCCGCGGACGCGGCTATTCGAATAGATCATAACCCTGCAGGGGTGTACTTCGTCACACACGCTCCCGCCACTTATCGCCATGTGCACGTCATGCACCTCGGCAACCTTCAAGCGGAAGCCCAGCGAGGGAGTCGGACACGACCGTTAACCACACTAGTACCTAGTCCAGGTTTATCGCCTATCTGAGAGTAACCCGTACGGAAGTCCGGCCGAGGTTTCCGCCACGGCCTCAAACGATGTGCGCAGGGTTCCCAAGCCCACCATCCGGGTGCCACTTGGTACACCGTGCCACTGCCTACCGCATCATGGTCCACCTCTCAGGTCAGCACCATGCACGGCCTCCAGCATTACTATAAACACCAGAAACTACTTGCAACTCCTGGACCGAGTACTACGCGATTAATAGGTCGAGCGGGGTCATATTTCAGGGCCCAGCATGTGGTAGTATCTAGTCTTGGATTACATACACGGAACTCAGTTCCTAAGGACGGTTCCAATGAAACAACCCGCCATGTACTCCTACACAGCCTTTCACCGGTACCTTTACCAAATCAAGTTCAACACACGACCTTTGCTCACCGAACACATTCCACATTTCTGTTCATCTCCCAGATGACAGACCATACACAACTCTAAGCATAGCATGCATAGCAGGATAAGGCACACCATAGCTCAAGCAACTACCAGGTATGCTAGGTTGCAAGGTTCGGCTATTTACTGTGACAAGGTTAAGTCATGCAAAGGAAGTGGGTCCAACTATCGTGGCAAAAGCAGTTGAAGCATTTGATCCTAGTGCAATAATTAGGTGCAGGAGCAAGAACATAGGAGTTATCGGGATGATCAAAAGGGTTGCTTGCCTTGTTGCTCAAAGGAGGAACGATATCTGTCAGACGGATATTCGGTGGAATCCGGGGGTGCGGAGCCTACCGAAATGAATGGCAACATTCAATAACAATCTTATGCAATCAAAATGATGCATGAGCATGGCATGAGAATGCAAGTGATAAGTTATTATAATCAAGATGTTTTAGGTTTAGAGTTGATTTGAATCACATTCGAATAGCAATTCAAACGGGTATTCTCGGATACCGGTTTAATTGATTCGACCTGATGCTCAGATCAACCTAATGTTAACATGCATGAAGTGTCATGTTATGGTACTGATTTATATCTAGGGCAGTGTGTGATCATTGCATTTATAATGAAATTTGGATATTTTTGCAAATTCCATTTATAAAGTGATTAAAGAATTGAATTATTCCTTATTTCACAATTTAGGGTCTTGTAACTTTTTCAAACACAGCTGAAAATAGCATAATCAGAATCCTTGAATTTTTCTGATACTTTTTCATATATAATTTATTTTCATTGGAGTTACAGATTAATTTCTATGATTTTTGCAATTTTTAGCAATTTCCTGAATTAGTTTTAAACTGGAAATTCCATTTATTGCATCAGGCTGACGTCAGCAGGTCAGCCGACCTGTTCAGGTCAAACCTGACAGGGGGGCCCCACTGGTCAGCCTCTCTGGGACTAATCCCGCGCTGACCAGCCCCTAATTGGGGTTTGACCAGGCGTGGGGCCCTCTGTCAGCGACTGAGGGGAGGGCGATTACGCCCTAATGGTCGGCCACGTCGACGCCCACCGGAGGGTGGTCGCCGGCGACTAGACCCGCGGCGGAGGGCTTGCCGGAGGCGATCTAGACGGCGCTGCACAGCACCAAAACGCACGCGGTTTGCAGCTATAGCATGCTCGCGAAGTGGCCGATCTGGCAGGACCATCTGGGAGGCTAGGGTCGCCGGAAGAGGCGTCGGCGACGAGCCGGAGCGGCGGCCGAAGCTCGGGCATCGTCGGGGGCTTTGAATCAGAGGGATCCACGCTCGGTTCTTAGCTGCTACGGCATCTACGCGTCGTCCTGGAGCTGATGGTGCCCTCAGAAGGACGAGCTGGACATCGGAGGGCTACCGGCGACGAGCGGCAGCGGCGGTCCTCGTCGGGCTCCGGTGAAACTAGGGCTAGAGGAGGGGATCGACGGGGAAAACTTAGGGGAAACGACCGCATGCTCACAGGGAGTGCAGAGCAGAGCTCAGACGGCTCGGGGAAGGCCTGGGGGCGACGAATCGACGGGAGAGGTCCGGCGGCCAGAGGAGGAAGACGACGGCGTTGCGGGCGTTGCAGGGCGCGAGGAAGCTTCGGCTTCTGCGGAGACGACCAGGGCGACAAGGCGGAGCTAATGGCGTGCTCTAGGAGGGGATCCTATGGCCAGGGCACGGCCAGCTCGAGCTCGAGCTCGGCTCTAATGGCGGCAGCAGGGAGAAGGAGGGGATCCGGGAGGAGGGGAAGAACCGAGGCGGGGAATGGATAGGGGAAGCTCTCGGGAGCTTATCCCCGTCGTCGCCAGCGCGAACCGGCGGCCAGGCAGGCACGCAGGTGCGTGGCCGCACCGGAGGAGGCGGCGGCCACCTCCTGCTGCCTACTGGCGCGAGGGAGGGGACGAGCGGGGAGATGGGCCGGGCCTGACTTGGGCGACAGGTAACTCTTTTCCTTTTTCTTCTGCTTTTTGTTTTCCTGTTTTGCTAAATATTGCTTTGCTAATTAATTCAGCTCCAAAACAAAAAGTAAAAACTATTTTAGACCTCCTGAAATATTTGTTATAATATCCCCACTCATTTCCTAGGTTTTCAACATTTTTGGAAAATTATAGCTTCTGATTTCAAATTTTAAATTTGAAACCAGTGGCTTTTTGCATTTATTTAAAAAGCTTAAAGTGTCAAGAAAATAGTTTTCTCCAATGCTCATTTACTTTCATGATTTATCAGAAAGTTTGAACATTTCTTGAGGCCATTTTGGGTTCATTGATTTTGAACTAGTTTGAGATTTCCTTTAATTGAAATGGTGGCTAGGGTTTTGAGTTTTTCCTTTGCCACTTTGTTGTTTTTGTTGAAACTTCTTAGGTGCAAATGCAAAGAAGACATGAGCACAATGCTATCTTGGATAAGGGTTAGGGATGTGACAGACTTGGTATCGGAGGTGGCAAGCGAAGTGAACCTATTGTACAAGCAATACACCAACGAGATGGATTCGCTTACCCCCGAGCTGTTGGAAATATGCCCTAGAGGCAATAATAAAATGGTTATTATCATATTTCCTTGTTCATGATAATCGTCTATTGTTCATGCTATAATTGTATTAACAGGAAACAGTAATACATGTGTGAAATAAATAGATCACAATGTGTCCCTAGCAAGCCTCTAGTTAGCTAGCTCGTTAGTCAATAGATGATCATGGTTTCCTAATCATGGGCATTAGATGTCATTGATAACGGGATCACATCATTGGGAGAATGATGTGATGGACAAGACCCAATCCTAAGCCTAGCACTAGATCGTATTGTTCGTATGCTAAAGCTTTTCTAATGTCAAGTATCTTTTCCTTTGACCGTGAGATTGTGCAACTCCCGGATACCGTAGGAGTGCTTTGGGTGTATCAAACGTCACAACGTAACTGGGTGACTATAAAGGTGCACTACGGGTACCTCCGAAAGTGTCTGTTGGGTTGGTACGAATCGAGATCGGGATTTGTCACTCCGTGTGACGGAGAGGTATCTCTGGGCCCACTCGGTAGAACATCATCATGAGCTCAATGTGACTAAGGAGTTACTCACACGATGACATGCTACGGAACGAGTAAAGAGACTTACCGGTAACGAGATTGAACAAGGTATAGGTATACCGACTATCGAATCTCGGGCAAGTTCTATACCGACAGACAAAGGGAATCGTATACGGGATTGATTGAATCCTTGACATCGTGGTTCATCCGATGAGATCATCGTGGAGCTAGTGGAAGCCACCATGGGTATGTTGGAAATATGCCCTAGAGGCAATAATAAATTAGTTATTATTATATTTCTTAGTTCATGATAATCGTTTATTATCCATGCTATAATTGTATTGATTGGAAACACAATACTTGTGTGGATACATAGACAAAACACTGTCCCTAGTAAGCCTCTAGTTGACTAGCTCGTTGATCAAAGATGGTCAAGGTTTCCTGGCCATAGGCAAGTGTTTTCACTTGATAACGGGATCACATCATTAGGAGAATCATGTGATGGACTAGACCCAAACTAATAGACGTAGCATGTTGATCGTGTCATTTTGTTGCTACTGTTTTCTGCGTGTCAAGTATTTATTCCTATGACCATGAGATCATATAACTCACTGACACCGGAGGAATGCTTTGTGTGTATCAAACGTCGCAACGTAACTGGGTGACTATAAAGATGCTCTACAGGTATCTCCGAAGGTGTTAGTTGAGTTAGTATGGATCGAGACTGGGATTTGTCACTCCGTGTGAACGGAGAGGTATCTCGGGGCCCACTCGGTAATACAACATCACACACAAGCCTTGCAAGCAATGTAACTTAGTGTAAGTTACGGGATCTTGTATTACGGAACGAGTAAAGATACTTGCCGGTAAACGAGATTGAAATAGGTATGCGGATACTGACGATCGAATCTCGGGAAGGTAACATACCGAAGGACAAAGGGAATGACATACGGGATTATACGAATCCTTGGCACTGAGGTTCAAACGATAAGATCTTCATAGAATATGTAGGATCCAAGATGGGCATCCAGGTCCCGCTATTGGATATTGACCGAGGAGTCTCTCGGGTCATGTCTGCATAGTTCTCGAACCCGCAGGGTCTGCACACTTAAGGTTCGACGTTGTTTTATGCGTATTTGAGTTATATGGTTGGTTACCGAATGTTGTTCGGAGTCCTGGATGAGATCACGGACGTCACGAGGGTTTCCGGAATGGTCCGGAAACGAAGATTGATATATAGGATGACCTCATTTGATTACCGGAAGGTTTTCGGAGTTACCGGGAATGTACCGGGAATGACGAATGGGTTCCGGGAGATCACCGGAGGGGGGCAACCCACTCCGGGGAAGCCCATAGGCATTTGGGGGGGTCACACCAGCCCTTAGTGGGCTGGTGGGACAGCCCACCAATCCCCTATGCGCCAAGAGAGAAAAAATCAAAGGAAAGGAAAAAAAAAGGAGAAGTGGGAAGGGGGAAGGACTCCCTCCCACCAAACCAAGTAGGACTCGGTTTGGGGGGGGAGAGTCCTCCCCCCTGGCTCGGCCGACCCCTTGGGGATCCCTTGGACCCCAAGGCAAGGTCCCCCTCCCTCCTCCTATATATATGGGGCTTTTAGGGCAGATTTGAGACGACTTTCTCACGGCTGCCCGACCACATACCTCCACAGTTTTTCCTCTAGATCGCGTTTCTGCGGAGCTCGGGCGGAGCCCTGCTGAGACGAGATCATCACCAACCTCCGGAGCGCCGTCACGCTGCCGGAGAACTCTTCTACCTCTCCGTCTCTCTTGCTGGATCAAGAAGGCCGAGATCATCGTCGAGCTGTACGTGTGCTGAACGCGGAGGTGCCGTCCGTTCGGTACTAGATCGTGGTACTGATCGCGGGATTGTTCGCGGGGCGGATCGAGGGACGTGAGGACGTTCCACTACATCAACCGCGTTCTCTAACGCTTCTGCTGTACGATCTACAAAGGGTACGTAGATCACTCATCCCCTCTCGTAGATGGACATCACCATGATAGGTCTTCGTGCGCGTAGGAAAATTTTTGTTTCCCATGCGACGTTCCCCAACAGTGGCATCATGAGCTAGGTTCATGCGTAGATGTCTTCTCGAGTAGAACACAAAAGGTTTTGTGGGCGGTGATGTGCGTTTTGCTGCCCTCCTTAGTCTTTTCTTGATTCCGCGGTATTGTTGGATTGAAGCGGCTTGGACCGACATTACTCGTACGCTTACGAGAGACTGGTTTCATCGTTACGAGTAACCCCCTTTGCTCAAAGATGACTGGCAAGTGACGGTTTCTCCAACTTTAGTTGAATCGGATTTGACCGAGGAGGTCCTTGGATGAGGTTAAATAGCAACTCATATATCTCCGTTGTGGTGTTTGCGTAAGTAAGATGCGATCCTATTAGATACCCTTGGTCACCACGTAAAACATGCAACAACAAAATTAGAGGACGTCTAACTTGTTTTTGCAGGGTATGATTGTGATGTGATATGGCCAACGATGTGATGTGATATATTGGATGTATGAGATGATCATGTTGTAATAGAAATATCGACTTGCACGTCGATGGTACGACAACCGGCAGGAGCCATAGGGTTGTCTTTATACTAACGTTTGTGCTTGCAGATGCGTTTACCATTTTGCTAGGATGTAGCTTTAGTATTAATAGCATAAGTAGCACGACAACCCCGATGGCAACACGTTGATGGATGATCATGGTGTGGCGCCGGTGACAAGAAGATCGTGCCGGTGCTTTGGTGATGGAGATCAAGAAGCACGTGATGATGGCCATATCATGTCACTTATGAATTGCATGTGATGTTAATCCTTTTATGCACCTTATTTTGCTTAGAACGACGATAGCATTATGAGGTGATCTCTCACTAAAATTTCAAGACGAAATTGTGTTCTCCCCGACTGTGCACCGTTGCGACAGTTCTTCGTTTCGAGACACCACGTGATGATCGGGTGTGATAGACTCAACGTTCACATACAACGGGTGCAAAACAGTTGCACACGCGGAACACTCGGGTTAAGCTTGACGAGCCTAGCATGTGCAGACATGGCCTCGGAACACATGAGACCGAAAGGTCGAGCATGAATCGTATAGTTGATATGATTAGCATAGGGATGCTTACCACTGAAACTATTCTCGACTCACGTGATGATCGGACTTGAGATAGCGGATTTGGATCATGTACCACTCAAATGACTAGAGAGATGTACTTTTTGAGTGGGAGTTCTTAAGTAATATGATTAATTGAACTGATTGTCATGAACGTAGTCTAATGGTCTTTGCGAATTACGATGTAGCTTGCGCTATAGCTCTACTATTTTTATATGTTCCTAGAGAAAATTTAGTTGAAAATTGATAGTAGCAACCTTTGCAGACTGAGTCTGTAAAACCGAGGATTGTCCTCGTTGCTATGCAGAAGGCTTATGTCCTTAATGCACCACTCGGTGTGCTGCACCTCGAGCGTCGTCTGTGGATGCTATGAACATCCGACATACACGTTACTGATGACTACACGATAGTTCAGTGCAAGATACTTGATGGCTTAGAGGCAAGGTGCCGAAAACGTTGTAAAACGTCACAGAACATGAGTGATGTTCCGAAGAGATGAAATTGTGATTTCATGCTTGTGCCCTTATTAAGAGGTACGAGACCTCCAACCAAGATTCTTTGTCCACAAAGTAAAGGAGAAAAGCTCAATCGTTGAGCGTGTGCTCAGATTGTCTGAGTACGACAATCGCTTGAATCAAGTGGGAGTTAATCTTCCAGATGAGATAGTGATGGTTCTCCAAAGTCACTGCCACCAAGCTATGAGAGCTTCGTGATGAACTATAACATATCAAGGATAGATACTATGATCTTTTGAGTGATTCGCGATGTTTGACACTGCGAAAGTAGAAATCAAGAAGGAGCATCAATAGTTGATGGTTAGTAAAACCACTAAGTTTCAAGAAAGGCAAGGGCTAGGAGGGATACTTCGTGAAACGGCAAAACAGTTGCTGCACTAATGAAGAGACCCAAGATTAAACCCAAGCCCGAGACTAAGTGCTTCTGTAATAAGGGGAACAGTCACTGAGGCGGAGCAACTCTAGATACTTGGTGGATAAGAAGGCTGGAAAAAGTCGAGAGAAGTATATATGTGATATACATAATGTTGATGTGTACTTTACTAGTACTCCTAGTAGCACGAGGGTATTGGATACCGGTTCGGTTGCTAAGTGATTAGTAACGCGAAATGAAAGCTACGGCATAAACGAAGACTAGCTAAAGGCGAGGTGACGATACGTGTTGGAAGTATTTCCAAGGTTGATATAATCAAACGTCGCACGCTCCCTCTACCATCGGGATTGGTGTTGAACCTAAATAATTGTTATTTGGTGTTTGCGTTAAGCGTGAACATGATTGGATCGTGTTTATTGCAATACGATTATTCATTTAAAGAGAATAATGGTTACTCTATTTGCTTAAATAATCACCTTCAATGGTTCATTGAATCTCGATTGTAGTGTTACACATTGGTGCCAAAAGATACGAGTTAATAATGATAGTGCCACTTACTTGTGGCACTGCCGCTTGAGTCATGTTAGTATAAATTGCATGAAGAGGCTCCATGCTGATGGATCTTTGTACTCACCTGATTTCGAATCACTAGTGACATGCAAATCATACCACATGAGCAAGGCCTTGTTTTCATTGAAGATGAAATAAGATAGTAACTTGTTGGAAGTGATACATTTTGATGTATGCAGTCCAATGGGTGCTGAGGCACGCAGTGGATATCATTATGTTCTTACTTCACTGACGATTTGAGTAGATACTAGAGTATTTACTTAATGAATCACGAGTCTGAAATATTGAAAAGTTCAATTTTGTTTCAGAGTAAAGTTCGTCGTAACAAGAGGATAAACTGTCTACGATATGATCATAGAAATGAATATCTGAGTTACGAGTTTTGGTACGCAGTTAAGACAATGTGGAAGTTGTTTCGCAGTTCATGCCACCTGGAACATCATAGTGTGATGATGTGTCTGAACATCATAGCCACGCACTATTTGGTATGATGCATACTATGATGTCTCTTATCGAATTACCACTGTCGTTTATGGGTTATGCATTAGAGACAACCGCACTCACTTTAAATAGGGCACCGCGTATTTCCGTTGAGATGACACAGTATAGACTGAGGTTTAGAGAAATCTAAACTGTCGTTTCTTGAAAGTTTGGGGTTTCGACACTTATGTGAAAAAGTTTCAGTCTGATAAGCTCGAACCCAAAGCGGATAAATGCATCTTCATAGGATATCCAAAACAGTTGGGTACATCTCCTATCTCTGATCCGGAAGCAAAGTGTTTGTTTATAGAAACGGATCCTTTCTCGAGGAAAGGTTTCTCTCGAAAGAATTGAGTGGGAGGATAGTAGAACTTGATAAGGTTATTGAACCATCACTTCAACCAGTGTGTAGCAGGGCGCAGGAAGTTGTTCCTGTGGCGCCCACACCAATTGAAGTGGAAGCTGATGATGGTGATCATCAAGCATCGGATCAAGTTACTACAAGCCTCGTAGGTCGACAAGGTCGCGTACTGCTGCAGAGTAGTACGGTAACCCTGTCCTGGAGGTCATGTTGTTGAGCAACAGTGAACCTACGAGTTATGGAGAAAGCGATGGTGGACCCAGATTCCGACAAATGGCTGGAAGCCGTGAAATCCGAGAGAGGATCCATGTGTGAAAACAAAGTGTAGACTTTGGTAGAACTACTTGATGGTCATGGGACTATTGGGTAAAATGGATCTTTAAAGGAAGACAGACGATGATGGTGATAAGTCACTATTAAGAAAAGCTCGACTTATCGCAAAGATGTTTTCGATGAGATCAAACAGTTGACTATGATGAGACTTTCTCACTCGTAGCGATGCTAAAGGTCTGTTAGAATTATGTTAGTTGTTGTTGCATTATTTATGAAATATTGCACATAGGATGTCAAAACATTGTTTTCTCGACGGTTTCCTTGAGCAAACATTGTATGTGATACAACCAGAAGGTTTTGTCGATCCTAAAAGATACTAGCAAGTATGCAAGCTCCAGTGATCCTTCAAAAGGACTGGTGCAAGCATCTTGGAGTTGGAATATATATACTTTGATGAGATGATCAAAGATTTTGGGTTTGTACACGGTTTATGAGAAACTTGTATTTCCAAAGAAGTGAGTGGGAGCACTATAGAATTTCTGATAGGTATATATGGTTGACATATTGTGGATCAGAAGTAATATAGAATTTCTGTAAAGCATACAAGGTTGTTTGAAAGAAGTTTTCAAAGGAGTACCTGGATTACGCTACTTGAACGTTATAGATCTATGGAGATAGATCGAAAGCGCTTAATAGAAGTTTCAACAAAATGCATGCCTTGACAAGTTTTTGAAAGAGTTCAAAATAGACCAGCAAAGAAGGAGTTCTTGGTTGCGTTGTGAGGTGTGAATTTGAGTAAGACTCAAAACCCGACCACGGCAGAATAAAGAGAATAGACGAAGGTCATCTTCTATGCCTTAGCCATAGAATCTAAAGTATGCCATGCTGTGTACCGCACCTGAAGTGTGCCTTGACTCAAAGTATGTTGAGAGGTACAGAGAGTGATCCATGGTTGAATCACTAGCAGCAGTCGAAATTTATCCTTAGTAACTAATGGACTAAGGAATTTTTCTCGATTATGGAGGTGGTTAAAGAGTTTGTCGTAAAGGGTTACGTCGATGCAAGCTTTGACACTAATCCGATTAACTATGAGTAGTGAAACGGATTCATATAGTAGAGTAGATATTTGGAGCATTTCCGAATAGCACGTAGTAGCAGCATCTATAAGATGACATAAAGATTTGTAAAGAACGCACGGATCTGAAAGTTTCAGAACCGTTGACTAAAACCTCTCTCACGAGCAAGACGTGATCAGACCCCATAACTATATGGGTGTTGGATTCGTTGGAATCACATGGTGATGTAAACTAGATTATTGACTCTAGTGCAAGTGGGAGACTGTTGGAAATATGCCCTAGAGGCAATAATAAATTAGTTATTATTATATTTCTTAGTTCATGATAATCGTTTATTATCCATGCTATAATTGTATTGATTGGAAACACAATACTTGTGTGGATACATAGACAAAACACTGTCCCTAGTAAGCCTCTAGTTGACTAGCTCGTTGATCAAAGATGGTCAAGGTTTCCTGGCCATAGGCAAGTGTTGTCACTTGATAACGGGATCACATCATTAGGAGAATCATGTGATGGACTAGACCCAAACTAATAGACGTAGCATGTTGATCATGTCATTTTGTTGCTACTGTTTTCTGCGTGTCAAGTATTTATTCCTATGACCATGAGATCATATAACTCACTGACACCGGAGGAATGCTTTGTGTGTATCAAACGTCGCAACGTAACTGGGTGACTATAATGATGCTCTACAGGTATCTCCGAAGGTGTTAGTTGAGTTAGTATGGATCGAGACTGGGATTTGTCACTCCGTGTGAACGGAGAGGTATCTCGGGGCCCACTCGGTAATACAACATCACACACAAGCCTTGCAAGCAATGTAACTTAGTGTAAGTTACGGGATCTTGTATTACGGAACGAGTAAAGAGACTTGCCGGTAAACGAGATTGAAATAGGTATGCGGATACTGACGATCGAATCTCGGGCAAGTAACATACCGAAGGACAAAGGGAATGACATACGGGATTATACGAATCCTTGGCACTGAGGTTCAAACGATAAGATCTTCGTAGAATATGTAGGATCCAATATGGGCATCCAGGTCCCGCTATTGGATATTGACCGAGGAGTCTCTCGGGTCATGTCTGCATAGTTCTCGAACCCGCAGGGTCTGCACACTTAAGGTTCGACGTTGTTTTATGCGTATTTGAGTTATATGGTTGGTTACCGAATGTTGTTCGGAGTCCCGGATGAGATCACGGACGTCACGAGGGTTTCCGGAATGGTCCGGAAACGAAGATTGATATATAGGATGACCTCATTTGATTACCGGAAGGTTTTCGGAGTTACCGGGAATGTACCGGGAATGACGAATGGGTTCCGGGAGTTCACCGGAGGGGGGCAACCCACTCCGGGGAAGCCCATAGGCATTTGGGGGGGTCACACCAGCCCTTAGTGGGCTGGTGGGACAGCCCACCAATCCCCTATGCGCCAAGAGAGAAAAAATCAAAGGAAAGGAAAAAAAGGAGAAGTGGGAAGGGGGAAGGACTCCCTCCCACCAAACCAAGTAGGACTCGGTTTGGGGGGGGAGATTCCTCCCCCCTGGCTCGGCCGACCCCTTGGGGATCCCTTGGACCCCAAGGCAAGGTCCCCCTCCCTCCTCCTATATATATGGGGCTTTTAGGGCAGATTTGAGACGACTTTCTCACGGCTGCCCGACCACATACCTCCACAGTTTTTCCTCTAGATCGCGTTTCTGCGGAGCTCGGGCGGAGCCCTGCTGAGACGAGATCATCACCAACCTCCGGAGCGCCGTCACGCTGCCGGAGAACTCTTCTACCTCTCCGTCTCTCTTGCTGGATCAAGAAGGCCGAGATCATCGTCGAGCTGTACGTGTGCTGAACGCGGAGGTGCCGTCCGTTCGGTACTAGATCATGGGACTGATCGCGGGATTGTTCGCGGGGCGGATCGAGGGACGTGAGGACGTTCCACTACATCAACCGCGTTCTCTAACGCTTCTGCTGTACGATCTACAAAGGGTACGTAGATCACTCATCCCCTCTCGTAGATGGACATCACCATGATAGGTCTTCGTGCGCGTAGGAAAATTTTTGTTTCCCATGCGACGTTCCCCAACAGGGTATCCAGACCCCGCTGATGGTTATTGGCCAGAGAGGTGTCTCGGTCATGTCTGCCTGTCTCCCGAACCCGTAGGGTCTACACACTTAAGGTTCGATGATGCTAGGGTTATAGGGAATTGTTATACGAGGTTACCGAAAGTTGTTCGAAGTCCCGTATGAGATCCCGGACATCACGAGGAGCTCCGGAATGGTCCGGAGGTAATGATTGATATATAGAACGGATGGTTTCGGATACCGGAAGTGTTTCGGGCGTCACCGGTAACGTACCGGGACCACCGGGACCACCGGAGGTGGCCCCGGGGGACCACCGAAGGGGGGCAACGACCCCGGGAGGCTAGATGGGCTAAGTGGGGATGGGAACCAGCCCCTAGGTGGGCTGGTGCGCCCCCAACCCAGCCCATGCGCACCAGAGAAGGGGGGAGGGGGAAAACCCTAGGCGCAGGTGAGGCCCAAGGCCCACCTAGGGTGCGCCCCCCCCTTTCCCTGCCCTGGTCGCCGCCCCCTCCCATCTGGTGGCTGCCGCACCACCTAGGGGGGAACCCTAGGGGTGGTGCACCCCCCCTCCCCCTCCTCCTATAAATAGAGAGGGGTTTTGGCCATTGAGACATACGGTTTTTCCTCTCTCTCGGCGCAGTCGTGCCCCTCTTCCTCCTCCGCTCTGTCGGTGCTTGGCGAAGCCCTGCCAGGAGACCTCGTCTCTCCATCGACACCACGCTGTCGTGTTGCTGGAGTTCTTCCCCAAACTCTCCCTCCTCCTTGCTGGATCAAGGTGCGGGAGACGTCACCGGGCCGCACGTGTGTTGAACGCGGAGGTGCCGTGGTTCGGCACTAGATCGGAATCGCTGCGAGTACGACTCCATCAACCGCGTTCTAGCAACGCTTCCGCTTAGCGATCTTCAAAGGTATGAAGATGCTCTTACCCCTCTCTCGTTGCTGGTCTCTCCATAGGAAGATCTGAATATGCGTACGAAAAGTTTGAATTTATGCTACGTTCCCCAACAGTGGCATCAGAGCCAGGTTTTCTATGCGTAGATTCTATGCACGAGTAGAACACAAAAGTTGTGGGCGATGATTTGTCAATTTGCTTGCCGCTACTAGTCTTATTCTTTTCCGGTGGTATTGTGGGATGAAGCGGCCCGGACCGACTTTACACGTACGCTTACGTGAGACTGGTTCCACCGACAGACATGCACACCGTGCATAAAGGTGGCTAGCGGGTGTCTGTCTCTCCTACTCTAGTCGGATTCGATTTGATGAAAAGGGTCCTTACGAAGGGTAAATAGCTTTGGCATATCATCGTTGTGGCTGTCATGTAGGTAAGAAGGCGTTCTTGCTAGAAACCCAAATCAGCCACGTAAAACTTGCAACAACAATTAGAGGACGTCTAACTTGTTTTTGCAGGGTTTGACATGTGATGTGATATGGCCAAAGTTGTGATGTTGCATGTATGATGTATGAGATGATCATGTTATTGTAATAGGTTTCACGACTTGCATGTCGATGAGTATGACAACCGGCAGGAGCCATAGGAGTTGTCTTAATTTATTGTATGAGATGCAACGCCATGTGCTTACTACTTTTACTTCATTGCTAACGGTTAGCTATAGTAGTAGTGATAGTAGTAGTTGGCGTGACGACTTCACGGAGACACGATGATGGAGATCATGATGATAGAGATCATGGTGTCACGCCAGTGACGATGATGATCATGCGATGCCTGAAGATGGAGATCGAAAGAGCAAAGATGATAATGGCCATATCATGTCACTATATGATTGCATTGTGATGTTTATCATGTTTTACATCTTATTGCTTAGAATGACGGTAGCATAATAAGATGATCCCTCTTAAAATTTTGAGAACGTATTCCCCTAAGTGTGCACCGTTGCGAAGGTTCGTTGTCTCGAAGCACCACGTGATGATCGGGTGTGATAGATTCTAACGTTCGCATACAACGGGTGTAAGCCAGATTTACACACGCGAAACACCTAGGTTGACTCGACGAGCTTAGCATGTACAGACATGACCTCGAATACAAGAGACCTAAAGGTCGAACATGAGTCGTATGGTTGAATACGATCAGCATGGAGTTGCTCACCATGGTGACTAGCCCGTCTCACGTGATGATCGGACACGGGTTAGTCAACATGGATCATGTATCACTTAGATGACTAGAGGGATGTCGATTTAAGTGGGAGTTCATACTTAATTTGATTAAATGAACTTGATTGTCATGAACTTAGTCTAAAAGTTGTCTTTATAAATATTGTAGATGTCCAACGTCAACCTCAATTTCAACGCATTCCTAGAGAAAAACAAGCTGAAAGATTATGGTAGCAACTATGCGGATTGGGTTCACAACTTGAAGCTCATCCTTGTAGCAGCTAAAAAGGCTTATGTCCTTGATGCGCCGCTAGGTGACCCTCCCGCTCCCGCGGCAGCCCAAGACATTCTGAACGTCTCACAAACGCGGAGTGATGACTACTCTCTGGTTAGGTGTGGCATGTTATACAATTTAGAAACGGGGCTCCAAAGGCGTTTTGAGCAACACGGGGCATATGAGATGTTCCAGGAGCTGAAGCTAGTTTTTCAAGCTCATGCCCGTGTCAAGAGATATGAAGTCTCCGACAAGTTCTTTAGTTGTAAGATGGAGGAGAACAGTTCTATCAGTGAGCACATACTCAAAATGTCTGGGTTACACGGTCGTCTGACTTCACTTGGAGTCGAACTTCCGGATGATGCTATAATTGACAGAATCCTCCAGTCTCTCCCACCAAGCTATAAAGGCTTTGTGCTTAACTACAACATGCAAGGGATGGAGAAGACCATTCCCGAGTTGTACTCGATGCTCAAGTCTGCAGAAGTAGAAATCAAGAAAGAGTATCAACTGTTGATGGTCAACAAGACCACTAGTTTCAAGAAAGGCAAGGGTAAGAAGAACTTCAAGAAAGACGGCAAAGTTGTTGCCGCGCCCGGTAAGCCAGATGCCGGGAAGAAGAAAAAGAACGGACCCAAGCCTGAGACTAAGTGCTTCTATTGCAAGGGAAAGGGTCACTGGAAGCGGAACTGCCCCAAATACTTAGCAGACAAGAAGGCCGGCAACGTTAAAGGTATATGTGATATACATGTTATTGATGTGTACCTTACCAGCGCTCATAGTAGCTCCTGGGTATTTGATACCGGTGCTGTTGCTCACATTTGCAACTCAAAGCAGGAACTGCGGAATAAGCGGAGACTGGCCAAGGACGAGGTGACGATGCGCGTCGGGAATGGTTCAAAGGTCGATGTGATCGCCGTCGGCACGCTACCTCTACATCTACCATCGGGATTAGTTTTAAACCTTAATAATTGTTATTTAGTACCAGCTTTAAGCATGAACATTGTATCAGGGTCTTGCTTAATGCGAGACGGCTACTCATTTAAGTCAGAGAATAATGGTTGTTCTATTTATATGAGTGATATGTTTTATGGTCATGCTCCGGTGGTGAATGGTTTATTCTTGATGAATCTCGATCGTGATGTTACACATATTCATAGTGTGAGTACCAAAAGATGTAAAGTTGATAATGATAGTCCCACGTACTTGTGGCACTGCCGCCTTGGTCATATCGGTGTTAAGCGCATAAAGAAGCTCCATACTGATGGACTATTAGAGTCTCTTGACTTTGAATCATTTGACACATGCGAACCGTGCCTCATGGGCAAGATGACTAAGACTCTATTCTCAGGAATAATGGAGAGAGCAACCGACTTATTGGAAATAATACATACTGATGTGTGTGGTCCAATGAACGTTGAAGCTCGCGGTGGTTATCGTTATGTTCTCACTCTCACCGATGATTTGAGTAGGTATGGGTATATCTACTTGGTGAAGCACAAATCTGAGACGTTTGAAAAGTTCAAGGAATTTCAGAGTGAGGTTGAGAATCAACGTGACCGAAAAATTAAATGTCTACGATCTGATTGTGGAGGAGAATATTTGAGTCACGAGTTTGGCACACACCTAAGGAAGTGTGGAATCGTTTCACAACTGACGCCGCATGGCACACCGCAACGCAACGGAGTGTCTGAACGTCGTAATCGCACTTTATTAGATATGGTACGATCTATGATGTCTCTTACCGACTTACCGCTATCATTTTGGGGATACGCATTAGAAACTGCAGCATTCACTTTAAATAGGGCACCGTCTAAATCCGTTGAGACGACACCGTATGAACTATGGTTAGGCAAGAAACCTAAGTTGTCGTTTCTTAAAGTTTGGGGCTGCGATGCTTATGTGAAGAAACTTCAACCAGAAAAGCTTGAACCCAAAGCGGAGAAATGCGTATTCATAGGATACCCTAAGGAAACTATTGGGTATACCTTCTATCTTAGATCCGAAGGTAAAACGTTTGTTGCCAAGAACGGATCCTTTCTAGAGAAAGAGTTTCTCTCGAAAGAAGTAAGTGGGAGGAAGGTAGAACTTGATGAGGTAATTACACCCCCTCTCGAACAGGATAGTAGCGCAGCGCGGGAAGTTGTTCCTGTGGCGCCTACTCCAACTGTAGAGGAAGTTAATAATGATGATCATGAAGCTTCGGATCAAGTTACTATTGAACCGCGAAGGTCCACAAGGGCACGCTCCGCACCAGAGTGGTACGGCAACCCTGTGATGGAAATCATGTTGTTAGACAATGGTGAACCTTCGAACTATGAATAAGCGATGGCGGGCTCGGATTCCAACAAATGGCTTGAGGCTATGAAATCCGAGATAGGATCCATGTATGAGAACAAAGTATGGACTTTGGTGGACTTGCCCGATGACCGGCGAGCCATAGAAAATAAATGGATCTTCAAGAAGAAGACTGATGCAAACGGTAATGTAACCGTTTACAAAGCTCGACTTGTCGCAAAGGGTTTTCGACAAATTCAAGGAGTTGACTACGAAGAGACTTTCTCTCCTGTAGCGAAGCTGAAATCAGTCCGAATCATGTTAGCAATTGCCTCCTTTTATGATTATGAAATTTGGCAAATGGACGTAAAAACAGCGTTCCTTAACGGGAATCTTAAGGAAGAGTTGTATATGATACAACCAGAAGTTTTTGTCCACCCTAAGGGTGCTAACAAAGTGTGCAAGCTCCAGCGCTCCATCTATGGGCTGGTGCAAGCATCTCGGAGTTGGAACATTCGCTTTAATGAGGTGATTAAAGCGTTTGGGTTCATACAGGTTTACGGAGAAGCCTGTTTGTACAAGAAAGTGAGTGGGAGCTCTTTAGCTTTCCTCATACTGTATGTGGATGACATATTATTGATGGGGAATAATATAGAGATGTTGGAGAGCATAAAGGCCTATTTGAACAAGAGTTTTTCAATGAAGGACCTTGGAGAAGCTGCATACATATTAGGCATCAAGATCTATAGAGATAGATCTAGAGGCCTCATAGGTCTTTCGCAAAGTACATACCTTGACAAGATATTGAAGAAGTTCAATATGGAAAACTCAAAGAAAGGGTTCTTGCCAGTTTTGCAAGGTATGAGATTGAGTAAGACTCGGTCACCGACCACGGCAGCAGATATAGAGAAGATGAGTTATGTCCCCTACGCTTCAGCCGTGGGCTCTCTAATGTATGCCATGTTGTGTACAGACCTGATATAAACCTTGCCATAAGTTTGGTAGGGAGGTACCAAAGTGATCCCGGTATGGAACACTAGACAGCGGTCAAGAATATCCTTAAGTACCTGAAAAGGACTAAGGAAATGTTTCTCGTTTATGGAGGTGACGAAGAGCTCGTCGTAAAGGGTTACGTCGACGCTAGCTTCGACACAGATCCGGATGACTCAAAGTCACAAACCGGATACGTATATGTGTTGAATGGTGGGGCAGTGAGCTGGTGCAGCAGCAAGCAAGAAGTCGTGGCAGCATCTACATGTGAAGCGGAGTACATAGCTGCTTCAGAAGTGGCTCATGAAGGAATTTGGATGAAGGAGCTCATCACCGACCTTGGAGTGGTTCCAAGCGCGTCAGGTCCTATGACACTCTTCTGTGATAACACTAGAGCCATTGCCATAGCCAAGGAGCCCAGGTTTCACCGGAAGACGAAGCACATCAAACGCCGCAACAACTCCATCCTGTTGGAGCATATATCTCCATATGTGGTTTTGGTACTTGATGACAATTCATATGGACTATTGGTTGCCTTAAGTTACATTTATAGGATTTGTCCATAGGCACTTCTTGAAGTCCATCTGTTGGGTTCAAGGAGTTTATATGATGACCAAGATGGTATTCAAGGTATTATCCAAAGAATGGTCATAGAGACACATGGTTGATCAAGATCTCAGACAAAGAGTAAATCAAGATGATCAACAGACAAAGCGTACAAGATGTACCGAGAGGGATCAAGTGATCCCATGGTATGGATTTGTCCATAGGCACTTCTTGAAGTCCATCAGTTGGGTTCAAGGAGTTTATATGATGACCAAGATGGTATTCAAGGTATTATCCAAAGAATGGTCATAGAGACACATGGTTGATCAAGATCTCAGACAAAGAGTAAATCAATATGATCAACACACAAAGCGTACAAGATGTATCGAGAGGGATCAAGTGATCCCATGGTATGGTAAGCATTGTCCATTATGTGTTTGTGTACTAACCCATGGTCTTCGTGAGAGTTCTATGTGGGGGTTAGGTGTGTTTACATGGGCTTGCGTCAAAGGGAAGATCTCATACAACCCATGGAGTATGACGTCAAGTTGTGATCATCATCAATGGTTGATCAAGATCTCAGACAAAGAGTAAATCAAGATGATCAACACACAAAGCGTACAAGATGTACCGAGAGGGATCAAGTGATCCCATGGTATGGTAAGCATTGTCCATTACGTGTTTGTGTACTAACCCATGGTCTTCGTGAGAGTTCTATGTGGGGGTTAGGTGTGTTTCCATGGGCTTGCGTCAAAGGGAAGATCTCATACAACCCATGGAGTATGACGTCAAGTTGTGATCGTCATCAAGATTGCGATGTGCAAGTTCAAGTGGATCAGCACGAAGATAGCATGCTTGAAGCTTGCCGTCCATTGTCGTGGCAATGTACTTGTGAAGATATGCTGAAGAGTGGCTCACCCATAGTGAGTATGGGGGAGCAATCAACTAGTCTTCATCAAGCCAACACAATCAAGAAAGGTGGTCCATCTTGAGGAAGCCAAGATCATCATCATCTAGCTCAAGAGGATGAGGTGCAAGGTATAGGTTTGCCCTTGATAGGTTTTCTGGTTAGGATAGATTGTTGTTCTATCAAGGGGGGCTCTCAAGTCAGTAGCTTGATCGTATCGTTCGTTGAGAGCTCAAACCATTTGCATCCTTGCATCATACTTCTTGGTTCTTGTTTGGTGTTTCTCTTTGTGAGTTTTAGAGCTTATGGTCATCTTCGTGACAAGCTCGAGTTCATCGAAAACGGAGTCCATATGCATCTACTATGATGTTTTCGATGTTGGAGTTTTTGCCGGTTCTTCATTCATAGAGATCTCACATCTCTATATCTTTGGCATATTCATAACCGCATGGTCTTAAGATTTCCCTGTTTGGTTAGCCCTTGTCGTCCTGAATCCAACAAGCTTGGGTTTGCTCGATTCGGAGCTCGTATGCGAAAGTTATGGCTGTTTCAGTGGCGAGCGGTAGTACCGCTGGACCTAGCGGTAGTACCGCTGGACCTAGCGGTAGTACCGCTAGAGTTGGCGGTAGTACCGCTGGCCCTAGCGGTAGTACCGCTGGCTCGTGGTAGTACCGCCCCTGGTCAGCGGTAGTACCGCTCCAGGAGCTTAGTACCGCCTGCCTAGCGGTTGTTCGTGGACGGACCTTTTTGCGAAGACTTTCTTGGCGGTGGTAGTGCCTTTGCAACTCCCGGATACCCTAAGGGTATTGTTCGTATGCTACGGAACATCATCATGAGCTCAATGTGACTAAGGAGTTAGTCACACGATGACGTGCTACGGAACGAGTAAAGAGACTTACCGGTAACGAGATTGAACAAGGTATAGGTATACCGACGATCGAATCTCGGGCAAGTTCTATACCGACAGACAAAGGGAATCGTATATGGGATTGATTGAATCCTTGACATCGTGGTTCATCCGATGAGATCATCGTGGAGCTAGTGGGAGCCACCATGGGTATCCAGACCCCGCTAATGGTTATTGGCCAGAGAGGTGTCTCGGTCATGTCTGCCTGTCTCCCGAACCCGTAGGGTCTACACACTTAAGGTTCGATGACGCTATGGTTATAGGGAATTGTTATACGAGGTTACCGAAAGTTGTTCGGAGTCCCGGATGAGATCCCGGACGTCACGAGGAGCTCCGGAATGGTCCGGAGGTAAAGATTGATATATAGGACGGATGGTTTCGGATACCGGAAGTGTTTCGGGCGTCACAGGTAACGTACCGGGACCACCGGGACCACCGGAGATGGCCCCGGGGGACCACCGAAGGGGGGAAACGACCCCGGGAGGCTAGATGGGCTAAGTGGGGAAGGGTACCAGCCCCTAGGTGGGCTGGTGTGCCCCCCACCCAGCCCATGCGCACCAGAGAAGGGGGAGGGGGGAAACCCTAGGCGCAGGTGAGGCCCAAGGCCCACCTAGGGTGCGCCCCCCCCCCTTTCCCTGCCCTGGCCGCCGCCCCCTCCCATCTGGTGGCTGCCGCACCACCTAGGGGGTAACCCTAGGGGTGGCGCACCCCCTCCCCCTCCTCCTATAAATAGAGAGGGGTTTTGGCCATTGAAACATACGGTTTTTCCTCTCTCTCGGCGCAGCCCTGCCCCTCTTCCTCCTCCTCTCTGCCGGTGCTTAGAGAAGCCCTGCCGGGAGACCTCGTCTCTCCATCGACACCACGCCATCGTGTTGCTGGAGTTCTTCCCCAACCTCTCCCTCCTCCTTGCTGGATCAAGGTGCGGGAGACGTCACCGGGCCGCACGTGTGTTGAACGCGGAGGTGTCGTGGTTCGGCACTAGATCGGAATCGCTGCGAGTACGACTCCATCAACCGCGTTCTAGCAACGCTTCCGCTTAGCGATCTTCAAAGGTATGAAGATGCTCTTACCCCTCTCTCGTTGCTGGTCTCTCCATAGGAAGATCTGAATATGCGTAGGAAAATTTTGAATTTATGCTACGTTCCCCAACACGAGCAGGTAAGATGGTTTCAGAGTTGACTTCCAGCTTTGATGTTGTGAGTAAAATGAATTGTGCCTTTTATGTTGCGTTGTAGGTGGAATGGCTGCCATATGGTGTCGGCCCAAACTTTGGTGATGCACACACGTTCGATCTCGATCCACTATGCGTGCAGGAAAAACATCTTTGGCTAATGTGTTGTCCCCTTATATGCAATTGGGCGGTTGAGTTTCATCTCCCGCATCGTGTGATGCTTCAATTTGGGTTCTTTCAGCCACACCCGTCGGAGTGGGTGGACACGGACACACAGCTTCACAGGTAACAAAAAAGAAGTATTGATTAGTTTTGTTCTTAGTGTTGAGCGAGCTACTGATGTGTTTTGTTAAAAGCAGGTTGGATAGGAGGAGGCAACGAAAGATCAAGGATTGGCATAAGCATCATAAGAGCTATGTCATTATGTTCGAGCAAAGTGTGCACGCAGCTTCGAGCATACAACGAACCCAGTACCGCCAGCATTGTCCGCTTGCGTTCAACAACTACCTAAGATGGTTTCAGGAGAGTACTCGTGTCGAGATTTGTCCGCCGGCTTACAAGGAGGACATATTGGAAGAACCCACTCAGTACGATGCACTTGCCCAAGGCCGTTACAACAAGTTAATTCGCGAAGGGTACCAAACTTTGGTTCTCAAAATATGCAAGAACCATTCCCAGTTAACATTGTTCTCTGCCTCAACCAAAGCAAAGGCCAAAGGCATCAACCGGTTATTGGATCACTTGCTATTGCAACCAACAAAGTGCCCTTGAATTGTCTGGTCAAAAACGTGCCATCGATGGAGATGATAGGACGACAGTGCTGGAAAGCCCTCACACATTGCTCAAATGCCCAAAATGCACGGCCAAATACGCGGACCCTATTTCCATTCAGAATCCTTGTTTTCTCCCCATACGGCTCGACCACATGAACCATGCCCGGGTTAGTGTGGGCAATAGCTCCCAACAACCTAGGTATGCGGTTGCATGCTTCCTCCCAATCACCATACAACATCTTGAATGCGGCTTGCTTTGCTTTCCATGCCTTACCATATTTCAGCTCGTAGTGAAAGAGGGCTTTCACAAGGTCTTGTACGCTTTTTATGCTCATTGTAGGAAGAGAGGAGATGGAGTTGGAAAGCCTATAAGCGATGAACTCGGAGGTGAGTTGTCTATGGCTTTGCGAGGAAAGGGCACCATCAACCCTCTTGCCTCGACACATGTGAGGCATACAACTGACAATGTTCCATCCTGACCATCCTTTCCATGGTCTTGCACGGACAATCCAAGGACACCCTCTATCCTCACATGCAACCGTGTAACGCAGCTTCATGTTTGAATGAACAACTTTGTGTGGCCTATAATGCGTAACAAAATATTCATCCAACCACATCTTCAGTTCAGAGAATGTTTCGAACTTTGACCCCGGCAAAAT
Organism: Hordeum vulgare subsp. vulgare; assembly: GCF_904849725.1. Taxonomy (NCBI): domain Eukaryota; kingdom Viridiplantae; phylum Streptophyta; class Magnoliopsida; order Poales; family Poaceae; genus Hordeum; species Hordeum vulgare. The sequence continues at coordinate 203,702,497 of NC_058519.1, read as the reverse complement.
AATATTCTTCCCATGTGTGTCCCGATGAGAAGGTGGCCTAACTCCAAACAATATGCCTTCGCCTCCGTCAACCAAGGCTTCATCCGCAAGGCTAAGATCCTCGAACAATGGTGTCCGGTGATCACGCTTTAATACCTTCGTGAAAGCTTCAGCCTCCTTTGCCGTGAACCCTTCCTCATCAACTTCTTCATCGGGACCCTCATCGTCAGACTCAGAGGCATAGCCACGTGAGTACGGAATAGAATGGTCCATTGTCTCTTGCAAATTATATTTGTCCAAATCACCAAGATTGTTGTCATGAAGAACATTACCATCATTCTCATCATCATCGTGCTCATCATTAGCCTCTACCAATGGTTCATGTTCAATGTTGACCTCTTCATCGGCCTCATCGACACAATAAAGAGGTTCAATGTTGGCCTCTTCGTTGATGGGTGCAGGAATAGCTTCAACAATCGAAGAGGCAACCCGGTTCAAATCCAACAAGTTAGGAACATTTGTTTTGATGGCAAATAACTCTAGAGCCTTGTCTAGTGATTCGGCCACCATATCCTTGTATGCAAGCCAACGTTGCTCGGAGTTGACACGCATGGTCTTCCAACGAATGTGCATTCCGAATCCCACATTATGCCTACCATCAAACTCAACTACATCACTAGGGTCCATCCAATTCAAATCCTTTCGGACTTGTTCCAACAATTCACCATAGCTAGGACACAAATCGAACACCATGTCAAGCTCATCCGGGTCTGGATCAATATTTCCTTTTAAAAAGGCATCCTTGTCCACGTGATGAACATAAACACATGTTCTTCCCATACCTAAACAACAAAACATAGAACCTTTTTTATAAGCAATCATACAATTACAATAACCCTAGCCTAACTTCCAAATAACCCTAACCCCCTCATAACCCTAACACAACCAAACATCCCTAACCCTAGCCTAACCATAGCCTAACCCTAGCCTAACCCTAAAACAACCATAATGCAAACATCCAAACAACCCTAATCCTAACCCCATCATACCCCTTATCCTAACATACAAACAAATACAACAATATCATATACATCCCACATTTCATGAAAAACTAGGGTTTCCTCAAATTTGCAAAAAAAAAGACCATAAAAGATTTTTTTTCTTTCGGTGAGAATGAGGGGAGAGGTGGGGATTACCTTAGGGGAGTGATTGGACAACAAATGCCCGGTCCAAACCTTCAGATTTGGTGATTTAGAGAAGGATTTGAGGGAGGGGCCAGTGGCTGGGAGAGGGGGCTGGTGGAGGGGAATGAGGAGGGGGTGGGGAGGGGGGCTGGCCCGTGGCCAGTTAAGTCAATGTGTGGCGCCTAAGCGTTCGGCGCCACACATTACAATGTGTGACGCCTGAGGCTTAGGTGTCACACGGCCTGGGGGGTGGGCCCTCCCTGCTAGGTGGTCGGGGGGTGTGGCGTCGAACGGCTAGGCGTCACACAGTGTAGTGTGGCGCCTAGGTGTCGGACGCCACACAAAAGGGTCAGTCGGGTGAAATATTTTCCCTGAGGGGTCACTCCGTGAGTTCTTTCCCCCCAGGGGTCATTTGTGTCAATTTTGCCGCGAAAGCAACCAGCAGTTTGACGTGGTGTTTCTTTCCAAAGGACTAGATTTTTATAGTCCCAGGACCTAAAAAAAGTCCTTCTAATAGAATCTTTTTCTAGTCCCTTAGGCCTTGTTTGTTACTAGTGTATTTTAGGGAATTTGTAGGGATTATCCCGGTCAAACCCCTCAATCCCCACACATCCCATAACATCATTTGGTTCTAGTGTATATGACATGTTTCATCCCTACATTTCCCCTCAAATTCCCAAATTATAGTGCATTTTTCTCAATACCCAATACACTACCCCTACCTAGTGTATTGGGGATAAATGGGGATTTGAAGGGATTGGATGAAGGTTGGGGTTTCACCCAATCTCACCCAATCCCTTAGGGAATTATCCCCATCAATCTCCTCAAAAACACTAGTATCAAACAAGGCCTTAGGCTTTGTTTGGTACTAGTGTATTTTAGGGAATTTATGGGGATTATCCCAGTTAAACCCCTCAATCCTCACATATCCCATAACACCATTTAGTTCTAGTGTATTTGACATATTTCATCCATATATTTTCCCTCAAAGCCCCAAATTATAGTGCATTTTTCTCAATACCCAATACACTACCCCTACCTAGTGTATTGGGGATAAATGGGGATTTGAAGGGATTGGATGAAGGTTGGGGTTTCACCCAATCCCTTGGGGATTATCCCCACCAATCTCCTTCAAAACACTAGTATCAAACAAGGCCTTAAGAAAAAGTATCTCCTCCTTCTTTACCTAGGGCTAAAAGGGACTTTTTAGTCCAGTCTAACACCACCTCGGGTTGATCCCGCCAACCGCCTCTCCTTCTTCCTGTCCACGGACGCGTGTCGAACTCTCCTCCTCCTCGCACCTGCTCCCCACCGCCCTGGTCCAAAAAGGCGTTGAGTAACCGATCGTATCCACATCCGTGTAATGCTACACCCACGTAGAGCTACGTGAGTTTACGTGCTGATTAGGACCGACGCTGACCTGGCCGCGCATACCGTTTGGAGCGAGAAATAGAAATAATTGCGGGCATAAAAATTAGTTGCTGTGAAAAAACAAATGCAACCCCCAGGCGATAGATGGCAGGCACAGATCGTCCCAACGGCCGCGCGACGCGGCGAGTTTCCCATCGATCGGCAGCGCGACGCGGCGAGTTCCTCTGTTACGGCCGGACGCGAAGATATCTTCCGCGGCACGACAACGGGATACTCTGAGGCGGAGAGGTAGTCTCGTACTAGTTGGATGCGCCATGGATGGCTCCTCCGATGTGGGGAGGTGATCTCCTAATTGTTGACAGCGTCACGGCTGGCTCCTTGGCGACGAGGCGGCCTCCTCGTATGGACGCTAGCGGCGCCTTGGTGAAGTCCCATGGAGCCAAATCCGATGTACTGACTCGTCGTGTGGTGGCCGACGACGCTGGTCAACTTGCTGCCGAGCGTCCAGTCGGTCAACCTCTTTGGTCTCAGGCCATGGCTGGGCCAGATCGACGAGCTACATAAGTTTGTTGCTTAGAAATTGTACCGTGCTGCTTTGGTCTGAATTTTGTTCTGCTTTGCATCCTGTTGGTAGCTTGGCTGGGCCACATCAAAGCTCTGGACTTTTTTCAGCTTTACACAGAGATGATTAGAGACACAAAGTGCAGTTTCAGAGACCAAAATATTCAGAGATATGAAAAGAAGGGCTGACGTGAATCTCCAGTGTGCTTATACTTGATAAACTACCAGCAATGTGCACACACACATATCCATGAAAATTTACAATCCTATAAATAATTTTGTAGTACATTAGGGAAAACAAGATGACAAAACATATACTCCATCAAATATTACATTAAAGTTGCCAAGTGCATAAAAAAATACTGCATCAAACATCTTCAAATTACATAAATCATGTCTAAATCTGATCCGTCGTATTGTTGAGCCCTCCAATTCCATTGAAGCATAATTCTGCAGGACTGGACAGTACAGTCGATGCTTGCTGAACCTGAAACATCATACTTGTATATTCTCCTAGAATTGGAGGCATAACCATTGATGATGAACCTTCATATGGTATTGCAGCTGCTGGGGTTGGATTTATGTTGCCAGTCGCTATGCCAAAGTCAAATGATCCCTGTGCCAAATAAAGTCATTATATTAATGGATTACCAAGTTTTTACTGCAAATCAAAATTTGACAAAATAAAATACCTGAACTGTGCTACTACAAGCTATGCCATCCAAATAAACTGCTTCCTGACTCTGTTTCAGATTGCAAATCTGTTAGCTATACAAAAATAGTATTATTGTAGAACGGAGAACAAGAATCAAATACCGCATGTTCCATAAGATCTTGTTCTAGAATATTAGCGTCTGATTGTTTCCTTTTATTATTGGAACTTTTCTTGTTTAAATTCATGGAGTGAGCCTGAAATAAGTGCAACATTAGTGAGTTTTTACAAGAAGAAAAAAGTAGTTTGTGATCACACATAATATAGGCTACAATACCTTTTGTTCAGCTTTCTTCTTCTCCTGTTCTTCTTTTTTCATTTTCTTTTGTTCAGCTTTCTTCTTCTCTTGTTCTGCTTTTTTCTTGTCTCTTTGTTCAGCTTTCTTCTTCTTTTTGTTTGCTTGACGAATAAGCTTATCAACCTTTGATTCTTTCCTCAATGAAGGAGGACGTCCAACACATCTAACAGCTATTGGACTTAGTATAGTTTTACTTGTTGTCTTCGCACTAGAAGGTGCATCTTCCTGTGTACCAACCTGTTCCTTATCATTTTCAGAATTTGAGCTGCTAGAGTACTCAACTTTGAGGGTACGAAGTTTTTCAATCAAAGAATTGCATGAATTATCTGACATGGCGCCTAGCTCAGCAACTGGGTAGAAAGAATTGCACAATCAATCAAAACGTTTTGCAACAGGCGTGTCTTCCATGCCACCATATGTGCATCTGATAAAATTATGCTTTGTTTTCACATTCTTTTTCCACCGATCAACAATGTATTGTGGAGGAACCTCCTTGATTTTCATGTGAGTGAGCACACATAATACATGCCTACACAGTATACCCCTGAACTCGAAGCGACGACATGAACACTTAACTTCGAACTCTTCCTCGTTGAAATAAACATGGTACACAATATCTTTTCTCCATCCTTTTTCCTCATCAATTAACACATCCTCAGTTATTTCATATGTTTCTATTGCCGCTTCCTTTTCTATGAACTTCCGATCACAATACATAATGTCTGTTAGCTCTTCTTGAAATTCTTTGAACTTTGCATTTGTATAGGCTGATTGAAATTGCTTCTCGATGGCAAAGCGTGTGATGCAAGGTATGGTTGAATTGAAGGAATTAAAATCAGCAATATTCTCCTTCTCAACTTTATCACGGAGAGCATTCTCATATTGGCTAACAAAATGCTTCAATGTAGTTTTTGCGTTAACATATCCATCAAAGAAGGCATTCATACTCTCACTACGTTGTGTAGTAGACATACCTGCCCAGAAGGCATCTTTCACAAATGCTGGAACCCAACGGTGCCGATGCTCATAAAGCCCTTTAAGCCATTCATTATCATCAATACTATACTTCTCGACCATATGCATCCAAGCAACTTCAAACTCTGTAATTGTTAATGAATTGTAAACCGCCCTGCCAACAACAACCTTGATGTGATCATATTCATCATATCCACCTAACTTCTCGGGTATCTTTTTCATTATGTGCCACAAGCACCATCTATATCGAGATTCAGGGAAAACTTCTTCCACACCATTCTGAATTGCTTTTGCTTGATCAGTTATAATAGCTTTTGGATGGCGATTTGACATACAAGTAAGCCATGCTTCAAATAACCAGACAAATGTTGGAGTATCTTCATTTGATAATAAAGCACACCCTAGCAACACTGATTGGCCATGATGATTCACTCCGACAAAACAAGCAAAAGGCATATCATATTTGTTCACCAAGTATGTTGTGTCAAAAGTAATGACATCATGAAAAGATTCATACACTGCTCTGCTTCTTGCATCAGCCCAAAAAAACATTCCGAAGTCGGGATTCATCATCAACATCCATGACACTAAAAAAGTTTGGATTGTCGGGTTGCATTTTGATAAAATAGTCACGAACCGCTTCAGCATCACCACTACCAAGTTTTAACCTTCTTGTTTTCTCTAGAAAATTGCGACAAGTTTTCTCACCAAAAGTTAGGTTCTCATGACCATCTGCTGCCACAACAAAAGAATTGAAATTCTTGGATACTCTTATTCCAGCGCGGTCATTCAGCTCAAGCCTGCGCTTGACATGGAAATTTAACTTCTTATTGCATCTAAATAACCGAGATTTATGTGGACTCAATGCATGATTGTGATCCAAAATCGCCTTTGAAAGATGAAGCTTCCCATCAGGACCACGTGTAACATAAATTTTAGCTTCACATCCTATCCCGGCTGTTGGGTTTGGCTTCAACATATTTCTTGAGTTCGATTGAGTCTTACCATACCGAGAGCAACAAAGTGTAAGGTACTTTACTTGTCCATTATCATCACTATGTGAGCTTCTTCTCGTTACACCAAAGCCTTTTGCTTTAGCATATTTGATATAGTACTCTCGCACCTCATTCTCAGTATCGAAGGTCATCCCCAATTCAGGGTCTCCAAGTAACGAATCTGGTTGATCTTCAATATGGTCATGTTCAATTTCCATGTTGCTTTGATTTTGTTGCTTAATGTCGTCGTCATCACTTGAAATAGACATGTCACTTGATTCTTGAACACCAACTATTCCATCATCCATTCCTATGATCATGAAAAAAAGTCACTCTTCTACGAAATCAAAACTAAATTTGTAACAGAGTGACCTAAATGTTGGCATGTTAACCATGAACTTGTGACCTTCATGCTGAACATAACAAGATGATTAAATCGATAACAGTACACATATTTGACGAAAGCAGTGTATCGTATTCGGATCAACCGACCTCACAGGGATTTTTAACTCCTGCACGAACTGCCAACCGGCGTGCAACCGGAGTACTAGATTACCACCACGACCGTAGCATTACCAGCATCTGCATACACGAATGGTCAAACTAATCACAAAATTAGCAGATCTCCTCATCAGTCCTGGAAGTAATCTCTCACAGGTTGCATTACAGATCTCCTTCTGGATGTGAAGTGAAAACAGGTTCATCATACTACACAAGCAAAATGAGGTAAACTCCATCAATCCTGGGAGGAATCTCTATTAAAGATTGGATTCGAGAAGCAGAAGCACCCATCACCACCTCAACAAGCATCAGGAATTCAGGATACGTACACATGAGCAGCTATGAAAATCAGCAAGGGTACTAGATTACCACCACGGCCTTAGCATTACTAGTAGTGTCTATCTAACACCAATGGTCAAACAATAACAACACATATATTTAACCATGAACAATACTCCTGACTTAAACGCAGAATACAGAATACAGCGAACAACAGCAGTAGCAGCAGACTGAACCTTGTATCCTCCCCGTCGTCAGCTAGGCCAGGCACACCACGCAGGCCACCAACGATGCAAGCACTGTGATCGACAACGCGTGGAAATTTCGTTCAGCAATACAGATGATCAAAAGTTGGAGGCGGCGATCTTAAAATTTGGAAAAACGGATCTGTTTGTGCATTTCTGTTTTTCCCTTGCGTAATTAGCGGCAGGTTACTCGCCGCGTCGCGCGGCCGTCGGGCCGATCTGTGCCTGGCATCTATCGCCTGGAGGTTGCGTTTGTTTTTTCACCACAAATAATTTTTAAGCCCGCAATTATTTCTGTTTCTCGCTCCAGACGGTATGGACGGCCATCAGCGTCGATCCTAATGATCACGTAAACTCACTTAGCTCTACGTGGGTGTAGCATTGCGCCAACTCCTGCCTGGTCAAAAGCTGGTTGTGGGCCAGAGGCAGGTCCACCTACCCCGCTACGTCAGCCACGCGCTTGGCGGGCTCGCGGGTAGGGGGGCCCTCCACCACCCCTCCAACGGGCAGCGCGGCCTCCTCCAAGTGCCTCTGCGTCACCTCCGGCTCCGGCGCTGCCGTCTCCACCGGCGTCACCTCTGGCACCGGTGCCGCCAACTCCACCTGCGCCGAGCCAGTGCCAGGCCTCGCGCACTGAACCGATGGCGCAGCACACGCAGAACCCAGTCGTGGCGACCATGGAACCACTGACGTGGGCAGGTCCCTCCGATGTCCATTGGCGGTCCCCGTCACCATCCCGCACACCCTGGTAAACGTAAAGCGCCGGCGAGTATGCCGCACACCGCCCGGGCCATCAGGATCCGCCTCCGGGTGGTCGAATTCATCGTCGTCATCATCATTGCCATCCTCACCGGAAGAAGGCCAGAGCTTTGGGCAGTATTCTCCGTGCTAACCAGGTGCACCTTGATCGAGTACTCAAGCATGGCCTTGTCCAGCGGCACGAGCGCCTCCACCGGCAAAACGAGACCGTCCGCCAACTCCACGTCCATGGCCTCGTCGGGCTCCTCCACCAGGATGATCTTCTCCTTGCGCAGTAAAGAGGGATCATCGGTCCACGCATACGCCTCAAAGCTGCCCAAGTTTGCCCTGTTGGCCGTCAACGTGCCAAGCCGCTCCACCCACGCCGCCGAACCAAGCACGATATATGCGGTGGCACACCCACCATATCCACGCGGACCCGATAATGGAACTGACGCCGCGTAGCCTACAACTGCCAGTTCCAGGGAGAGAACCTCAGCGAGAACCCACGGCCATGCACTTCGTTCGCTACCGCCGCCGCATCCCTTGCAGCCCTGGAGTCGAAGACGAGCAGAAAATTGACCGGCCAGAACCGGTGCACAGTGAAGGCATCCACCACGCCCGGCACCGCCGCCTCGACGGCCGCAGCAACGGCGCTCGGAGCAATACACGGCCTACCACCCATAGCAGTCGCAACCAAACTCCAACGCAAGGCATCCTCCGCAGCTGAAATCTCCGCCGAGCGCGGGACGACAGAGCGCTCAAACTCCGGCCTTGCTGACGGGGAACCCGGCCGCACCCGCCAACTGGAATCACCCACCACCGGCACCATGCCCAGCGTCCGCTCCGAGGGCGCCCTATCAGTGGGAGGCACTGAAGGGCCCAGGCGAGCGTTCACCGGCAAACCGCGCAACAGCGGCCGTGCCACCCCACCAGCCGAGCCGCCGCACTCCGAGGGAAGCCTGCCGGCCACGAGGGCCGCAGTTCCCAGGGGAGCGTGAACCGGCGTGGCTCGCTGCGGTGTGGGAGCGGGCGCGCGAGGAGACGGCGCGGGCGGGAAGGGGGAAGGAGACGGCCCGACGTGGGGGCCGAGGCGCTCACGGACGGGGCAGGGGCCGCCAGCGGAGGAGAGCGGGTACGGGGGGGCGCGACATTCGCGGGAGATGTGACCGGGCTGCCTGCACCGAAGACACACCCGCTCGTTCGAGCACATGCCGACGACGTGCTCCTCGCTAAGGCAGTTGAAGCACAGGCCCGCAAGATCCGGCGGCAGATCTGCCCTAACGAACATATGCTCATCTGCGGTCATGTCATCCCACTCTGATGGATAGACGAGGGAACGAGGAGCCTGCTCCGGATTGGACATGGTGCTCTGCTGTCTTCGTAGGAAACTGGGGAATCGGGGGAGGTGGTGGTGGGTGGAAAAAATTGAGAGAATATTTACTGGCTATGAATACCATGTTAGCAACCTACCCCTCGATATATTACTCACAGTGATAGTTTCCATTACAATCGGGAGGTACAAGAATGAAGAGAGGGAAAAAAGAGCTAGAGGTAGAAGAAAGGGTAGCCGTCGTCGCCGGATTCGTGATCCACTGGATGAACAGAGCGTTGCCTTCTCCCTCTTATTTGTAGTCTGCAGCGCTCAATGATCTCCCGATAGGCCAGGCCCATGTACCGGTTCATGGGCAAGCCCATGTACCAGTCAGGGGAGGGCTCATGACAGAGAGACAAAAAAAACCATTGGACGTCGGTACAAAGTCTCCAATTAGGAGTAGAGATTTGTTTGCCATGATTTAGATGTTACTTTCCTTTAAATTCGTGATTTCTTTCCTGAAAATATGTTATTTGTTTCCTAACATAAATTACACTAATGAAAGGGATCAGTTGATTTGGATAATTTGAAAAATTAGATTAAAATCTATTATTATTATTTTCATAAAATTAATTGCACTAATAAGAGGGATACATGATTGGAATAAGTAAAGAAAATTAGACCCGTGATTTTTTATATGTTAGAAAAGTCTTGGTTTGTAATAAGGAGTGGAAAGAAAAATAAACCATTGGACCTTGATGGAAGGAGAGACGAAAAAAACAATGTAAAAGTGGAGGACGAAAAAACAAGGGATGAAATGCATCAAGTGAGAATTTAGGTGTAAAGATAAAGTCCATTTAAATCTGTGCATTTATCTTTTTTGTATGCGTTAGAACAACTCCAACGGGGCAACCCATTTTATCCGTTTGGGTCACCGAGATACAAAACTTGCCCTACGGGACAACCCAAACGGACGACGCATTTCCGCCTGTTGTCCATTTATTGTCCTCCCCGATTCAAACTTGATCCAAATATGGGAACAAATGGGTACGAAGCGGATAGAAGCAGACACTTCCATCGACCGCTGTCGTCCGCTCGTGTCCGCCTTGCTCCCATGTGTGAGTGACTACACATGAGTTGGGCATTGACCTCCACAACCGCTGCAACGAGGAGAGAGGCCACCGGCGCAGGTCGCCACATCCCTCACTGGAGCAACCGGCGCTATCGTTGGAGCTCATGGGGAGCTGGAGCCCGCGGCGGAGCGAGCCCCCGACTTCGGCACAGGCAAGATCCAACGCCGACGCGAGGGGGCGAAGGGGCGGTGTGAATGTGCTCGGAGGGCACGAGGAGAGAGGCCACTGACGAGGAGGCGCGACGACAAGCGGAGGGATGGGGCGACGTGGAGCAGATCGGCGGCGCTTGTCCGCTTTTGTGTCTGCGCGGTGGGAGGATGCACCATCCGTGCGTGTCCGTCCATGTCCTCTAGGCGGACTGGTGATCCAAATAGACAAAACCGAACAAAATCCGTGTTCATTTGGATCACCCCGTTGAAGTTGCTCTTACATGACATCATATATGTTGATGAAAATTTGTACGTGTGTACTACAAATACACATATATGTATATATTTTTTCAGATTTTTTCTATGCGTGGGAATAGTATTAACGTTGAAAATAAATAGAGAGTTATGTCATGCTCGGTCTGTGCAGTACTTTTTCGTGCGGCTACATGCAACCGAATCTAGGCTTAGAGCATCTCTAGTAGAACCCTCAAACCCTTAAAAATAACCGCTTTTTTACAGTTTTCATCGAAAAAACGGCGTAGACTAGAACCCTTAAACCCTTAAATCCGTAAAAAAAAATAGAGGTCCAACCCTCAAACCCCTTCCCAGCCTGTAGAAGTGAGGGTTGGGAGGGAAAACTGCCCCCAACCCGCACACATTTTCCCACCTCGTGCGGGAGGCAGTTGGTTCCCTCGCGCGGGAGGAATCCGCCTCGGTCGCCGCCGCCCCGCCGCCCCCCGCGCTCCGGCCGCCGCCCCTCCGTGCCCCGGTCGCCACCCTCCGCGCCCCGCCGCCCTCCGCATCTCGGCCGCCGCCCCGCCGCCCCTCCCCTCCCCGGCCGCGTCCCCGCCCCGCCCCGACCGCCGCCCGCCCGCGTCCCCGCCCCGCCCCGGCCGTCGCCCGCCCGCGCCCTGTTGGAAATATGCCCTAGAGGCAATAATAAATTAGTTATTATTATATTTCTTAGTTCATGATAATCGTTTATTATCCATGCTATAATTGTATTGATTGGAAACACAATACTTGTGTGGATACATAGACAAAACACTGTCCCTAGTGAGCCTCTAGTTGACTAGCTCGTTGATCAAAGATGGTCAAGGTTTCCTGGCCATAGGCAAGTGTTGTCACTTGATAACGGGATCACATCATTAGGAGAATCATGTGATGGACTAGACCCAAACTAATAGACGTAGCATGTTGATCGTGTCATTTTGTTGCTACTGTTTTCTACGTGTCAAGTATTTGTTCCTATAACCATGAGATCATATAACTCACGGACACCGGAGGAATGCTTTGTGTGTATCAAACGTCGCAACGTAACTGGGTGACTATAAAGATGCTCTACAGGTATCTCCGAAGGTGTTCGTTGAGTTAGTATGGATCAAGACTGGGATTTGTCACTCCGTGTGACGGAGAGGTATCTCAGGGCCCACTCGGTAATACAACATCACACACAAGCCTTGCAAGCAATGTAACTTAATGTAAGTTGCGGGATCTTGTATTACGGAACGAGTAAAGAGACTTGCCGGTAAACGAGATTGAAATAGGTATGCGGATACTGACGATCGAATCTCGGGCAAGTAACATACCGAAGGACAAAGGGAATGACATACGGGATTATATGAATCCTTGACACTGAGGTTCAAACGATAAGTTCTTCGTAGAATATGTAGGATCCAATATGGGCATCCAGGTCCCGCTATTGGATATTGACCGAGGAGTCTCTCGGGTCATGTCTACATAGTTCTCGAACCCGCAGGGTCTGCACACTTAAGGTTCGACGTTGTTTTATGTGTATTTGAGTTATATGGTTGGTTACCGAATGTTGTTCGGAGTCCCGGATGAGATCACGGACGTCACGAGGGTTTCCGGAATGGTCCGGAAACGAAGATTGATATATAGGATGACCTCATTTGGTTACCGGAAGGTTTTCGTGCATTACCGGAAAAGTTTCGGGCTCATCGGTAGTGTACCGGGAGTGCCCGGAGGGGTGCCGGGGACCATCGGGAGGGGTGTCACGCCCCAAGGGGTCTCATGGGCTATGGGAAGAGATAAACCAGCCCCTAGTGGGCTGGAATAAGTTCCCACTAAGGCCCATAAGGTTTGAGAAGGAAAAAACACAAGGTGGAAAGAGTTTCCAAGTGGGAAGGTGGAATCCTACTCCAAGTAGGATTGGAGTAGGACTCCTCCACCTCCAATTTCGGCCAAACCTTTAGGTTTTGAGGCTGCCTCCTCCCCTCCCTCCCACCTATATATACGGAGGTTTTAGGGCTGATTTGAGACGACTTTTCCACGGCAGCCCGACCACATACCTCCACGGTTTTTCCTCTAGATCGCGTTTCTGCGGAGCTCGGGCGGAGCCCTGCTGAGACAAGGTCATCACCAACCTCCGGAGCGCCGTCACGCTGCCGGAGAACTCTTCTACCTCTCCGTCTCTCTTGCTGGATCAAGAAGGCCGAGATCATCGTCGAGCTGTACCTGTGCTGAACGCGGAGGTGCCGTCCGTTCGGTACTAGATCGTGGGACTGATCGCGGGATTGTTCGCGGGGCGTATCGAGGGACGTGAGGACGTTCCACTACATCAACCGCGTTCACTAACGCTTCTGCTGTACGATCTACAAGGGTACGTAGATCACTCATACACTCTCGTAGATGGACATCACCATGATAGGTCTTCGTGCGCGTAGGAAATTTTTTGTTTCCCATGCGACGTTCCCCAACAGTGGCATCATGAGCTAGGTTCATGCGTAGATGTCTTCTCGAGTAGAACACAAAAGTTTTTGTGGGCGGTGATGTGCGTTTTTCTGCCCTCCTTAGTCTTTTCTTGATTCCGCGGTATTGTTGGATTGAAGCGGCTTGGACCGACATTACTCGTACGCTTACGAGAGACTGGTTTCATCGCTACGAGTAACCCCGTTGCTCAATGATGACTGGCAAGTGTCGGTTTCTCCAACTTTAGTTGAATCGGATTTGACCGAGGAGGTCCTTGGATGAGGTTAAATAGCAACTCATATATCTCCGTTGTGGTGTTTGCGTAAGTAAGATGCGATCCTACTAGATACCCATGGTCACCACGTAAAACATGCAACAACAAAATTAGAGGACGTCTAACTTGTTTTTGCAGGGTATGCTTGTGATGTGATATGGCCAACGATGTGATGTGATATATTGGATGTATGAGATGATCATGTTGTAATAGATAATATCGACTTGCACGTCGATGGTACGGCAACTGGCAGGAGCCATAGGGTTGTCTTTATAACTAATGTTTGTGCTTGCAGATGCGTTTACTATTTTGCTAGGACATAGCTTTAGTAGTAATAGCATGAGTAGCACGACAACCCCGATGGCGACACGTTGATGGAGATCATGATGATGGAGATCATGGTGTGACGCCGGTGACAAGAAGATCGTGCCGGTGCTTTGGTGATGGAGATCAAGAAGCACGTGATGATGGCCATATCATGTCACTTATAAATTGCATGTGATGTTAATCCTTTTATGCACCTTATTTTGCTTAGAACGACGGTAGCATTATGAGGTGATCTCTCACTAAAATTTCAAGACGAAATTGTGTTCTCCCCGACTGTGCACCGTTGCTACAGTTCGTCGTTTCGAGACACCACGTGATGATCGGGTGTGATAGACTCAACGTTCACATACAACGGGTGCAAAACAGTTGCGCACGCGGAACACTCGGGTTAAGCTTGACGAGCCTAGCATGTGCAGACATGGCCTCGGAACACATGAGACCGAAAGGTCGAGCATGAATCGTATAGTTGATATGATTAGCATAGAGATGCTTACCACTGAAACTATTCTCGACTCACGTGATGATCGGACTTGAGATAGTGGATTTGGATCATGTACCACTCAAATGACTAGAGAGATGTACTTTTTGAGTGGGAGTTCTTAAGTAATATGATTAATTGAACTAATTGTCATGAACATAGTCTAATGGTCTTTGCGAATTACGATATACCTTGCGCTATAGCTCTACTGTTTTATATGTTCCTAGAGAAAATTTAGTTGAAAATTGATAGTAGCAAACTTTGCAGACTGAGTCTGTAAAACCGAGGATTGTCCTCGTTGCTACGCAGAAGGCTTATGTCCTTAATGCACCACTCGGTGTGCTGCACCTCGAGCGTCGTCTGTGGATGCTATGAACATCCGACATACACGTTGCTGATGACTACACAATAGTTCAATGCAAAATACTTAATGGCTTAGAAGCAAGGCGCCGAAAACGTTGTAAAACGTCACGGAACATAAGTGATGTTCTAAAGAGATGAAATTGTGATTTCATGCTTGTGCCCTTGTTAAGAGGTATGAGACCTCCAACAAGATTCTTTGTCCACAAAGTAAAGGAGAAAAGCTCAATCGTTGAGCGTGTGCTCAGATTGTCTGAGTACGACAATCACTTGAATCAAGTGGGAGTTAATCTTCCAGATGAGACAGTGATGGTTCTCCAAAGTCACTGCCACCAAGCTGTGAGAGCTTCGTGATGAACTATAACATATCAAGGATAGATACAATGATCCTTGAGCGATTCGCGATGTTTGACACTGCGAAAGTAGAAATCAAGAAGGAGCGTCAATAGTTGATGGTTTGTAAAACCACTAAGTTTCAAGAAAGGCAAGGGCTAGAAGGGATACTTCGTGAAACGACAAAACAGTTGCTGCACTAATGAAGAGACCCAAGATTAAACCCGAACCCGAGACTAAGTGCTTCTGTAATGAGGGGAACAGTCACTGAGGCGGAGCAACTCTAGATACTTGGTAGATAAGAAGGCTGGCAAAAGTCGAAAGAAGTGTATTTAATATACATGATGTTGATGTGTACTTTACTAGTACTCCTAGTAGCATGAGGGTATTGGATACCGGTTCGGTTGCTAAGTGATTAGTAACACGAAATGTAAGCTACGGCATAAACGGAGACTAGCTAAAGGCGAGGTGACGATACGTGTTGGAAGTGTTTCCAAGGTTGATATGATCAAACGTCGCACGCTCCCTCTACCATCGGGATTGGTGTTAAACCTAAATAATTGTTATTTGGTGCTTGCGTTAAGCATGA
This sequence comes from Hordeum vulgare subsp. vulgare, assembly GCF_904849725.1. NCBI lineage: Eukaryota > Viridiplantae > Streptophyta > Magnoliopsida > Poales > Poaceae > Hordeum > Hordeum vulgare. The sequence continues at coordinate 203,686,989 of NC_058519.1, read as the reverse complement.
ACATGATTGGATCGTGTTTATTGCAATACGATTATTCATTTAAAGAGAATAATGGTTACTCTGTTTTCTTGAATAATCACCTTCAATGGTTTATTGAATCTCGATCGTAGTGTTACACATGTTCATGATATTGGTGCCAAAAGATACGAGTTGATGATGATAGTACCACTTACTTGTGGCATTGCCGCTTGAGTCATGTTAGTATAAATTGCATGAAGAGGCTCCATGCTGATGGATCTTTGTACTCACCTGATTTCGAATCACTAGTGACATGCAAATCATACCACATGAGCAAGGCCTTGTTTTCATTGAGATGAAATAAGATAGTAACTTGTTGGAAGTGATACATTTTGATGTATGCAGTCCAATGGGTGCTGAGGCACGCAGTGGATATCAATATGTTCTTACTTCACTGACGATTTGAGTAGATACTAGAGTATTTACTTAATGAATCACAAGTCTGAAATATTGAAAAGTTCAATTCTGTTTCGGAGTGAAGTTTGTCGTAACAAGAGGATAAACTGTCTGCGATATGATCATAGAAATGAATATCTGAGTTACGAGTTTTGGTACGCAGTTAAGACAATGTGGAAATTGTTTCGCAGTTCATGCCACCTGGAACATCATAGTGTGATGATGTGTCTGAACGTCATATCCACGCACTATTTGGTATGGTGCATACTATCATGTCTCTTATCGAATTACCACTATCGTTTATGGGTTATGCATTAGAGACAACCGCACTCACTTTCAATAGGGCACCGCGTATTTCCGTTGAGATGACACAGTATAGACTGAGGTTTAGAGAAATCTAAACTGTCGTTTCTTGAAAGTTTGGAGCTTCGACACTTATGTGAAAAAGTTTCAGTCTGATAAGCTCGAACCCAAAGCGGATAAATGCATCTTCATAGGATATCCAAAACAGTTGGGTACATCTCCTATCTCAGATCCGAAAGCAAAGTGTTTGTTTCTAGAAACGGATCCTTTCTCGAGGAAAGGTTTCTCTCGAAAGAATTGAGTGGGAGGGTAGTAGAACTTGATGAGGTTATTGAACCATCACTTCAACCAGTGTGTAGCAGGGCGCAGGAAGTTGTTCATGTGGCGCCTACACCAATTGAAGTGAAAGCTGATGATGATGATCATTGAGCTTCAAATCAAGTTACTACAAACCTCGTAGGTCGACAAGGTCGCGTACTGCTGTAGAGTAGTACGGTAACCCTGTCTTGGAGGTCATGTTGTTGAGCAACAGTGAACCTACGAGTTATGGAGAAAGCGATGGTGGGCCCAGATTCCGACAAATGGCTGGAAGCCATGAAATCCGAGAGAGGATCCATATGTGAAAACAAAGTGTAGACTTTGGTAGAACTACTTGATGGTCATAGGACTATTGAGTAAAATGGATCTTTAAAAGAAGACAGACGATGATGGTGATAAGTCACTATTAAGAAAAGCTCGACTTGTCGCAAAGATGTTTTCGATAAGATCAAACAGTTGACTATGATGAGACTTTCTCACTCGTAGCGATGCTACAAGTCTGTTAGATTTATGTTAGTTGTTGATGCATTATTTATGAAATATTGCACGTAGGATGTCAAAACATTGTTTTCTCGACGGTTTCCTTGAGCAAACATTGTATGTGATACAACCAGAAGGTTTTGTCGATCCTAAAGATACTAGCAAGTATGCAAGCTCCAGTGATCCTTCAATGGACTGGTGCAAGCATCGGAGTTGGAATATACACTTTGATGAGATGATCAAAGATTTTGGGTTTGTACAAGGTTTATGAGAAACTTGTATTTCCAAAGAAGTGAGTGGGAGCACTATAGAATTTCTGATAGGTATATGTGGTTGACATATTGTGGATCAGAAGTAATGTAGAATTTCTGTAAAGCATACAAGGTTGTTTGAAAGAAGTTTTCAAAGGAGTACCTGGATTACGCTACTTGAACGTTGAGCATCAAAGATCTATGGAGATAGATTGAAAGCGCTTAATAGAAGTTTTCACAAGATGCATGCCTTGACAAGTTTTTGAAAGAATTCAAAATAAACCAGCAAAGAAGGAGTTCTTGGTTGCGTTGTGAGGTGTGAATTTGAGTAAGACTCAAAACCCGACCACGGCAGAATAAAGAGAATAGATGAAGGTCGTCTTCTATGCCTTAGCCGTAGAATCTAAAGTATGCCATGCTGTGTACCGCACCTGAAGTGTGCCTTGACTCAAAGTATGTTGAGAGGTACAGAGAGTGATCCATGATTGAATCACTAGCAGCGGTCTAAATTTATCCTTAGTAACTAATGGACTAAGGAATTTTTCTCGATTATGGAGGTGGTTAAAGAGTTTGTCGTAAAGGGTTACGTCAATGCAAGCTTTGACACTAATCCGGATAACTATGAGTAGTGAAACGGATTCGTATAGTAGAGTAGATATTTGGAGCATTTCCGAATAGCACGTAGTAGCAGCATCTATAAGATGACATAAAGATTTGTAAAGAACGCACGAATCTGAAAGTTTCAGAACCGTTGACTAAAACCTCTCTCACGAGCAAGACGTGATCAGACCCCATAACTATATGGGTGTTGGATTCGTTGGAATTACATGGTGATGTGAACTAGGTTATTGACTCTAGTGCAAGTGGGAGACTGTTGGAAATATGCCCTAGAGGCAATAATAAATTAGTTATTATTATATTTCTTAGTTCATGATAATCGTTTATTATCCATGCTATAATTGTATTGATTGGAAACACAATACTTGTGTGGATACATAGACAAAACACTGTCCCTAGTGAGCCTCTAGTTGACTAGCTCGTTGATCAAAGATGGTCAAGGTTTCCTGGCCATAGGCAAGTGTTGTCACTTGATAACGGGATCACATCATTAGGAGAATCATGTGATGGACTAGACCCAAACTAATAGACGTAGCATGTTGATCGTGTCATTTTGTTGCTACTGTTTTCTGCGTGTCAAGTATTTGTTCCTATAACCATGAGATCATATAACTCACGGACACCGGAGGAATGCTTTGTGTGTATCAAACGTCGCAACGTAACTGGGTGACTATAAAGATGCTCTACAGGTATCTCCGAAGGTGTTCGTTGAGTTAGTATGGATCAAGACTGGGATTTGTCACTCCGTGTGACGGAGAGGTATCTCAGGGCCCACTCGGTAATACAACATCACACACAAGCCTTGCAAGCAATGTAACTTAATGTAAGTTGCGGGATCTTGTATTACGGAACGAGTAAAGAGACTTGCCGGTAAACGAGATTGAAATAGGTATGCGGATACTGACGATCGAATCTCGGGCAAGTAACATACCGAAGGACAAAGGGAATGACATACGGGATTATATGAATCCTTGACACTGAGGTTCAAACGATAAGTTCTTCGTAGAATATGTAGGATCCAATATGGGCATCCAGGTCCCGCTATTGGATATTGACCGAGGAGTCTCTCGGGTCATGTCTACATAGTTCTCGAACCCGCAGGGTCTGCACACTTAAGGTTCGACGTTGTTTTATGTGTATTTGAGTTATATGGTTGGTTACCGAATGTTGTTCGGAGTCCCGGATGAGATCACGGACGTCACGAGGGTTTCCGGAATGGTCCGGAAACAAAGATTGATATATAGGATGACCTCATTTGGTTACCGGAAGGTTTTCGTGCATTACCGGAAAAGTTTTGGGCTCATCGGTAGTGTACCGGGAGTGCCCGGAGGGGTGCCGGGGACCATCGGGAGGGGTGTCACGCCCCAAGGGGTCTCATGGGCTATGGGAAGAGATAAACCAGCCCCTAGTGGGCTGGAATAAGTTCCCACTAAGGCCCATAAGGTTTGAGAAGGAAAAAACACAAGGTGGAAAGAGTTTCCAAGTGTGAAGGTGGAATCCTACTCCAAGTAGGATTGGAGTAGGACTCCTCCACCTCCAATTTCGGCCAAACCTTTAGGTTTTGAGGCTGCCTCCTCCCCTCCCTCCCACCTATATATACGGAGGTTTTAGGGCTGATTTGAGACGACTTTTCCACGGCAGCCCGACCACATACCTCCACGGTTTTTCCTCTAGATCGCGTTTCTGCGGAGCTCGGGCGGAGCCCTGCTGAGACAAGGTCATCACCAACCTCCGGAGCGCCATCACGCTGCCGGAGAACTCTTCTACCTCTCCGTCTCTCTTGCTGGATCAAGAAGGCCGAGATCATCGTCGAGCTGTACGTGTGCTGAACGCGGAGGTGCCGTCCGTTCGGTACTAGATCGTGGGACTGATCGCGGGATTGTTCGCGGGGCGTATCGAGGGACGTGAGGACGTTCCACTACATCAACCGCGTTCACTAACGCTTCTGCTGTACGATCTACAAGGGTACGTAGATCACTCATCCCCTCTCGTAGATGGACATCACCATGATAGGTCTTCGTGCGCGTAGGAAATTTTTTGTTTCCCATGCGACGTTCCCCAACACGCCCCGCCTCGGCCGGCCGTCCCCGCCCCGCCCCGGTGAGTTTTTTTTTACTTTTAAAGTTTTTATTTTTTGCTTCATTGGCACTAATTGTAGCCACTTGGTATGTAGATGGACTCTTTTTCGGATTGGTCGTCATCCGACGATTCGGACATTGACGAGTTGTTGCAAGACAACGACGTCGAGATGATGAGCCTCCTCGTCGACGTGCAAGCGTTTGAAGACCGCGTGAAGCTTTTGGATCAGAGGAGAGGGTCGAAGATTGGGCGACTCACCATGTACCGGAACCGCGCTCTCGGACACGAGCATTTGTTGCGAGACTACTTCGCGGAGGTACCTACATACCCTCCTCGTCTCTTTCGCAGAAGGTACCGGATGCGTCGTAGTTTGTTTGTGAAGATTGTCTCCGATTGTGAGGCCCCCTCTTATTATTTTAAACGTCGTAGATCCGCCGCCGGTATCATGGGGTTTAGTGCATATCAAAAGATATCGGAGGCAATGCGGGTACTCGCTTATGGCATACCCGCGGATTATACCGACGAGTATCTTCGCATTGGGGAAGATACAACCACGGAGTCCGTCCGTAGGTTTGCCAAGTTGGTCATCCGGTTGTATGGTGAGCAGTATCTTCGGGCACCAAACGAGGAAGATACAAAGAGATTAATGGAAATGAATGAAAAAAGGGGATGGCCGGGGATGCTTGGTAGTCTTGATTGCATGCATTGGAGGTGGAAAAATTGCCCAAAGGCATGGCAGGGAATGTATTGCGGTAAAAGCCGTGATGCTACCTTTGTGCTTGAGGCCGTAGCATCGGAGGACACATGGATTTGGCATGCATTCTTTGGGTTGCCGGGAACACTTAATGATATCAATGTCCTCAATAGATCTCCTTTGTTTAAAAGATTAATTTCTGGGGATGCTCCAGCTTGCAACTACAAAATCATGAACAATGAGTACTCAATGGGATACTATCTCACCGATGGCATCTATCCCGAATGGGCAACTCTTGTGAAGTCCATCAAGGAGAAAAATGGGGTGCCCTTAACAAGAAAACATGCTCATTTCACCAAGGCACAAGAGGCAGCCCGCAAAGATATCGAGAGAGTTTTCGGTGTTTTGCAAGCAAGGTTTGCCATAGTTCGGGGTCCAGCTCGGTTTTGGGACAAAAAAACCTTGATGAACATCATGAAATGTTGTGTGATTCTACACAACATGATCCTAAAGGATGAGAGAGGGTTAAACCTCCCTTGTTTCTATGACAATGTTGGTACCCCGTGTGCAACCGAAAAGAAACCCTTCTCGCATACAAGCTTTTCTTCAAGCACATCGTGAGATTGAGGATGGAACCACTCATGGTCGGCTCCGGGATGATCTAGTAGAGCACCACTGGCATTTGGATCGGCGGCGCATTGGCCCATGATGTATCTTTGTTTTACTTTTCTATGTCCTATTTGATTTGAACAATTGTTGTAATTTGCTCAAACATTGTTGTAATGATTTGAATGATTATTGTTTTATTCGGCGGTGTAATAATAACTAGAATGATTATTGTTTTATGTCAAATGTGATTGAATTTGTGATATGTCATATGATGAAATGTGATGAAATGTGTGACATATGAAATGACAGTTTTAAGGGTTGGGGTTGGGGCAAAGACTAGAACCCTCAAACCCAACCCTTATAACGGAATATTCCGTTATAAGGGTTGGGTTTGAGGGTTCTAGTCTTTGCCCCTGTTTTTCAACCCTTAAAAGTGTCAAAAATGGCCAATTCTCAACCCTTAAAACTGATTTTAGATTTAAGGATTTGAGGGTTCTACTAGAGATGCTCTTAGAACTGTACGCACACCGGCAAAGCTGCTGCAGCCCTATGCAGGCATAGTGGCTCCGGCTCGCAGCCCTATACAACTGGCGGCACGGGATGAAGGAATCTACTCCCTCCTTTTCGGTTTATAGGGCTCATCTCAAAATTTTCAGATTTCCATTATATTAGGCTCATTTGAGTCTAATTGAGTTAAAGTGCTTTGAGTCCCACGCCATATTTAATTCATAGAGTTTAGAGAAAGAAGATGAGTGGCTATGCATGCATCGTTTTTTACATCCATCATGCAAGTCCAATGAGAAGGAGGATGCTACATTTATTGCCTTGGAAATTGAATATGTGAGAAATATTTCATTGGCTAGTTAAAACTAATGTCATCCACTCACAAGTCACCTTGGTTGACGAGATTTCAGATTTGAGCCCTATAAACCAGAAAGGAGGGAGTATTAAGCTCGCCCGGCTGGTCACCAGTTCAATAAACTCGGACGTGGAGCACTACCGGCCACGTGACTCATTTATTATTTTTCTTATTATAATATAGGAGTACTTCACTAGCTCGATGCCTCCAAGCCGAGCAAGGAAGCACCCGCTCCCTCTTCCCCCACTCCAATCCTAGTCGCCACCAAACCCCCACCCGTTCCCTCTCCCCCGCTGTCGTCTGCGGGCACCGTCGGACAAAGCATGAGGTGTCGGCCGGCGGCGGCGGGATCTTCTTCGTCCGCGGAAGGCCTGTTCTTCATGCACGACAGCGGAACCTGGACGCCGGCGAGTCGGTTGGCGTTGCTGGCGTGGGGTAGCGCAGCCTATGGACGTGGCTGGCGGCATGGTGGTGGGCTCTGTCCAACGGGCCGTGTTGGCCGTCACCGTGCCTTCCTTGCAGCGTCTCCAGCGGCGTCGGTAGATCCCAAGGCTTCGGTTCGGCTAGGCATTCCTACGACGTATGGGGGTGTGGTGGTAGCCCACCTTCCTGCTCAACTGAAGCTTGGTGGTCTCTGTGGCAATGATGTGGTGGGCGCCAGATTTGGCCGGCTCCGGTTCGCCGACATTTACAGGCAGTGAGGTCGGTGGCTCCTGCATGAGAATGGCGTCGTCATCACGTAGGAGGTGTGTGGGACAACGGGCTTGCATCCGGTGGTGTTGCGCCATCAGTTGCGTGGGGGTGTTTGGCGAGGTGGCTCCGGGCAAAAGCCTAGACGTTCGCGGACGTCGTTTTTCCTCCTTGGGGGTTGTTGTGGATAGCGTCGTTCTCCCACGTTGCTATACCCCCTTGGGGGCGTTGCCTTGAGGGTCATTGGCCTCCTTCGTGCTTTCCCGGAGCTGGACACACACGAACTCGTGGTCCGCAGGTGCTCGACTGGTGATGTGGTTGGTGCAACTTCTTGTGCGGTGACGATGGCGGCTTTGGGCGGAGTTGGTTTGCTGCTGAGTTCTGGTAGTCGGTCCCATCCGGCGTGTTTGAGGGGTTGTTGCACCTCACTTTGTCTTCCTGGAGTCGGAGCTGCTGAGGAGGGGCGTTGCGGCGACGATGACGCGAGGCGGGTGGTCGGTTCTGGCGTTGGCTCGACTCAGGCTCAATGTTTTTCTCCTACAATGCTCGTCGATAGAGTCAGGGCTGCCTAGTAGTTGTCACGTGTGGTTGACTGTTTGGCAGTGGCCGGCGTGGGCCTCGACGTTTGCTTGCGGTGAGGGCTATATTGATGGTCGTCGATGATAGATTCGGAGTCGCCCTTGTGTAGGTGTGATTGTGACGACACCGGGTTGCAGCCTCAACGGGGTTCTCTCCTCGGCGACGTGTGTGCGTTTTTATGCAGGTTGTCAGGTCGCTCTGTGTGTCCTGTGTAAACGTGTTGCTGTTGGAAATATGCCCTAGAGGCAATAATAAATTAGTTATTATTATATTTCTTAGTTCATGATAGTCGTTTATTATCCATGCTATAATTGTATTGATTGGAAACACAATACTTGTGTGGATACATAGACAAAACACTGTCCCTAGTAAGCCTCTAGTTGACTAGCTCGTTGATCAAAGATGGTCAAGGTTTCCTGGCCATAGGCAAGTGTTGTCACTTGATAACGGGATCACATCATTAGGAGAATCATGTGATGGACTAGACCCAAACTAATAGACGTAGCATGTTGATCGTGTCATTTTGTTGCTACTGTTTTCTGCGTGTCAAGTATTTATTCCTATGACCATGAGATCATATAACTCACTGACACCGGAGGAATACTTTGTGTGTATCAAATGTCGCAACGTAACTGGGTGACTATAAAGATGCTCTACAGGTGTCTCCGAAGGTGTTAGTTGAGTTAGTATGGATCAAGACTGGGATTTGTCACTCCGTATGACGGAGAGGTATCTCGGGGCCCACTCGGTAATACAACATCACACACAAGCCTTGCAAGCAATGTAACTTAGTGTAAGTTGCGGGATATTGTATTACGGAACGAGTAAAGAGACTTGCCGGTAAACGAGATTGAAATAGGTATACGGATACTGACGATCGAATCTCGGGCAAGTAACATACCAAAGGACAAAGGGAATGACATACGGGATTATACGAATCCTTGGCACTGAGGTTCAAACGATAAGATCTTCGTAGAATATGTAGGATCCAATATGGGCATCCAGGTCCCGCTATTGGATATTGACCGAGGAGTCTCTCGGGTCATGTCTACATAGTTCTCGAACCCGCAGGGTCTGCACACTTAAGGTTCGACGTTGTTTTATGTGTATTTGAGTTATATGGTTGGTTACCGAATGTTGTTCGGAGTCCCGGATGAGATCACGGACGTCACGAGGGTTTCCGGAATGGTCCGGAAACGAAGATTGATATATAGGATGACCTCATTTGATTACCGGAAGGTTTTCGGAGTTACCGGGAATGTACCGGGAATGACGAATGGGTTCCGGGAGTTCACCGGAAGGGGGCAACCCACTCCGGGGAAGCCCATAGGCATTTGGGGGGGTCACACCAGCCCTTAGTGGGCTGGTGGGACAGCCCACCAATCCCCTATGCGCCAAGAGAGAAAAAATCAAAGGAAAGGAAAAAAAAAAGGAAGAAGTGGGAAAGGGGAAGGACTCCCTCCCACCAAACCAAGTAGGACTCGGTTTGGGGGGGGAGAGTCCTCCCCCCTGGCTCGGCCGACCCCTTGGGGATCCCTTGGACCCCAAGGCAAGGTCCCCCTCCCTCCTCCTATATATATGGGGCTTTTAGGGCAGATTTGAGACGACTTTCTCACGGCTGCCCGACCACATACCTCCATAGTTTTTCCTCTAGATCGCGTTTCTACGGAGCTCGGGCGGAGCCCTGCTGAGACGAGATCATCACCAACCTCCGGAGCGCCGTCACGCTGCCGGAGAACTCTTCTACCTCTCCGTCTCTCTTGCTGGATCAAGAAGGCCGAGATCATCGTCGAGCTGTACGTGTGCTGAACGCGGAGGTGCCGTCCGTTCGGTACTAGATCGTGGGACTGATCGCGGGATTGTTCGCGGGGCGGATCGAGGGACGTGAGGACGTTCCACTACATCAACCGCGTTCTCTAACGCTTCTGCTGTACGATCTACAAAGGGTACATAGATCACTCATCCCCTCTCGTAGATGGACATCACCATGATAGGTCTTCGTGCGCGTAGGAAAATTTTTGTTTCCCATGCGACGTTCCCCAACAGTGGCATCATGAGCTAGGTTCATGCGTAGATGTCTTCTCGAGTAGAACACAAAAGGTTTTGTGGGCAGTGATGTGCGTTTTGCTGCCCTCCTTAGTCTTTTCTTGATTCCGCGGTATTGTTGGATTGAAGCGGCTTGGACCGACATTACTCGTACGCTTACGAGAGACTGGTTTCATCGTTACGAGTAACCCCCTTTGCTCAAAGATGACTGGCAAGTGACGGTTTCTCCAACTTTAGTTGAATCGGATTTGACCGAGGAAGTCCTTGGATGAGGTTAAATAGCAACTCATATATCTCCGTTGTGGTGTTTGCGTAAGTAAGATGCGATCCTACTAGATACCCTTGGTCACCACGTAAAACATGCAACAACAAAATTAGAGGACGTCTAACTCGTTTTTGCAGGGTATGATTGTGATGTGATATGGCCAACGATGTGATGTGATATATTGGATGTATGAGATGATCATGTTGTAATAGAAATATCGACTTGCACGTCGATGGTACGACAACCGGCAGGAGCCATAGGGTTGTCTTTATACTAACGTTTGTGCTTGCAGATGCGTTTACCATTTTGCTAGGATGTAGCTTTAGTAGTAATAGCATAAGTAGCACGACAACCCCGATGGCAACACGTTGATGGATGATCATGGTGTGGCGCCGGTGACAAGAAGATCGTGCCGGTGCTTTGGTGATGGAGATCAAGAAGCACGTGATGATGGCCATATCATGTCACTTATGAATTGCATGTGATGTTAATCCTTTTATGCACCTTATTTTGCTTAGAACGACGATAGCATTATGAGGTGATCTCTCACTAAAATTTCAAGACGAAATTGTGTTCTCCCCGACTGTGCACCGTTGCGACAGTTCTTCGTTTCGAGACACCACGTGATGATCGGGTGTGATAGACTCAACGTTCACATACAACGGGTGCAAAACAGTTGCACACGCGGAACACTCGGGTTAAGCTTGACGAGCCTAGCATGTGCAGACATGGCCTCGGAACACATGAGACCGAAAGGTCGAGCATGAATCGTATAGTTGATATGATTAGCATAGGGATGCTTACCACTGAAACTATTCTCGACTCACGTGATGATCGGACTTGAGATAGCGGATTTGGATCATGTACCACTCAAATGACTAGAGAGATGTACTTTTTGAGTGGGAGTTCTTAAGTAATATGATTAATTGAACTGATTGTCATGAACGTAGTCTAATGGTCTTTGCGAATTACGATGTAGCTTGCGCTATAGCTCTACTATTTTTATATGTTCCTAGAGAAAATTTAGTTGAAAATTGATAGTAGCAACCTTTGCAGACTGAGTCTGTAAAACCGAGGATTGTCCTCGTTGCTATGCAGAAGGCTTATGTCCTTAATGCACCACTCGGTGTGCTGCACCTCGAGCGTCGTCTGTGGATGCTATGAACATCCGACATACACGTTACTGATGACTACACGATAGTTCAGTGCAAGATACTTGATGGCTTAGAGGCAAGGTGCCGAAAACGTTGTAAAACGTCACAGAACATGAGTGATGTTCCGAAGAGATGAAATTGTGATTTCATGCTTGTGCCCTTATTAAGAGGTACGAGACCTCCAACCAAGATTCTTTGTCCACAAAGTAAAGGAGAAAAGCTCAATCGTTGAGCGTGTGCTCAGATTGTCTGAGTACGACAATCGCTTGAATCAAGTGGGAGTTAATCTTCCAGATGAGATAGTGATGGTTCTCCAAAGTCACTGCCACCAAGCTATGAGAGCTTCGTGATGAACTATAACATATCAAGGATAGATACTATGATCTTTTGAGTGATTCGCGATGTTTGACACTGCGAAAGTAGAAATCAAGAAGGAGCATCAATAGTTGATGGTTAGTAAAACCACTAAGTTTCAAGAAAGGCAAGGGCTAGGAGGGATACTTCGTGAAACGGCAAAACAGTTGCTGCACTAATGAAGAGACCCAAGATTAAACCCAAGCCCGAGACTAAGTGCTTCTGTAATAAGGGGAACAGTCACTGAGGCGGAGCAACTCTAGATACTTGGTGGATAAGAAGGCTGGAAAAAGTCGAGAGAAGTATATATGTGATATACATAATGTTGATGTGTACTTTACTAGTACTCCTAGTAGCACGAGGGTATTGGATACCGGTTCGGTTGCTAAGTGATTAGTAACGCGAAATGAAAGCTACGGCATAAACGAAGACTAGCTAAAGGCGAGGTGACGATACGTGTTGGAAGTATTTCCAAGGTTGATATAATCAAACGTCGCACGCTCCCTCTACCATCGGGATTGGTGTTGAACCTAAATAATTGTTATTTGGTGTTTGCGTTAAGCGTGAACATGATTGGATCGTGTTTATTGCAATACGATTATTCATTTAAAGAGAATAATGGTTACTCTATTTGCTTAAATAATCACCTTCAATGGTTCATTGAATCTCGATTGTAGTGTTACACATTGGTGCCAAAAGATACGAGTTAATAATGATAGTGCCACTTACTTGTGGCACTGCCGCTTGAGTCATGTTAGTATAAATTGCATGAAGAGGCTCCATGCTGATGGATCTTTGTACTCACCTGATTTCGAATCACTAGTGACATGCAAATCATACCACATGAGCAAGGCCTTGTTTTCATTGAAGATGAAATAAGATAGTAACTTGTTGGAAGTGATACATTTTGATGTATGCAGTCCAATGGGTGCTGAGGCACGCAGTGGATATCATTATGTTCTTACTTCACTGACGATTTGAGTAGATGCTAGAGTATTTACTTAATGAATCACGAGTCTGAAATATTGAAAAGTTCAATTCTGTTTCAGAGTGAAGTTCGTCGTAACAAGAGGATAAACTGTCTACGATATGATCATAGAAATGAATATCTGAGTTACGAGTTTTGGTACGCAGTTAAGACAATGTGGAAGTTGTTTCGCAGTTCATGCCACCTGGAACATCATAGTGTGATGATGTGTCTGAACATCATAGCCACGCACTATTTGGTATGATGCATACTATGATGTCTCTTATCGAATTACCACTGTCGTTTATGGGTTATGCATTAGAGACAACCGCACTCACTTTAAATAGGGCACCGCGTATTTCCGTTGAGATGACACAGTATAGACTGAGGTTTAGAGAAATCTAAATTGTCGTTTCTTGAAAGTTTGGGGTTTCGACACTTATGTGAAAAAGTTTCAGTCTGATAAGCTCGAACCCAAAGCGGATAAAATGCATCTTCATAGGATATCCAAAACAGTTGGGTACATCTCCTATCTCAGATCCGAAAGCAAAGTGTTTGTTTATAGAAACGGATCCTTTCTCGAGGAAAGGTTTCTCTCGAAAGAATTGAGTGGGAGGGTAGTAGAACTTGATAAGGTTATTGAACCATCACTTCAACCAGTGTGTAGCAGGGCGCAGGAAGTTGTTCCTGTGGCGCCTACACCAATTGAAGTGGAAGCTGATGATGGTGATCATCAAGCATCGGATCAAGTTACTACAAGCCTCGTAGGTCGACAAGGTCGCGTACTGCTGCAGAGTAGTACGGTAACCCTGTCCTGGAGGTCATGTTGTTGAGCAACAGTGAACCTACGAGTTATGGAGAAAGCGATGGTGGACCCAGATTCCGACAAATGGCTGGAAGCCGTGAAATCCGAGAGAGGATCCATGTGTGAAAACAAAGTGTAGACTTTGGTAGAACTACTTGATGGTCATGGGACTATTGGGTAAAATGGATCTTTAAAAGAAGACAGACGATGATGGTGATAAGTCACTATTAAGAAAAGCTCGACTTATCGCAAAGATGTTTTCGATGAGATCAAACAGTTGACTATGATGAGACTTTCTCACTCGTAGCGATGCTAAAGGTCTGTTAGAATTATGTTAGTTGTTGTTGCATTATTTATGAAATATTGCACATAGGATGTCAAAACATTGTTTTCTCGACGGTTTCCTTGAGCAAACATTGTATGTGATACAACCAGAAGGTTTTGTCGATCCTAAAAGATATTAGCAAGTATGCAAGCTCCAGTGATCCTTCAAAAAGACTGGTGCAAGCATCTCGGAGTTGGAATATATATACTTTGATGAGATGATCAAAGATTTTGGGATTGTACAAGGTTTATGAGAAACTTGTATTTCCAAAGAAGTGAGTGGGAGAACTATAGAATTTCTGATAGGTATATGTGGTTGACATATTGTGGATCAGAAGTAATATAGAATTTCTGTAAAGCATACAAGGTTGTTTGAGAGAAGTTTTCAAAGGAGTACCTGGATTACGCTACTTGAACGTTGAGCGTCATAGATCTATGGAGATAGATCGAAAGCGCTTAATAGAAGTTTCAACAAAATGCATGCCTTGACAAGTTTTTGAAAGAGTTCAAAATAGACCAGCAAAGAAGGAGTTCTTGGTTGCGTTGTGAGGTGTGAATTTGAGTAAGACTCAAAACCCGATCACGGCAGAATAAAGAGAATAGACGAAGGTCGTCTTCTATGCCTTAGCCGTAAAATCTAAAGTATGCCATGCTGTGTACCGCACCTGAAGTGTGCCTTGACTCAAAGTATGTTGAGAGGTACAGAGACTGATCCGTGATTGAATCACTAGCAGCGGTCGAAATTTATCCTTAGTAACTAATGGACTAAGGAATTTTTCTCGATTATGGAGGTGGTTAAAGAGTTTGTCGTAAAGGGTTACGTCGATGCAAGCTTTGACACTAATCCGATTAACTATGAGTAGTGAAACGGATTCATATAGTAGAGTAGATATTTGAAGCATTTCCGAATAGCACGTAGTAGCAGCATCTATAAGATGACATAAAGATTTGTAAAGAACGCACGGATCTGAAAGTTTCAGAACCGTTGACTAAAACCTCTCTCACGAGCAAGACGTGATCAGACCCCATAACTATATGGGTGTTGGATTCGTTGGAATCACATGGTGATGTGAACTAGATTATTGACTCTAGTGCAAGTGGGAGACTGTTGGAAATATGCCCTAGAGGCAATAATAAATTAGTTATTATTATATTTCTTAGTTCATGATAATCGTTTATTATCCATGCTATAATTGTATTGATTGGAAACACAATACTTGTGTGGATACATAGACAAAACACTGTCCCTAGTAAGCCTCTAGTTGACTAGCTCGTTGATCAAAGATGGTCAAGGTTTCCTGGCCATAGGTATCTCGGGGCCCACTCGGTAATACAACATCACACACAAGCCTTGCAAGCAATGTAACTTAGTGTAAGTTGCGGGATATTGTATTACGGAACGAGTAAAGAGACTTGCCGGTAAACGAGATTGAAATAGGTATACGGATACTGACGATCGAATCTCGGGCAAGTAACATACCAAAGGACAAAGGGAATGACATACGGGATTATACGAATCCTTGGCACTGAGGTTCAAACGATAAGATCTTCGTAGAATATGTAGGATCCAATATGGGCATCCAGGTCCCGCTATTGGATATTGGCCGAGGAGTCTCTCGGGTCATGTCTACATAGTTCTCGAACCCGCAGGGTCTGCACACTTAAGGTTCGACGTTGTTTTATGTGTATTTGAGTTATATGGTTGGTTACCGAATGTTGTTCGGAGTCCCGGATGAGATCACGGACGTCACGAGGGTTTCCGGAATGGTCCAGAAACGAAGATTGATATATAGGATGACCTCATTTGATTACCGGAAGGTTTTCGGAGTTACCGGGAATGTACCGGGAATGACGAATGGGTTCCGGGAGTTCACCGGAAGGGGGCAACCCACTCCGGGGAAGCCCATAGGCATTTGGGGGGTCACACCAGCCCTTAGTGGGCTGGTGGGACAGCCCACCAATCCCCTATGCGCCAAGAGAGAAAAAATCAAAGGAAAGGAAAAAAAAAGGAAGAAGTGGGAAAGGGGAAGGACTCCCTCCCACCAAACCAAGTAGGACTCGGTTTGGGGGGGGGGAGAGTCCTCCCCCCTGGCTCGGCCGACCCCTTGGGGATCCCTTGGACCCCAACGCAAGGTCCCCCTCCCTCCTCCTATATATATGGGGCTTTTAGGGCAGATTTGAGACGACTTTCTCACGGCTGCCCGACCACATACCTCCATAGTTTTTCCTCTAGATCGCGTTTCTGCGGAGCTCGGGCGGAGCCCTGCTGAGACGAGATCATCACCAACCTCCGGAGCGCCGTCACGCTGCCGGAGAACTCTTCTACCTCTCCGTCTCTCTTGCTGGATCAAGAAGGCCGAGATCATCGTCGAGCTGTACGTGTGCTGAACGCGGAGGTGCCGTCCGTTCGGTACTAGATCGTGGGACTGATCGCGGGATTGTTCGCGGGGCGGATCGAGGGACGTGAGGACGTTCCACTACATCAACCGCGTTCTCTAACGCTTCTGCTGTACGATCTACAAAGGGTACGTAGATCACTCATCCCCTCTCGTAGATGGACATCACCATGATAGGTCTTCGTGCGCGTAGGAAAATTTTTGTTTCCCATGCGACGTTCCCCAACAGTTGCAACTGTTTTCGCCCGGTTTTCCGTTAATCAATGGGGAAATTTTCTTCTTCTTTATTAATGAGATGAGGCAAAGCTCTTTCCTCTATTTCAAAAAATAATAATTGTTTTAATTAAGAAATGCATGTGGAACATGATAGCATGTGATTTTGATATCTATATCAACAAATTGATTCTTTATACGCTTCTCCCCTCATGCTTCTTCCTTCATATGCAATTGTCGTGTCTCTTCAACCACTCTCTCCTCGTAAGAAGATAAAGCAATATTTTTTTCATTGCCATTTCTTTTCCTTCACCTTTTTCTTGCCACACTATAAGCCCTCTTTTCAAGATCTTGTATTATATATTTATATATTTTCAGTGATTTAAAATATTGTGTTGCCCTCTTTTATGGTAGTCACTTAGTTGAAAGGAAACATACGCAATACTGGTCACGACTAACTAAAAGGAAACATGAACTCCATGAAAGACGGTATGCGGTTGCATATGGGATAGGGGTATGGTTGTACGCTGCCTCGAGCGGAAGTGTGGTGAGGCACGCTGGTGGTCGGGGGAGATGAGGCGACAGCGTCGGGTGGTTTTAATTTGAGAGAGTTTTGGAGGAGAGGACTCCAGGTGAGGGGTGAAGGTGGAGGACGTGCCGAACTACTTTCTTTTATGGAAGACCTGTAAAATTTTTTTATGTCAAGTGGGGTTTCTTCTGGCGACTTTTTTACCCGCGACCAAGGGAGTTGGGGGATCGAAGGAGGTGGGGGAGCTAACGAGGTTGATGTTGGGGAACGTCGCATGGGAAACAAAAAATTCCTACGATCACCAAGATCAATCTATGAAGACTAACATCTACGAGAGAGGAGTGCATCTACATACACTTGTAGATCGCTAAGCGGAAGCGTAGATAACGCGGTTGATGTAGTCGAACGTCTTTACGATCCAAATCGCAATCCGTCCCGTGATCCGATCCCGACCTAGCCCCGAAAGGACGACACCTCCGCGTTCAGCACACGTACGGATCGATGACGTCTTCGTCTTCTTGATCCAGCAAGACGTGCGAAGTAGTAGATGAGTTCCGGCAGCATGACGTCATGGTGACGTTTGTGGTGAAGAATAATCTCCGCGGGGCTTCGCCAACATAACGGAAACTATGACGAAGGAAGAACTAGAGGGGCGAGGTTGCCCGCACAAAGCTTGGGGAAATATTGATGTGTCCTGGGTGCTAGCCTTGCCCCTCTGTTTATATGTTAAGTCATGGGGTCGTTTCTTAAAGAAAGAGTCTCCTCAAAGTCGGTTTGGCACGCAAGGCAAGAGTCCTCCTGGGACTCCAGGACAAGACGCCAAGTCCTTGGTGTCTTGCCCCAAACGCGAGGGTCCGTGGTGTCTAGCCCCTCGCTTTAGCAAAACTCCTTTTGCACCTTCCTAAAACCTCGTGGGCTTTACCCTTTGCCCAAATAAAGTGTTCTTGTACCTGAACATTTCGGGAAACAAATCAAATAACTACTTTGATCAGCATATAAACTAATTATGGGCTGCCAATTCCCTGAGAAGACTGTATACTGTAAAAGGTAGCGAGAAATCAAGCATCAACGACCTCTGAATAAAATCAATTGTTAAGACTCATTAAAAAGACCAATTTATATAATAAGGTTACTTGGCTTATATAGATGGCCTCCTAAGTCAGTTAGATGCATCACCATGGTGATTAAGAAAAATCATACTCACAATTGACATCCATCTTACTGTATTTCAGTGATAAAAGGAATGACCAATTTATAGAAATCAGAAAACAGAAGAACTCCAAACTAAATTTTCTAAAACACTTGTAAAAAAAGTATACACAAATATGTTCTTTTAATACGTGCTTTTTGTAAAAGTATATCCGCGTAGGATGTGCTATGTTGAAATCAGACCCCAGAATTAGCTAAATATTCCCGTAATGTGTAATATTGTCAAGGAGATGCTAAATCCACCGGAAACCTATCAATTAGAAAAACTCCATGGTAATTGCGGCCTAGGGCATGCGATCAATATTTTCTCAACTGACAGAAGGTCCTGCCCAGTCACTCACATGCTCCTATCCTAGGTAGTGAAAATAGGAAGGTCCTGCCCAGTCAGTGAGATGCTCCGATCCTAGGTAGTGAAAATAAACGAACTTCTTGATATTTAAAATACTAGAGAAAATCAGGATCTCAGCGAGGAATAAAGATGTATGCCATCCTAGGTGGTGTCTCTGTTCATGAGCCAGTATGATGCACAATAGCAACATCGAACAAAAGCCTTAGTGGGCAATAGAAAGTGGCAGGTTGCATTCCTATCTCCTCTTCCAGAGAAAGTACGATTTTTGGAAACAAATGTATTAAGAAAGAGCTGTTTAATATACATGCAAGTTCACAGCAGCAACATTCAAAGCGTGATGAACAGAGACACCACAATGCAAGATCATAGCTATCTTACCAAAGATTCCACATATCTCCCTTTGTTCCAGTCAATGAAAGGTTGTTCAAAAACCTGGAATAAAAAACACAACTAAATAAAACGTTGTTGTAATTAACAAATAATTTAGTATATAGCTTGCTGGTACTGCTATTCTGAAGGTGAATAATTTGCATTCCAAAATTTCTGCCATTTTTTATTTTTTTTTAGAAAAGGAGGATGATCTCCGGCCTCTGCAGGAAGATGCATGCAGCCATTTTATTAATTATTCATAAAGATCTTACAGAGCAATACATCAATATATCTGAAGCCGCCCTCTTGACAATTTTTGTCGCTACTCCTATCCAATGATGAAGGGGTGTAGAAAGTGTGAGCCACATACCCAGACCTCTCACCTAGCCTAACATCTAAGCGGAGGCCCCGACCGAGCCACATACCGGGTCAGGGGCACAAACCGGTCCAACGCACCCTCATAGGTCGTCGCCGCCGCTTATCATCAATCCATCTTCAGAAGAGTTACTGACGCATCGACCTTGCAAGGCCTGCCGTCGATGCCCCCACGGCGCCAGACAGCGCCTCCTCCCTACGCGCGCTCATCATCACGCATCTGTCGCCGAGACTTTGCTACGCCTCGCCGCCGAGACTCCACGACGTCGATGGGTCACAAGGAACGCCGCTCCATCGTAGATGCCGACCATGGAACAGGGAAGCAAATTTTACTGAAGATATGAACCCATTTGAACAAACTTCAGTACTGAAAATTATTATAAGCAGATTTACGACATGCATGTCCATATACTCCCTCAGTTTCTATATATAAGTCTTTCTAGAGATTTTAATAGTAAACTACATACAAATGTATATAGACCATCAGTGAAATATTTTAAAAAACTTATATTTAAAAACAGAGAAAGTACAACCTAGCAAGCATGCACCATCCAGCGGCACGGCTGTGAGGACAGCTGGCGATACCTATATCATGAAAGCAAAATATGTGGCTAAATACTCATATTTCCATATGCCACAGTAGTGATAATTCTATCGTTCAGCAGTAAACCTTCCATGTGTAAAGGAGTAACTGTGAATAAATCTACAACAATTTGCTTTTGCAGTTCTCCTAAGCAATCTTCTGCGAGCTCTTATGTAAGCATGGAAAAAGGGCCCATAATCCAGCTTGAAACCATTGTGTTAAAACAAAGCTTGTACGAGAATGAATATCACACATGTAATGTGAATCATTTCTAAAACAGAGCACGGCTCACATAGTAAAATAACACGAAAGCATGCACATATACTCCCTCCGTTCCTAAATATAAGTCTTTTTAAGATTTCATTAAAGGACTACATACGGAACAACATGAGAATCTACATTTTAAAATATGTCTATATACATCCGTACATAGTCTTCTAGTGAAATCTCTAAAAAGACTTATATTTAGAAACAGAGGGAGTAGTTCGCTAGAAGGGCAACAGAGCAAAGTTAACATCAGAACAAAGGCCGCATACACATCAAACCAATTATGTACAAATGTAATCCTAAAGTTCTTGGCATACACAATGGAAGTCCCACAAATTCATCATTCATATAATTCTAGATGTTCTAGATATGAGTAGTGCAAACCTATTTCTGAATAAATAGCTAAACATACCATAGAAATTCAGGGATCAGCATACAGTTCAGGCTCCGTTTGGAATAAGTGTAAACTTATACACACGGATTTAATCTATAAGTGTATATTACCGGCCGTAGTGCAATTTATGCCCGGAATAAAAACGACCGTCCCAGGTCTGTAGCAATTATACATCGGTATTAGAACCGAACCGACAATCCAAGCGCGCCCTGATTACGCGGAACTCGTCAAAACTCACGGTTTTGGCCTATTCCGGCCAATTTGTATACAATTACTCACTGATTTTGGGTCCCGCTGTGATCTGAGCGTTTCGAAAACCCCGGGGTCCAGTTACAGGGAACTCGTCAAAACTTGCAGTTTTGGTCTATTATGGCCAGTTTTGTATGCAATCAATCACTGATTTGGGTCCCGCTGTGATCCGAACGTTTCGGGAACCTCGTGGTCCAATTACGGGGAACTCGTCAAAACTCGCAGTTTTGGCCTATTCTGGCCAGTTTTGTATGCTATTACTCATCGATTTTGGGTCCCGTTGTGTTCCGAACGTTTCAGGAACCCCGGGGTCCGGTTATGGGGAATTCGTCAAAACTCGCAGCGGAAAGTAGCGAGTATTTTATCGTCCTGGTGCTCGTCTTCACAGCCGTGGCCCATCATCTCCGTCGCGGTGGGATGATCCATCGTGAAGGTGGCCTTGGCAACGGCGTCCTGTCGTCCGAGGATCTCTCTGGCGAGGAGCAGAAGGTTGCCGCGATTCACCTCACCAGAGCCTGCTCTTGCTTGATGGCTGGGAACGGATGGGCCGGGGAACGCACGAGATGAGCATGACCAAATGATGTCCTTCTGCTGCTAGGAGAAGCTGGAAGAGGGCGCTGGCCGTTGTTGTCGCTGGGTCGCCGTCGCCGCGCGTCTCCCCAAGGGCTAGTCGAGGCAGAGGGCCACGTTGATGTATCGATCCGCCGCCGCTGCTCCCGTCCGCTGCCGCTGGCCTCCATGCTCATGCTCGTCTCTTCTGTATGCTATATCTTTCTTCTGTGCACCCCCTCACCTCGGCCATGTTGAAGGGAAACGATGGCCAGCGCCGGCAGATGAGATGAGACGGTCCCGGACGGGATGGGACTAGGAGTGCTGGATTTGGTGAATCGCACTTTTAGCGGCAGAGAGGGGCATGACAAAAAATAGTTTGAAGCATCTATATTGATTTTTTCTCTCCAATGAAAGCAACCATCAGGGTGCCTCATCAAAGAATAATATATATATATAAAGACTCTAATACATATGAAACTCTACTTTCCACTTTTAACTTTTTCAGCCTTTTTAAACCGGACCACGCCATTTCCTTATCCGAACCTACTTTTTTCTGACATCCGATCCTACAAGTCATACGAAGCATCATCCTAAGGCTATGCATTGTACATGCAGACGGCGGTTGTGTGGAGCGGTTTTGCGAGAATAGTTAATAATGAGATCATCATTTTAGGAAATGATGCAGAGCTGGGTAGTGACATTGATCCGCAAGAAGCTCAAAAGGCACTTGAAATAGCCGAAGCTAACTTGAGTAAAGCTGAGGGTATGAAAGATTTGGTTGAAGCGAAGCTCGCTCTCACACGAGCTAGGATACGAATCGAGGCTGTCAGTGAAGCGGTGACATAGTTTTGATGGGATCGTTCTCGAACACGAGAGACAGATCTAGAGGAGAACATGTCAACCGAAATATCTCACCTTCACCGCTTAAAATCAATAAAAAGGCTGTAACGACAGCCCAGAAGAAACGCTAGATACAGTGGCGGAAACAAGCCTAGGGCAAATCGGGCTATAGCCCTAGTTGTAGTGACAATAGTGTGTGTAATATCTTCTTATGAACTACAAAAATTTCTAAAGTACACCACTCAATCTAATTTAGCCCTAGGCATAACCCCATGCTAATTCCGCCTCTGGCTAGATACACCCGAGGCATACCCAGCCAAGCCCCCAAATAAAAAAGCTATCACCTTCCTATTGGCCGGTTTTTGTCTGCCAAAAAAACTCAAAAAATCAGAAAAAAGAAACCTAGCCAGGTTTAGTATAGTTAGAATGTTGCACCCTAAATAGATTATTTTTTAAATAAGTAATAATTAATAATTACATCATATTCAGATTCTACGCATTTTTCTAGTCAAATTTCATATATAATATGTTAAAAATGAAGTTAGGGTTCAAAAGTTATGATTATTTTTTAAAATATCTATTGCAGAAGGACTATGGATTGTCTAACGTAAATATTAGGGTGTTATATGTAAAAATAGAAAAAACGATTCGCTCGGACTGCAGGTTTATTATTGTAAAAGTCAAGGGGATTTTTGTAAAAATAAAAAATGATTCGTTTTGATTTAAATACGTACTACAGGTTGATTACCTAAAACTGTAGGTTTTTTTTTAAAAATGTCCAACGAAATACAGGCAGAAACACTCCATCGTGAGTGACGCTATGTGTCCGCCGGCGGCTGTTATAAAATGATGATGGAGATGTGATCTACCTATGTAATGGGTCATCTTTGCAACAAGTGCATTGTTACGGTGTTTTTTAAAGCCGAGCTTTTGTTACAGATTTTTTAACAGTGGTTTTATTGCAGAATTTTTTTGCAACAACAATCTTGTTGCAGAATCATTTTTATGAGTTTTTTACAACAAATGTTTTGTTGTTGACATTTTTCGTAACAATGGTCTTGTTGCAGAATTATTTATGTGAGTTTTTTTATGGTGCAACATCGTCCTTTTGTGGAAAGAATTGCAACAGCCCTTTGTGGCAAAAATAAATATCTTCTATTTGCTTCACCGACAACGCCTTCGTCCGCTATAGTGAGCTTAAGTTATGGGTAATTTGACGGCCGCGTGAGCGGTGGATGCGATGAAAGATTGGTCGGTTGAATGGAAACTTTTTCCTAAATAGTAGGGTAGAATAGGTATAGGTATAGGTGTAGATAGATATAGATATATAATAGTCAATTTTTTTGTAAATATGAGTAGTCAGATTTAGATTAAGCTCATGCCAACGAGTTCGATCTCTCGGATGACAAAACGCGCCAGGGCTAGATAGCTGGGTGAAAAACTTGAGCGTTAATAGTTTTTCAATTTGACATGTTATAGCATCGCAGTTGGCACATAAACGAAATCATACTACCGGAATGTGTTTGAGCTTAACGAAACCAGTTACAGGGTTAAAATTAGCGTTAGTTAGGACTTCTTTTTTAGGGGTAAATGCTTTGCTTTATTGACCAATAATACGAAGTTCAGGAATTACATGTAAATCGAAGGGTTGTAGGAGCCACAAATGGCGTCCTTCCCCCAAATGCAAAGCATGCTTAGCTAGGAGATGAGCTTCCCTATTAGAAACTCTCCCTTCATGAACAAAAGAAATATGTTGAAAATCTGAATTTCCAGCCTTAACTTCCTCCACTATTGGGCATGTGATTCCTTGTGTACCCGAGATGATCTCCATTACCGCTGTGAGACAGTCTGAGGAAACGACGATATTCTGAAGGAGAAGGTCCCTTGCTAGAGCTTGTGCTTCCCGACATGCCAAGGTTTCCAGAATGTGAGGATGAGTGAGCCCATGAAACACCATGGCAGATGCACCCAGGTACTTCCCGTGGTCATCCCGGCAAACTGCACTAACCGTGCCAATAGGAGGGGTTTTGTAGACTGCCCCATCAACGTTGATCTTTGCAAACCCCAACGGTGGTGGTCTCCAACCTGTTGATGTTGCCTGGGTCACTCTAGCATGCGATAACGGCCGTACCGGTCTTGTCTCTCTCAGCTCATCAATGAATTTGGTAACGAAAGAAAACGTTGCTACTGGACTCTGGTGCTCTCCCTCATGAATGAGCTTTATTCGTGCATACCAGATTGCCCACAAGGTGACTGTCATGCGAGTCAGTTCTTCCTGGGAGACAGAAGCAAACATACTGAATAACCAGGAGCGAGCAGACGGTTCCGCAGTAGCTCACATATGTTCAACCAGTTGTTGATCATGTAGCGCCCATACGCACCGATCCATAGTGCATGTAATCAACGAATGGAACCACGAGTCTGCGGCGCCACATATTGCACAAGAGGGTGTCGAGGTCATATGCCGGTGGTGGCGCACATCTGTTGTAGGGAGAGAAGAGCATGCTAGTCTCCACAGAAATACCTTGATCTTCGACGGCACTTGGATATGCCAGAGTTTATCCCAGCACTTTCTTTCTCTGGTATTATCGGCAGGGCCTCCGCGCCCCTCTAACCATGCTTCCCTTCTTAACTTCGTCGTGATGAGCATACGGTAACACGATCTGACAGTAAATTGTCCCTTCTTTTCTTGTGACCATGCCCAGTAGTCCGAGCTTTGTCTGGTAGGGGGGGTATGTTTAAGATCACACCTGAATCAATTGGAAGGAAGGTTGCATTGACCACATCATGTTTCCACTTAGCAGCCGTGTTATCAATTAACTCCGACACCATCATAGGTCTGTGAGTTGTAAGGCATGTTATTGGGCGCATAGAAGCCTCCTTAGGTAACCAATTCTGACTCCAGATGTTAGTGTCTGTGTCATCTCCAATTCTTCTAATCAGTCCAACCTTGAGGGCCTCTTTCCCTTCCATGATTGCCCGCCAAATCAGCGAAGGATTGTTGCCCAGCTCCGCTTCCAAAAATCCAGAGGAGGGAAAATATCGTGCTTTAAGGATCCTAGCACTGATTGTTTCCGGAGATTTAAGAAGCCGCCATGCTTGTCTTGCCAGG
This sequence comes from Hordeum vulgare subsp. vulgare, assembly GCF_904849725.1. Classification (NCBI taxonomy): domain Eukaryota; kingdom Viridiplantae; phylum Streptophyta; class Magnoliopsida; order Poales; family Poaceae; genus Hordeum; species Hordeum vulgare. The sequence continues at coordinate 203,661,743 of NC_058519.1, read as the reverse complement.
AGGGCGATGTTGAAGAGTTCTATATCCCTAAACCCCAGTCCACCTTCATACTTGGGGCGGGTCATTACTTCCCAGGATGCCCAACATGTTTTTCTTTCTCCATTCTTACTCCCCCACCAGAACTTACGGATCACCGAATTGATATGAAGACATAACCCCCGCGGCAGTTTGAAACATGCCATAGAAAAGACCGGGATTGCTTGCGCAATAGATTTAATTAGCACCTCCTTCCCTCGAGATGATATCATTTTCTCCATCCAACCTTTGACCTTGCTCCAGACTCTGTCCTTTAGATACTTGAAAGCGCCATTCTTGCTGCTTCCCACATCAGTGGGCATGCCCAGATACTTTTCATTCAAGCTTTCATTTTGCACGTTGAGGATAGTTTTAATGGACTCTTTTAGCATTGTTGCACATCCTCTGCTGAAGAAAACCGATGATTTTGCTTGATTAACTTTCTGTCCTGATGCCCTACAATAAGTTTCCAACAGTGCAGATATGGCAGTAGCGCCCTCACTACTTGACTTGAAAAACAACACGCAATCATCGACAAAAAGTAGGTGTCTGGCCAAAGGGGCCGTTGGCTCCACTTTAATTCCATAGGAAGGCGATGACTCGTTCTGATTTTTTAGGAGGCATGAAAGGCCCTCTGCTGCTATCAAGAAAAGGTAGGGTGACAAAGGATCTCCCTGTCGAATTCCCCTTGTAGGTTTGAATTGTTCCAACTTTTTTCCATTGAATAATACGGAGAACTGTACTGAACTCACCATCTTTAAGATTGTAGCAATCCAATCTGGAGCAAACCCCAGACCTAGCATCATAGCTTTCATGTAGTCCCATTCAAGGCGATCATAGGCTTTCATCATGTCTAGTTTCAAAGCACAAAACCCATTCTGTTTTGACTTATTTCGTTTCATGAAATGAAGGCATTCGTATGCCGAGATGATGTTGTCTGTGATCAGCCTGCCTCCTACAAACGAAGACTGCTCCTCTGATATGATTTCCGGCAGGATGTTTTTTAATCTATTAGCTAGGACTTTGGAGGCTATTTTATAAATGACATTACATAGGCTGATAGGAAGGAACTGAGCAAGCAAGGTAGGATTGTTTACCTTTGGTAGAAGAACCAAGATAGTCTCATTTAGGCCATGTATCTCTTCCTCACCCTTCAGTATTTTCAGTATGATGTTCGTGATCTCATCACCATAGACACCCCAATATCGCTGAAAAAAATGGACGGGAAACCCATCCGCTCCCGGAGCCTTCGTAGGGGCCATCTGAAACAAGGCTGATTTTACTTCTTCTTTGGTATACTCGGAAGTCAGGTGTTGGTTCATTGCATCAGTCACACGTCTCGGGACTGTACTAGTGACTGCTTCCATATCAGTTGTACCCTCGGACGTGTAAAGGTGGTGATAGAAATCAGTTGCCATGTGCTCCAATTCCGTTTCATCGTCGACCACAGAACCATCCTCCCTTACCAGTGATTTAATTCTATTTTTGCGTCGCCGTTTACTGGCTCGCAAATGAAAGAATTTGGTGTTCTTGTCTCCTGCCGCAAGCCAGGTAATGCGGGATCGTTGTCGCCACATGATTTCCTCTCGATGGTATAGTTCTGCTAGTCGGTCCTTTATTTTGATCTCACGCTGAGTAGGACCAGTGCGGGCCGGATCCTCCTGAAGTATTGCCAGGTCCACATTCAGTCGCTTAATCTCAGAGCGAACGTTGCCGAAGGTGGTTTTGTCCCACCGGTGAAGTCCTTTAGACAACGAATCAAGCTTAGCTTTAAGTCCTCGAACTGTTGTGGCCCCCGGACCTTGCTAGTGTTGCTGTATCTCCTCCTGGAACCCATCATGCGCCTCCCACATCACCTCATATCTGAATTGTTTGCTGTAAGGCTGGGTGCCGGGCGAGTCACCATCCAACTGGAGCAGGATTGGATTGTGATCTGAAGTGGCTGCAACTCTATGTGATAGGTTTGCCTGCGGGAATAGCGTGCTCCATTCCCCATCCGCCAGAGCTCTATCTAGACGGACACGGGTATATGTTCCTCCTGCCACTCTTCTTTCAAAAGTCCATTTTGTTCCCGAGAAACCAAGATCATTCAGACCACAAACATCAACTGCATCCCTAAAACCATTCACCTGTGTCAAACTACGATAGCTCGACCCTTCGTAGTCATCCAAGCGCAAAACCTCATTGAAATCGCCAATGCATAACCATGGGCGTGTGTTGGCAGAAGACAAGGATCTCATAAGGTCCCAAGTTATATTTCTATTCTCAACTCGCGCTTCACCATAGACCACTGTTAACCTCCATTGGGGAGTCCCTGGCACTTTTATTAGAGAATCAATGTGATAGTTTGAGTAACCAAAAGTCTCAAGGTTTATTGTATTGTTCCAAAACATACCAATACCTCCACTCCTTCCACAACTACTAACAACAAAAGAACTGTCAAACCCTAGTGAACTCGCTAGATTCTCAACTCGGCCTCCAGGGAGTTGAGTCTCAATCACACAGAGCACTAGTGGAGAAAGCTGCCTCGCTAGGTTGCGAAGCTCACGAACTGTCTCAGGTGTACTAGCCCCTCGATAGTTCCAACAAAGTATATTCATTGAGCCCGGCGGCGCTCCTCTAAGGAGCCCGCCAACTCGCTCTGTGAGTCTGTCTTCTTCAGGGGAGACGATCCCGCTCGATGCTTCTTCCTGTCCCGAGGCGCCACATAACCATGCGGGGGTGGTGGAACCCTCTCAGATGTAATCGCATCCTCCACCCCAGCTCCATCATCGGCAGATGATGTAGTAGCCAGATCCAGCTTCTTCTTTGCTGACGAAACAACCATTAGTGGTTGTGCTTCCCCTCCATCCTCCTGTCCATCCGGACTCGTTTTCATTTGAATCTCATCTGTGTCCTCTATGTTCTCATTATCACTCAGATCAGCCTCATGTGAGGAGCGTTTCCTAGCTGTAGGAGTTGCTCTAGCGTTCCCCGCCGATATCCTTCCCCGTCCCCGGTTCCGAGGTGGATTTGAATAACTAGCTTGGCTATACTGGTAGGAAGGTATAGCTCTCCTTTTAGCTAACATCCATTGGCCATATTCAATTTCGTCAGGGCCATGAACACCATCGCCACACTCTTCCAAGCTATGCCCCATAATTCCACATACCTCACAAAAGAAACCAATCTTCTCATACTTTACTGGCAGCAACATGATCTCCTCCCCACTGATTTTTAACGGAGTGAACCGAACCAGGGATTCACCAACCTTTATCTTAGCTCGTACCCTGACATAGTTCCCTTCAAAAACCCTAGCAGGATTTAACTCTACGCTCTTGACCTGTCCGATCCTCCTTGCTAACTAATCGAGCACTCCTTCCCTGCGATATAGCTCCGGGGTGTCGTGGATTTGGGCCCATACGTGTGTCCGGTCAAGAGCCACCGCATGCGGTTTACCCTTCCCGTCGTATTCCTCCAATACCACAATGAGTCCCCTGAAGATCCAAGGACCTTGATGCATAACCCTGTTCCAATCCCCGACACAGAAGACTTGCACAATGAAGAGATTATCATCCGCTTCACGGATCGATGGTTCCTGAGCCAGCCGCGAGATGAACTTCATCGTAGTTTTGAACGGTTCAGCACTGAAAGTCTTGTTCGTGTTCACTTTAGCTACTGCTAACCAGCGATTTTCTTGCGTGAATTGGGCGATCTCCTCCTCCCCCACCATTACTACATCTAACTCTGACTCCTTCAGTTTCATGTTCTTCATCGCGGACTCTAGATCGATCGGCGCCTTCCCCCTCTTGCTCCCCGAAGAAGATCCTCCCGGGGTTTTAGTCGAGGCCGACGCCATGCTCGCGAAGCCCAGCCCCCGATCCGAGGGAAACCCTGATCAGTACTGGTATTTGCGGAAGGAAACCCTCAACGACGGCGAGGCGCCGCCGGAGTAGAAAACCCTAAACCCTAGCCGTCGCTAGGGTTAGTCTATATCTGACAACCATTGCATTAGTTAGGACCTAACATGCGCCAGCGTGACACGGCAGTAAAGCACAGGACCGGGCCGGCAAAATCCATGGCCCTGTGTGAAAGCCTAAAATGAGGCCCTATCTCATAAAGATTGAACTACTAAACAATTCTAATATATATGACGTAATGTTCTACATAACTTTTCTATTGCGTTTCTTGAACCTGGAACCAGACTATTTTTTTTAATATATGCTTCAGTATATGGTCAACATGTTTTCAAATACATACAAACATTTTTTTAATGTATGTTGAACATTTCTTCTACCTACAGTGAACTTTTTTAGTGCACGATAAGCTTTTATTTACATACGGTGAATACTTTTCTTAATATATCAAACTTCCTGTAATATATGTTGAAGATATTTTAAATGCAAATTAAAAAAATTGTAATATATGTTGAACAATTTTTTAATATATGATGAAAATTTTATATAATGCATAGTAAACTTTTTGTAATATATGGTGAACATTTTCTTAATATACAATGAACATTTTATAATACACGGTAATATTGTTTTAAATACGCGCTGAACATTTTTCATACACAAACTAAACATATTTTATTAAATTATGAACCTTTCATAAATACTCTCTTCGTCCGGAAATACTTGTCACAAGAGTGGATGTATTTAGATATATTTTAATTCTAGATACATCCATTTTTATCCATTTGTGGACAAGTAATTCCGGACGGAGGGAGTATATATTTTATTTGGAATAGGTTACAAATATTTCAAATCCTGAAAAAGAGTTCAAACAACCATTTTTTAGAACAAAACCGATTGAAATATGAAGAAACAAATAACAAAAATAGAGCACTGCAACATTGTGTCCATATATACATGCATGATCCATCCATGCACGAGACGAATCGTAGAGGTTACCAGCACGAGCGTGCACATCTGACCACTGACGTATGCAGCATCATATGCAGCGTTCCAGTGAGCAACAATACGTATGCAGTAACCACATTTACATGACACTACATTTTTTTAGGGGTAAATGCTTTGTTTTATTGATCAATAGTACGGGATACAGGGATTACATGAGTATTAAAAGGTTGTAGGAGCCACACATGGCGTCCTTCCCCCAAATGCAAAGCATGCTTAGCTAGATAATGAGCTTCCATATTAGAGGCTCTACCTTCGTGTACAAAGGATATACTCTGAAAGTCCAAATTTCGTTCTTTAACCTCCTTGACAATTGGGCCAGTAATACCACAAGTGCCAGAGTTGATCTCAGTTACCGTTGAGAGGCAGTCCGACGCCACAACGAGGCTGTGGAGAAGTAGGTCCCTGGCTAGGGATTGGGCTTCATGACATGCAGTGTTTCCAAAATATGAGGGTCAGTTAACCCATGAAAGACCACGGTTGATGCTCCCAAATACATCCCCTGATCATCTCGACATACCGCATTCACAGCGCCAATGGGAGGGGCCTTGCAGATCGCCCCATCAACGTTAACCTTGGCATATCCAGCAGGAGGCGGTATCCATCTTTTTGCAGCAACCTGCGCCGGCCTCACATGTGATAATGAGCGTTGTGGCTTGGTCACTTCCAGCTCGGCGATGTATTTGTTGACAAAAGAATAGGTTGCCAGTGGGCTTTGATGTTCTCCTTCATGGATTAGTTTCCTCCGGGCAAACCAAATCGCCCACAATGTGACCGTCATGCTAACCAGTTCCCCTTCTGCAATCGTAGATATCATGCTGAAGTGCCATGAGCGTGCGTCTGCTTCCGCAGTGACTAGCATATGTTCGACCAGCTGCGGGTCATGAAGTGCCCAGACACAGCGTGGCATTGTACAGTTTAATAGGGAGTGGAACCATGAGTCCTCGGCGCCACATATTGCACAAGATGGGGACGACGCCATATGTCGGTGGTGCCGAATATCCGCTGTGGGAAGAGAGGTTTGTGTCAGTCTCCACAGGAAGACCCTGATCTTCGACGGCACCGGGATATGCCACAGCTTGTCCCAACATTTCTTCTCTCTGCTACTGTCAGCAGGCCCCCCGCGACCCTCTAGCCATGCTTCCCGTCTAAGTTTCGTCGTGATAAGCATGCGATAGCAGGATCTGACAGTGAAGCCCCCTTCCTTTCCTGTGACCATGCCCAGAAGTCCTCACTCTGTCGAGTAGGTAGGGGTATGTTAAGAATCACATTGCCATCAATTGGTAAGAAGGTTGTATTAACCAGGTCCTGTCGCCATCTTGCGGAGGTGCTGTCGATGAGTTCTGACACCATAGTCGGTCGATGAGGAGTAAGGCAGGCTATTGGTCGCATAGATGCCTCCTTGGGGAGCCAATTCTGGTTCGAGATATGAGTGCTGGTGCCATCACCAATTCTCCTAATAAGACCAACTTTGAGGACATCTTTTCCTTCAATTATTGCCCGCCAAATCTGTGAAGGGTTGTTGCCAAGTTCAGCATCCAAAAACTGAGCTGAGGGGAAATAGCGTGCTTTGAGGATCCTTGCACTCAGTGTTTCCGGAGCTTGAAGTATGCGCTAAGCTTGTCTTGCGAGGAGGGCGAGATTAAACAGTTTGATATCTCGAAACCCCAACCCGCCTTCATATTTGGGGCGTGTCATCACTTCCCAAGAGACCCAACTTGTCCTTCTTTCACCATTTTTTCTGCCCCACCAGAATTTACGAATCACCGAATTGATATGGAGACAGAGTCCTCGCGGCAATTTGAAGCACGCCATTGAAAATACCGGGATTGCTTGTGCTACTGATTTTATGAGTACCTCCTTTCCTCCAGATGATAGCATCGTCTCCAACCAACCCTTAACTTTGCTCCAAACTCTGTCCTTCAGATACTTGAAGGCTCCATTCTTGCTGTTCCCCACATCTGTGGGCATGCCCAAGTATTTCTCATTCAAACTTTTGTTCTGCACATTCAGGATAGTCTTGATAGACTCTTTCACCTCGGGTGCATAGCCTCTGCTAAAGAAAACCGACGATTTGGCTTGCTTAATTTTCTGTCCCGAGGCCATACAGTAGGTCTCCAACAAAGAACATACCAGAGTAGCTCCCTCACTACTAGCCTTGAAAAACAGCAGGCTATCATCGGCAAAAAGTAAGTGGCTGACCGGAGGGGCCGTTGGTGCCACTTTAATTCCCCTGGTAGGCGATGACTCATTCTGACTTTTAAGGAGGCACGAAAGGCCCTCTGCTGCCAACAAGAAAAGATAGGGTGATAACGGATCTCCCTGTCGAATTCCTCTTGTAGGTGTGAATTGTTCAAGCTTCTTCCCGTTAAATAAGATAGAAAACTGAACCGAGCTCACCATCCTCATGATTGTATCAATCCAAGCCGGTGAAAACCCCAAACCTGTCATCATGGCTTTCGGGTAGTCCCATTCGAGGCGATCATAAGCTTTCATCATGTCCAGTTTTAAGGCACAAAAACCATTCTGTTTTGACTTGTTCCGCTTCATAAAGTGAAGGCACTCATAGGCAGACATAATGTTGTCCGGCATAAGCATGCCCCCCTACAAATGCAGACTGCTCTTCTGATATAATATCTGGAAGGATAGTTTTCAATCTATTAGCCAGAACTTTGGAAGCAATCTTGTAAATGACATTACATAGGCTTATTGGTCGGAACTGAGCAAGGAGAGTGGGATTAGTTACCTTAGGTATTAAAACCAAGATAGTCTCATTCAAGTCCTTTACCTCTTCTTCCCCTTTCAGAATTTTTAAGATGATGGTAGTGATATCATTTCCACACACACCCTAATACCGTTGAAAGAAGTGGCGGGAAAACCATCAGCCCCCGGAGCTTTAGTAGGTGCCATTTGGAAAAGGGCTGACTTCACTTCCTCTTTGGTATATGCAGAGTTCAGTGTAAGATTCATTTCATCGGTAACTTTCCGAGGAACCGTACTAGTCACTGCCTCCATATTCGTTGTACCTTCGGATGTGTAGAGGTGGTGATAGAAATCAGTTGCCATTTGTTCCAGTTCCACTTCATCATCCACTATAGTGCCATCTTCCCTTACAAGCTTTTTATTTTATTCTTCCGTCTCCGTTTCCTCGCTCGTAAGTGGAAGAATTTTGTGTTCTTGTCTCCTGCAGCAAGCCATGTAATGTGTGATCTCTGACGCCACATTATCTCCTCCCTTTGATATAATTCCGCTAAACGGTCCTTGATTTTAATCTCAATGCGGGTAGGTTCCATTCAACTAGGGTCAGCCTGAAGGTGAGCAAGCTCTCCATTTAACCGTTTAATCTGTGTACGGACATTGCCAAAAGTGATTCTTCCATCGTCCTAATCCATTTGACAGAGCATCAACTTTCACCCTTAGGCCTCAACTGTGGTAGTACCTGGGCCCTGCCAATGTTGTTGTACCACCTCTTGGAAACCATCATGGGACTCCCACATCAATTCATACCTGAATTGTTTTTGACGAGATTGTAGGTCTCGCGGTTCACCTTCGGTCTGAAGCAGGATGGGGTTATGATCCGAAGTGGCTGCCACTTTATGCAGCAGCATCGCGTGTGGGAAGATGCTACACCATTCCCCATCCGCAAGTGCTCTGTCTAATCGAACACGAGTGTATGTCCCTCCTGCAACTCTTCTCTCAAAGGTCTAGTTTGGTCCTGAGAAGCCGAGATCATTTAGTCCACAGACATCGATGGCATCACGGAATCCATTTACCCGAGTCATACTGCGGTGGCTTGATCCCACGTATTCATCCAGTCGTAAGACCTCGTTGAAGTCTCCAATGCATAACCATGGACGATTACTCGCACAGGCTAGGGATCGCAGAAGGTCCCACGTTATACCTCTTTCCTCAACTCGTGCTTCCCCATAAAATACTGTCAACCTCCATTCGGGAACCCCTCGCATGGTAACTAGAGCATCAATGTGATAGTTCGAGTAACCAAAAGTATCGATCTTTATTGAATTATTCCAAAAAATACCAATACCACCACTCCTGCCAGAACTACTAACTGCAAAGGAACAATCATAGTCTAGTGAACTTGCTAAGCTCTCTACTCGCCCCCCAGGAAGCTGAGTTTCCACAATGCACACCACTAGTGGAGTATACTGCCTCGCTAGATTGCGAAGCTCGCGAACTGTCTCAGGTCTACCAGCCCCTCGACAGTTCCAGCAAAGCACACTCATTGAGCCCGGCGGCGCTCCTCGAAGGAGCCCGCCAACTTGCTATGTGAGTTTGTCTTTTTAAGGGGAGACATCCCCGCTCGATGCTTCTTCCTGTCCCTTGGCGCCACACACTCCTGTGGTGGTGGCGGAACCTGCTCGGTCCGCGAGGTCTCTGGCATGGCAAAAGGATTCTGCTCACCTCCCCCAGTTCTCGCCTGCTCCGTTGCTATAGGTGTTGTGTTTGACAAGTCGAGTCTTTTCTTTGCTGCAGGGTTTGCATATGGTGGATGTGCTCCCTCTCCATCCTCCTGCTCCTTCGGCATACATTTCATGGGGCTCTCGGCTGTGTCATCCACGTTTTCATTGTCGCTCAAACCTGCCTTCTGAGACGAACGTTTCTTGGTTGTGTGAGTTGGTCTAGTAGCCCCAGCCGATCTTCCTCCCCTTCCACGACGATTGCGGGGAGGGTTTGAGTGGCTAGTCTGGCTGTACTAATTTGAAGGTAGTGTTCTCCTTTTAGCTATCATCCATTGCCCATATTCGACCTCATCAGGGCCATGGACACCGTCTCCACACTCTTCCAGATTGTGTCCCATAACACCACATACCTCACAGAAGAAACCGATTTTCTCATACTTAACTAGCAGCAACTGAATTTCCTCCCCTCTGATTTTTAGCGGGGTGAACCGAACTAGTGGTTCGTCAACTCTAATCTTGACTCGAACCCTCACATAGTTTCCTTCAAAAACCCTACAGGGTTCATCTCCACGCTCTTTACCTGCCCAATCCTCCGTGCTAGTTGGTCGAGCACCACTTCACTGCGATGAAACTCTGGGGTATCATGTATTTGAGCCCATACCGGTATCCGATCCAGAGCCACCGCCTACGGTTTGCCCTTGCCATCGTACTCCTCGATAACCACCATTAGACCCCTGAAGATCCAAGGACCTTGGTGCATAACCCTGTTCCAGTCTCCAACACAGAAGAGCTGAATAATGAAGAGATTATCGTCCGCCTCGCGGATCGCAGGTTCATACGCCAGCCGCCATATGAACTTCATTGTTGTTTTTGAAGGATTCAACACTATAAGCTTTGGTTGTGTTCACCTTAGCTACTGTTAGACAACGCGTTTCCTCTGCAAACTTGGAGATCTCATCGTCTCCCACCATCACTGCATCCAACTCGGATTCCTTCAGTTTCATGTTCTTCATCGTCGTCTCTAATCGATCGGCGATTTCCCCTTCCCGCCCCCGAAGACGAGCCCCATGGGGCGTCAGTCGTTGATGAAGAAGCCATGGTCGTCGGATCTAACCCCCCGATCGCCCCACGAGCGTGCCGTAGGAGGAAGCCTGGATCCGCGGTCGCGTCGCGTAAGAGAGAGCCTCAACGGCGGCAGCTTGCCACCGGAGTAGATCAACCCTAAACCCTAGCCGCCGCCAAGGTTAGGTCATGTGATGGTCCGCTTTTCTATTAGTGATGGGGACGGAGAGAGCAGCGTTTACATGACACTGCATGATGGAGCTTTTTCTAGTAGGCTTATGTAAGAAATTTGGGCCCCCAAATTTATGGGCCCTGTGCAGACTGCACAGTTGGTACCACTATGGGCCCGACACTGATAAAGCACCGTCATCATCTTCATGCTAAGGGCTCCTTTAATTCAAAAGAATTTTATAATAAAATTTATAGGGTAAGTTTTTTTTTTCTATATTTGTCGTTTGATTCACATATTTGAATCCTATAGGATTTTTTTCCCGTCATATCAAATTTACAACATTTCATTGGAAATATAGCATCCAGTCCAATTTTTTTCTAATTCTTTTGTTTTTTCGGTGGCATCAAACACTTTATGTTAATCCTATAGGAATCAAATGTACATGCCACTCAAACCGTGCATTTTTTCTATTCCTTCGTTTTAAAAAATCCCGCAAATCAAAAAGGGCCTAAAAGTTTTTGACAACAACGTTTCCATCAGTTGTCACCTGGTACACGTACAACTAGCGGCCGATTTCACTGTTTTGACCCTTTTAACGTAGTTTAACCTGATCTGACCTTGTTCATGAAAAAAAATTGGATCTGACCTTTTCCTACCGCCACTCCCTGTGGCGGTAGGGTTCGGGTCATTGGAGATGACAAAGTCGGGACAACAGGGTCATCCACACTTGTTATTGTGAATCCCAGATATGTTCAGTGGTGTTCCAGTGTGATCCCAGCTACTGGGCTATGACCCCGTCCTCTGAAACTTTGAAATATACTTCCTCCGTTCTTAAATATAAGATCTTTTAGCAAATTCACTACAAACTACATACGGAGCAAAATGAATGAATATATGCTTTAAATATGTCTATATACATATCTCTCCCTAATAATAAAGCACGGATCGCTTATGTCGTCCGTTATGGCTATTTTGCATAAAAGCCCCTATATTTTTTCATATTCAACCTGCAGTCCTTGTGTAAGTCAAGCCGAACCGTTATTTTACGATTTAAAAAAAAACCCTGATGTTTCAGGTAATCAACCCACCATCCTTATTTAATCAGCCGAAATATTTTTTTCGTTTTAACAAAAAAACCTGACTTTTCAGTTAATCAATTCAGATTTTACCTAAAACAAAATTATCCATATCTTTTAAACCATAACTTCGATTTTAACATGTTATATATGAAACATCGTAGAGAGGAAAGAAACATCGTTGACGATGATACGAATTGCAATAAACATCCATTAAATTAAAATCAAATTGAGAGGAAAGAAAACATCGTTAACCACACATGCACACCTTTGAAAAACCTCATGGGGAGAAACAACATATTTCTCATCTTATTCCGAGTGACTGTACATTCAAACGCGTTTTCGTTGTGTGAGCACTGAGGCCATCTTCGACAACACAAATGTGATGCCATGTGAAAATATATTGCGTTCATAGCGTGTGTTATTTTCTCTTCCGCTGCAACGCACAAGGTCTTTTGCTAGTGTATGTATAAAAATCTCTAAAAGGTCTTATATTTAAGAACGAAGGGAGCATTTAGTTTTGCACCCGCAAATAAAAAGAAAGGAATACATCTAGTTTTGCAGTAGAAAAACTTCATGTGTTGTTGTAAAAAGAGACAAGGAAGGACTAGACCCAAGTGGATTCCAGAGAAAAAAAAATCTATTGAAACCGTGAGGGAAGCGCTTTCTGGGATTTGTTGTTGGATGACGTTGGTGGGCCGCTAGGGAAGGGAGGCAAGATCGTTAAACTGATGCAGAAACTTTAGCGTGTCGGAGAAAGTTTTAGGGCACGCAAACTGGAGTAGATACTGTACGTATGTACGTACCTAAGAAAACGCTATAAATCATCCGGCCGATCGCACGCTCGCATCCGCCCTCTTCTTTATACGTCACTTGCCTCATGATCATCATCAAAATTTTTTGCAACTAGCATGTTGTTGTAATTTTTCATCGCAACAACGGCTCTGTTGCAGAATCTGAATTCTTAAATTTAGATAATACAACGACGTGACGCTTCTGCAACGTAATCTCAATTGCAAAAAATAAATCTATAACAAAACTTTAATTGCAAAAAAAATTACAATAAGATCTTTGTTGCCAAAAAATCTACAACAAAACTATAGTTGCAGAAAAACTGTAACTGGACCAAAGTTGCAAAAGTGGAAAAGTTTCTCTGTCGCTCGATGCGAGAGATCTGACGGCTCGCGAGCTAGCGGATATTTAAAAAAATCCGCCGACTGAAGGGTAGCACGCCCCTAATCTTTCTCCGGTTACCCTTTTCCCCTTTTAGGTCGATCTGGATAGAGTTGGGCTTCAGCTCGAAAAAACAAACAAAAAAAGAGGATAGAGTTGGGCTTCAGCTCAAAAAAAAAGAGAGGATAGAGTTGGGCTTCAGCTCAAAAAAAAAAGAGAGGATAGAGTTGGACTTCAGCTCAAAAAAACAAAAAAAAGAGAGGATAGAGTTGGGCTTCAGCTCAAAAATAAGAAGAGGATAGAGTTGGGCTGGATATGGGACTGCACTACCAAGTTTAGTCGGAGAGCGGCCTGGCCCGTTCACTCATGTGATATATATCCTGTTCGTGTCTCGAAGCGAAACGAAACCAGTCCTCCTGCCAGCCAAACCCTAGTATCCGCCGCCGCCGCCGCCGCCGCCGCCTCCAATAAACCAGATGGCGCTGCGCTCTCTTGTTAGGAAGATGCCGGCCCTCGGTGCCAGGTCGCCAGCGATGGGCCGCCCCGTCCACGCTCTCTCGCCGGCGACTGGTTTTCGCTTCATGTCCCAGGGTGGCACGGTAAGCACTTCTGTTCGATTTCTCGCCATCTGATCCCCGCTGGCTGGTCCGATTTTGCTCTACTTTTTCTCTCGTTTCATCTAATTTACGTACAACTTTTTAGACAAGTCAAGTTAGATCCGATCCGAGCTGGTGCGGTTTTGCCCCCTCCCCTCTACTATCATCTTTTTAGAGAAATCAATCACCCTTATACTACTTTTTGGTGGATGTTTGGATGACGAAAATCTTTCTGGGCAATGATTATCCATTCTTAAGTACTCACTTCATTCCATAATGTAGTGCATATAAATATGGGATTTTGAAAAAGTCAAACTTAATCAACTTTGACCAAGTTTGTGTAAAAACATATTTACATCTGGAGTGCCTAACATATATCATTGGATTCATCATAAGACATAGTTTCATACTATTATATCTATTTAGTATTATAGATAGATATAAATAGTTTTGTATATAAATTTGGTCAAAAAATCTATATGCACTATGAGTATGATGGAACGGATGGACTAGTGTTTACTTATTTAGATTTGGGGTGACATTTATTGGATCTTTTAGCCTCTTGAGAGCCATGCATGCTGAATTTACTGTATTGCAACTTTTTTATAAATTTCTAGCATTTGTAATATTTACACATGTCATTAAAAAATTATAGGGGGGCCCAGTGGTTTATTCTGATGATGATGAGGCCAAACACCGTGAGGTCATAAAGCGCATGACTGCAGAGTTTGACAAGAATATAAAGGAGATACACGAGAATCTGGATGCTATGGAAGAAGCTGAGAGGTAAATTCCGTATCCAACCGGACGAGCTTTTTTACCCTAGTACTGTTTATGATCGCTGTATTTTCACAGAAATGGTTAATTGCTTTTGGATCAGAACATAAAATTAACACAATGTATGTGTTGCAGAATGTTAGTCAAAATAGTGATCTCATGTTTATTAAGCAGACTACTCTGGTTTTTCAGACGCAAAGTAGGGCTATGTTATAAACTTTGTACTTTGTGATATTTTTGTATTAGTTGTAAAAAATCATATCTGCCTTTTTTATCTTCTAACATATTTGCCCTTTATGTGCAGGCTTCGCAATGAAGACTATGCAAAATACCGCAAGAAGCTCAATAAAATTGAGACGGCGTGCGACGTTGCTCTTATTGTGCTGGTGCCAACAACTGTCCTGCTTCTTATGTCTCTGTAGTTTTATTTCTTCTAGTTCGATAAGCAACCTTATTATCTACTGGGTTAAGGAACCCTATCATGGTTTGTGTATGTAGTATATGCTAGGCTTGAATGGTTGCAGTGACTCAGGTTCTGAGGTAACAAGTATCTATGTGTCTGAGTTGGTTTGACATTATTATTAATCCTAATGGACGTATTTATGCTAAGCACGTTTTGCATATATATCCATTCATTTTTCATCGATTTCTTAAGATACAAAACTTACCCCAACTCTAATGGGGCGACCCATTTTGTTCGCATCTGTTTGTTTGGGTCGGCGTGGACAAAAGAGGATCTCCAACGCGTCGACCCAAAATCGAGTTCGCTTTGCGTCGACGCGGAACGGACGCCATGTTCGCCTTCTCAGTGTCTGTCCCAACCATCGCGGTCAACATAGTTTATGATGGCCTCCATCCTCCACAAGTCAGCGACGGCTTTTTTTTAATTTGAACGTGCGGTGGGTTTCACGTGTAACAAATTGATTGTAACTTGTGTTTATTGACTGTTTTATTGAATGTAACAAATTGATTGTAACTTCGTGTTTATTGACTGTAACAAATTGATTGTAACTTGTGTTTATTGACTTTGGAGTTTGGGATGCCTCCGTAGAGCCTGTTTACAAGAGATGACAGTTGTGCCTGTTTACAAGAGATGACAGTTGTTGGACATGCCCGATCGGTAGCGTGTAACAAATTGATTGTAACTTGTATTTATTGACTGTTTTATTGAATGTAACAAATTGATTGTAACTTCGTGTTTATTGACTGTAACAAATTGATTGTAACTTGCGTTTATTGACTGTGGAGTTTGGGATGCCTTCGTAGAGGCGCCTGTTTACAAGAGATGACAGTTGTTGGACATGCCCGATCGGTATTTTGGACACGCCTAATCTAAACGACGTCCGCTAATCATGCCCTTCGGTCCTTCGGTAGAGACACTGTCTCGTTTCGTAACATTCCCCCTTGTACAAACTTGTACTTTCTCCGTCCGGAAATACTTGTCTTAGAGATGAATGTATCTAGACTTATTTTAGTTATAGATACATACATTATATCCATTTCCAGGAAAAGTATTTTCGGACGGAGGAAGTACAAAGTTGCTTCTTGTATCGTTGTATATACTTTTAGGAATACTAGTAGAATGCTCGTGCGTTGCCACGGGCTTTTCTAAAATTTAAGATGCAATTCACGAAGCTAAAATAACCAAGAATAACGCCGTCTCTTTTTTACAATTAACTAATAGAAATCATACTATCAAACATAATAATATGTTATTGGCAAGTAAACCAAATGTTATTGGAACCAATCAATAGTTGAATGGTTAGGATAATGATCATACCCATCCATGTGTGAGTGCATGTGTGTATCGGTGGTGTGCGGACAATGTTATCCGTATTTCTTCAAACTTTTATCAAGACATACATCATTTTTTTTACATCTTACCCTTTTCTTATCGCTATTCTCATTCCCTAGCCGGTCGATTTTTCATTGGGAGAATGAATGCACGTTTCCTAATATGTAAACATTCCAACCTTCCACATATGGAGACTGCTCAAAGAAATTATTTATTTTTACCACTATCACTTCATTATCTAGTAGAGGATGCCATTTTTTAAAGTATCGTGACATAAGTTCTCAAGCACATACAATGATATTATTTTCATTATGAATAATGCATTTGTATGTCAAGGCATACAAGTTTGATTGCATACTGGTGGAACATCCAATGAATTCTCAAGATTCAGTTCGAACCAAGTATGACATGACATGAGAAAACCCAACAATGATGTGTGCCTGAGTATCTTTCACCATGTAGTGATCCCTAAAAGAATCAAATGGATGTCATGCTTATTTTGACAAAAGCTCATTGGCTGTTTGGCCCACCTAAAATGGCAACCTTCAAATACACCGGACGGATTACGACAAAATCTTTATGCAAAAGTTATCTTAATGTATTGATGATTAAAGTGCTCACACGTTTGGTTTGGTTTGGAACGTGATGGCATACCAACTAAGTGCATTGTAATTAGAAAAGTTCAAGGACATACTACAAGATGAACTCGGCATATATGGCTAATTTTTTTAATATTGTATTTTTTTAATTCTTTTTGAAAAATAATGCGCCCATTTGAAT
Source organism: Hordeum vulgare subsp. vulgare (assembly GCF_904849725.1). Classification (NCBI taxonomy): domain Eukaryota; kingdom Viridiplantae; phylum Streptophyta; class Magnoliopsida; order Poales; family Poaceae; genus Hordeum; species Hordeum vulgare. The sequence continues at coordinate 203,644,975 of NC_058519.1, read as the reverse complement.
ATTTACAAAAGTAGGCCTGCCTCGGCCCTGGCGTGACCGACAGGATGCTGTCGGCGTCGGCGTGGCCGATAGAAGGCCAGTCGGCCTAGGCCCGGTCGATAAGTGCCTCTCGGCCACGTGGCGGCCGACTACTGGCCAGGCCACGTCGATAGCCCAGTCGGCCCTGCCTGTCGGTCTTGGCGTAGCCGATAAGGCTATCAGCCTGGGGGAGGCCGACTAGTGGCCAGCCAGCCGAGACAGCCAGCCTTCCCCCTTCCTCCTTTCTTCCTCCTTCCTCTTTCTTCCTTCCCCTTTCCACCTTATCTCCTTTCTCTCTTTCTCCTCCTACCTTCTCCCCCCACAAAAAATCTTCCATTTCCACTTTTTGAACCGTACATTTGTTGTGTAAGGAGGAGGGCATCCGAACTATCCGTCTCACTCGCGATGGGGTAGTTTGTGGTGCTTGTTTTGAAGCTATTTTTGGTGGTGGTGGTGGAGGTTGAGGTGGAGGTTGTAGTGGTGGTGGTGGTGGTGTGGGTGAAGTTGGTTGTTTTGGTGGAGTTGGAGGTGGTGGTGTGGGATTAATCTCGGTGTTCGTCAAGAGTCGTTCGTCGTTCATCGTTTCTGTGCACGCTTCAAGGGTAAAATATTTTTGTTGTTTAAATAGTTTTAGGTGCTCCGGTAGATTAGTATAAATTGAGTTGTTTAACTGGTTGTAGGTGCTCCGGTAGATTAGTATAAATTTAGTTGTTTAACTAGTTTTAGGTGCTCCGATAGATTAGTATAAATTTAGTTTAGTAAATGAAGTAGTTTAAATATTTTTAGGTTCTCCGATAGATTTGGAAAATATATTTCGGTTTGTCGTTCTTCTAATTTTTTTCCTTGTTGAATAATATGTTAGGTCAGTAGAGATGTCTGATTTAGTGACGTTATGTTTGCACTATGGTCGTGGTACCGTTCAAACAAATGAGATGGGAGCTGATCTTAGTGAATGTCAGTACACAGAGGTGCAGGTGTCCTCCCCTAAAACATGGTCTGTTAGTCAGTTGACAGAATGGCTTGCGCGATGTTTAGGGTTCAATACTGAAACAAACACCGTCAGTGTTCATGCATTATGGACCCGGTCCACTGGTAATATTTTCTGGTATTTGAAGCCTATAGGGCGGGACGACCAGTGGGTGCGCTTGTTACAATCTTGCGAGCGTAGGGGATGTCATCCTGTGGCCTTACTTCTCCCCGTGCTAAAGCCGGTTACTGAACCTGAAGTGGAACGTAGCTCTGAATATGGTGAGAGCAGTGTAGGGATGCATGATTCACAGTCAATTCATGCGTCCCATGTTGGGAATGCTTTTTACGAAGCAGGCCAGAGTAGTCAGGCCGAAGGGGGAGATGCAGATGATTATCTCAGCGGTGAGGCGGATGCCGACGAGATAGATGGGCACATGCAAAACGAGATGCATGAAGAAGATATAGCGGGTGATATTTCCGATGGATCCGCCGAATCTGATGGAGACGAGCACGCACATGAAGTGCCTATTCCTGCATCATGGAATCAGGACTTCTCATCTGCAATGTTGGTGAATGACGGTCATGATTCTGCCTGGCAGTATCACCAGAACAACATTGCGACAGGTGCCCTCTACCCGAACAAACAAGCTCTGAAGGATGCCATCCTTAATTGGGCAATGTCCACTCAAAGGGTATTTGTAGCTCAAGTTTCTTGTCCGGATAAGTTGACAATGGTTTGTAGAAATCAGGGTTGTCCCGCAAGGGTGCATGGATATCACCCTAAGTACGACACAAGCTGGGTCATAAGTGACTTAGTTAGTCATAATTGTGTTATTCCATGCATCCCTCAAGATCATCCCAACCTTACTTCCACTGTGATAGCTCGCTTGCTTTACAACGAGATTGTGGAGTGCAAGGCGATGGAAGTGAAGGCTATCCAGAAAAAAGTCTTTGTCAGGTTAAAGTACAACATATCATATGGCAAGGCTTGGAGGGCTAAGCAGAAGGCACTCGAGACCATATTTGGTTCATATTTTGATGCATATGACTCTGTTGTTCGGCTCGTGCAGACACTGCAGAACCGGAATCCTGGCACGTATGTTGACATCCAAGAGTTGTACCTGCCAGAGTTCCCAACGGTTAGGGTGTTGCATCGGATGTTCTTCTCTTTCGGTGCTTGCATTGAAGCTTTCAGACATTGTCGACCGGTGATATGTGTTGATGGCACATTTCTCACTGGCAAGTACAAGGGTCAGATCCTCACAGCCATAGGTCAAGATGGGCAAAATCAAGTCGTCCCACTTGCATTTGCTTTTGTGGAGAGCGAGAACATCGATAGTTGGACATGGTTCTTCAGGCAGTTGAAAATAGCTGTTGTGCAAGATAAGCAGAATGTGTGCATCCTTCATGATAGGCATGCAGGTATACTCAACGTGATCAAGACATTGTCAAACCCTGCTCCCGGTGAACAAACTCCTTGGCAGGACATTCAGAGTCGTTGGTGCATGCGCCATCTAGGGGCAAATTTCTTCTCGCAGTTTAGAAATAAGAACCTCATGAATCTATTCAAGAAACTCTACAAGCAGAACCAACAATGGAAATATGAGCTTATACGTAAGAGACTAAATGTTTGCACACAGAGACATGTTAGGGACAGGAGAGCTGCAAGAGATGCTGCTGTCAGGGCACATGTTGAAGAAGTAGCTGCACAATTAGCAACTGGAGCTGTTACCGTGGAGGAAGAGCCGGTTGGGCTTTGTGACTTGCCAGGATTTGACCCTCCTGGTACAAGGAGAAGGCTAGCGAGGAAGATTAAAACCTTCGATCAGTGGATAGAGCATGAGCCATTGGAGAGGTGGTCTCTCTTGCATGACACACATGGAGCCCGGTACGGTGTCATGACTACCAACCTGGCTGAAACATATAATTTTGTGCTAAGAGGAAACAGAGCTTTGCCACTTACAGCGATCATTGAGGGCATTTTCTATGGCATAGTGAAGTATTTCAGGGAAAGACGTCAAATTGCTGCGGAGCATATGACAAACAATCCGAACACACGTTATTGTGAAAGGGTTATGAAGTACATGGATGAAAAGATGAAGAAAGCCCGGTCACACAGTGTTGTCGCCATTGGAAATCTAGAGCGAAGGTTTGAGGTTCGCTTAGCTAACAACAAATTCGGATGTGCAAATGAGATGAGAACACACGAGGTGAAAATTGGAAATGAATTGTGGCCAACGTGCGAATGCACATGCAACAAACCAAAGTTGCTTCACCTACCTTGCTCACATGTACTTGCTGCTTGCGGGCTCATAGGTCTTGACACAATCTCTTTTGTGTCTCCGTATTTTTTGAAAGAGGCTGTCCTCAATACCTGGAGAGGTGAGTTGATGGGTTTCCGATCAATGGGTAACTTCAACACTGTTGAGCCTGCTCAAAGGCGATACATTCCACATCCTGCGCATATGCGTACAAGTAGAGGGAGGCGGCAGAGTCAGCGCATCCGGAATGACATGGATGAATCCGAGGCCGACGGGCGCACCGTGCAATGCATTCTATGTAATGAATTTGGGCATAGGGATCCTGATTGTCCCACCTTCGTCACTGGAAGGGGCACTAGGCGTGGACGAGGCAACCGAGGAAGAAGAGGAGGAAGAGGGAGGGCAAGAGGAGGAGGAAGAGTTTAACATTTATACTATCACTATGTTTTAATTTTGTACTATCACTATGTTTTAAGTTTGTACGAGCACTATGTTTTAAGTTTGTACTATCACTATGTTTTAAGTTTGTACGAGCACTATGTTTTAAGTTTGTACTCTCACTACGTTTTAATTTTGTACTATGTGTTGCACTACGTTTTGTATTGTATAGCTAGTCACTCGTACTTCTATGGTGGACTGGAGTATACATCCGCTGTGGGTTGAAAGGTAAAAATGTTTTTATTTTAAACTTTAATCATTGTATTAAATATGCATTGTAAGTGACATAAATTTTATGATTGGTGGATATGCAGACTCAAATGGGCCGGGCTTTTAGCGTTCGCACGTCTAGTTGAGGCCACTGAGACTTCGCGGCACCTCAGCATTGACTCTTCTTTGCTCACTTGCTTAGTGGACCGATGGAGGCCTGAGACCCACACTTTCCACTTCAGATGGGGTGAGATGGCTCCTACTCTGGAAGATGTCTCAATGTTGCTCGGACTTTCGTTGGTGGGAAATGCGATAGGACCATTGGAGGACCCACCAGATTGGCAACAAACTTTGGCAGCACGTTTCTTCAATATATATGATGGGGCTCCAATACTGGTGACAGAGGCGCACGGACCTAAGTATGATTGGTTACAACATTTCAGGGTTAGTTCCTACCTCGCATATCTATCAAAGGTAAATGTTTCAAGTTGCAATATTTCCAGGTTATTCACAAGTCCCTTTGTCCTTACATGATTGCAGATCGAGAGATTTCCAGGTTATTCACAAGTCCCTTTGAGTGCTATACAGATTACTGGTAGCCTGGAGGCGTACCTATTGTGGCTTCTCGGGAAGGTGATGTTCACAGAGAACCATGTCACTACTTTGAGTGCGCGTTACATCCCCATTGCACTGGAAATCGCGACTGCTGAGTCAGCTGAACAGATCACACCGAGGAGTTGGGGATCTGCGGTATTAGCTGCTACCGTGCAACGGTTGTCAGCTTTCCACGGCCAAGTCGGCCATTCTTGGTTGCCCGCTGTTTTTACAACTGTGGTCCTGGGAGAGGTTCTCTATTGGACGACCAAACATAGATGTGGACCACAGTTATCATGTGGGCAACATGCTTGATGGTGATGACATCGACTTGCCAACTTTCGGCCTGTGTTGGACGCGTCGCAAGGTATGTCCCCTGGTATAATGTTATCCACCTTCTTAGTTTACACTATTGTTGAAACTAACTTATGTCTTGCGCAGAGACGGTATGCTAGTGAACAAACTAGGCGAGCCTACACTGCACTAAATGAGCAGTTTGATACGTACACGGGAGTTATTTTGCAACCGTACACGGAAGCAGCCAGAATTTCTAGATATCCCGATGGTATTTCTGTGCTATGCACGAGAGATCGGGGTTACTGGATGACGAAATCGAAGATTATCTTCGATGTCTTTGTTGAGGAGATGGCGCAGTCTTCATACTGACGTGATGAACTTTGATCGACAATTGTCATCCGCACCTCTTATGGTACCTCGGTCTCAGATTCAACCATGGCTCAAGAGGCTCGAGCAGAGGATAAGAGATATCTATAAAGCTATCACGTGCACGCGCACTTCGGATGTTGTGCATCACCAGCCATAGCCTACACCAGTGCCGCGTCCCTCTGTGCATCGACATCAGCCACGTCCACGTCTACAAGGAGTGGAACCGACGCCACATCCACCCCCACCTGACGAGCCTGGCAGTTCAGCGTGGCATCAGCCACAACACCACGCTTCGTCATCGAGCTTCATGTTTCAGCCAACTCCGCAACATCACAATCCTACTCCTGGTTTCATGTTTCATCCACATCCAACAGGTATGGTCGCTCCTGCATATCATGATGTGTCGGCGTCCGGATCCGGCTTAGGGAGTGAACCAGATGAGCCACAATCGCAGCAAAACATGTGGTTGGACATGTTTTCGACTCCTCCACCCTGGCCCACACAGGATACACAGTATGACGAGGGTGGATCCGAGATTCCTCCTCGTAACATTAGGCCCCCCCACATGTGGGGATGGAGTACACCCCCCACACCCCCAGAGCGCCAACCGAGACGTCGTGAGTGAAGCAAACTCTTTGCCCTGCTATGTATCACTTCAGACTTATGTCTATTTTACGTAAGAGACTTATGTGTATTTTATCTATGAGACTTATGTGTATTTTATCTATGAGACTTATGTGTATTTTATCTATGAGACATATTCCTATCTATTTCTATGCTGAGTTGGTTCATCGTGGATAACACATATACTACCAATAACTTGAGATTACAAACAAAGTAAGATTCCGGAGATACATAAAATAAGATACATGAAATAAGATACATAAAATAAGATACATGAAATAAGATACATGAAATGAGATACATAAAACAAGAACTACATAAAGTCGTCGTCATCCTTCGATGATGCAGAGCTCTGGCCCTTCGACGAAGCGGTACTCTTGGCACTCGTTGATGCTGCCCTCTTGTCCTTGCTACTCGGCATGAAGATATCGTGTTCGTCCTCGCTATCGTCAATCCATAAAAAGGGATGTTTTACTCCACCTCCACCGCGTATGTGCTGGCCTGTCTTCTTCCACCTTTCATTCAACCGCAGAAGTTCCTTCCGAATCTCCTCATATGTCCTTGCAGGCCACCCCTTCCTAGCTAATGCATGAGCAACCTCATTCAGTAGCGTGTCACTACTGATGAGTTCGTCCCATGAAACTATTCTATTGTCTATCTTGAAATTGCTAGCCAAGCGTAGAAGACACTCCGACATACCACTGTGAAAACTATGATCGAAAGGATAATGAGACATTTTGAGCACACTCCTTACCAACCTTGCTGTGGAGAGGGTTTTATAGGTGCCGAAGAGCGGGAAATAAATGGCGGGAAAGCGAGGCGGGAACAAAATGGCGGGAAAGCAAGGCGGGAACAAAATGGTGGGAAAGCAAGGCGGGAACAAAAATGCTTAGTTGGTTCTTCGTGGATAACACATATACTACCAATAACTTGAGATTACAGACAAACTAAGATAGACCTTGCCGGAATTAAAATACAACTTGCTAAAATTAAGATACAACGTGCTGACACAACTTGCTGGAATTAAGATACAACTTGCTGAAATTATAATAAATCTACTGAGTCCAGCGTGGATATTTCCCTTTTCCATCACCGGCTTCTTCTGCTGCTTTGGCCGCACGCGCCCTTTCTCTCTTTCTCTCCCTCTCAGCTTCACGGGCCTGTTCCCGCTGTCTGTAAACCTCCTCCAACCGAAGTTTCTCTTCTTGGTTCTTCCTTATCATCTCATCAATAAAAGCCCTCTGCTCCACACAATAATCTTCCCACTCTTTCTTCTGCTCTGCTTTCTCCTCTGCTTTAGCCTTCGCGCGGCGCTCTTCCAAGTCCAAGCTAGCCCATGCACGGCGACCTCTTTCACGAATCTCGGTCACCGCCCAGTCCGGCATTTCCGTGTCAATCCAACGATAGTACATGCAGAGAGGAGGAGGAGACTACAATATATATATATATATATATATATATATATATATATATATATATATATATATATATATATCAAGTAAACAATAATATCAACAACATATTTACTCTGGATAACTTGAGCATACCGGAGGCCTGAGGCACGCAGAAATAGATACGTGCGGTTCAGATTCATAATTGGCGCACATGAAAAACTTCATGCCCAACCAATCTGAAAAATCCGTCACCTCCTTCACCTTGCAGAGATCACCGCAGCAACATCGAACTGCTTCCACACCCCGAGGCAAACTCGCACTCTGCATTTTCTTAGGCCTGATGCTCTGATCCGAGCAAGGCAAACTCATATTCACTGGATGATGGAGGATGGAAGGCAGTTCTAGTGTTCTCAAGTGAGGCTGGATGATGGAGGAAGGCAGTCCAATGCCTCCTTTTATAGACTTAGATGACCAGGAATATGGCGGGAAAACGAGGAGGGAAATGAGGCGGGAAAGATTTGACGGGAAATAAGAGGGTAAATAGTTGGCGGGAAAGGTGCCGGGAAACGAAACGGGCAAAATTTGGCGGGAAAGGTGGTGCAAAAAATTAGGCGGGAATGGAGACGTGGAAATATTTGCGGCAACGGAGGAGGGAACAAAATGGCGTGGCCGATTGGGGGAATATGGACGGGAAATGGAGTAGGCAAAATAGCTAACATTCAAAATACACATAAGTTTCTTACATAAAATATCATCGCGAGTGAGACATATAGTTTTGATGCCCTTCTCCTTACACAACATAAAATATCATCGCGAGTGAGACGTTCAAAACAGTTCATGTAAGCTTGTCCTTTGATCCTCTAAAAATAGTTCGTGGGTGTAGCATTGCTCTAAGCAATATGAGAAAGACAATAGTGACAGATTTAGTTTTACGAAATTTAATCTTTTTTTACGAATGTTCAAAATCTAGTTGTTATCTGTTCAAGAGGTAGGAAATTGTAATTTTAGTTCCATGTGTCTATTGCTTCCAAGAAAAGGAGTACATCATTTTAGTATCATTTTTTCATTGTTTGAATTCTTCTTAGAATTAATAGAATGATTATTCCAAAGAGGAAAAAAGATGCCACTTCCGTCCAAAACAACAAAAATAAATAAGAGAAGAAATAAGGAGAATGGGAGAAGGAGGGAGAAGAAATAGAGAAAGGAGGGGGAGGGGGGGGGGGAAGGGGCTGGTGCTGGCCACTACTCGGCCACGGCCAGGCCGAATGGCCTATCGGCTTTCCCAAGGCCGAGTGGCAGTGGCCGGCCACTAATCGTCCTCCACGTGGCCGAGAGCTCCCTGTCGGCTTTGGCGAGGCCGACAGCCCCCTGTCGGCCGCAGCAACGCCGACAAGCTCCAGTCGGCCACAGAGTGGCCGAGGCAGGTATATTTTTCTAATTTTTGAATTTGATGCATTATTTTTCAAAAAGAATAAAAAATGTAATATTTAAAAAAAATTAGCGCATATATGTTAGTCTGCAGGAATTCTGTATGGGTTGGTCTATCAATCATGGTATTGAAGTTCCATCCATGGACGGATTGGTTAAAATTAACGTCACACCTCATGAATACGTGGGTTTCACATCATGGTGCATGGATCTGGTACCAACAATTACCCTCTCTATTTCAAAATATAAGGTGAATTAATATTCCAAAATTTGATCCTTCCCGCCATGGAGGGACAGGCAGGGGTACCCGTGCTGGAACAGCTCCTTGAGCAGGAATCGCACTTGTCCTGCGAGCGCACGAACACGAGGATCTTGCCATTGGCAGACCACTCGCCGAGCAGCTCCAGCAGCCTGAGGAACCTCTGGGCGTCCGGCCGCACCTCGACCAGCTGCGCGATGTCCTTGTTCACGATGCTCCGACCGCCCATCTGGATCTCCACGGGCTTGGCCAGCACCCTGCGCGCCAGCATCTCCACCTGCCGCGGGAACGTGGCGGAGAAGAGCACCGTCTGCCGGTCCGGCCGAGTGTTTTGGACAATCTGGGTGATCTGGGGCTCGAACCCCATGTCGAACATCCTGTCGGCCTCGTCCAGCACCAGGAAGGTGACTCTCCGGAGGTTGGTGATCTTGCCGGCGCTGGTGCAGAGGACGTCGATCATCCTGCCCGGAGTGCAGACGACGATCTCGGCGCTGCGCTTCAGCTCGCCAATCTGCTGGGCAACGGCGCATCCTCCGTACACGGCCACGCAGTTGACGTCGAACGCTTTGGAGAACTTCTTGATGTCTGAATAGATCTGCACCACGAGCTCTCTGGTGGGCGCCATGACGAGGCCGATGGGGCCGTCCCCGGGCGCGGCGGGCGGCTGGTCCTTGACGTGGCGCAGCATGGGCAGGACGAACGCCAGGGTCTTGCCGGACCCGGTCTTGGCGACGCCGATGCAGTCGCGTCCGCTCATTATCACCGGCAACGCCTGCGCCTGGATCGCTATCGGCTTGTCGAAGCCGAGCTTCTTGATGGTGCCGAGTAGCTTGCTCGTCAGGCCGCTCTGTATCCACGCCTTTATCGGCTACGGGACGCCTTTGCCGCGCACCTTGAGGTCCAGCTACTCGCGGTAGGCGGCGGCGACCTCGGCCGACATCTCCTTGATGTCCTTCGCTTCTGTGTAGAAGTTCTTCCGGAATGGCTGGTAGTCGATCTTGGAGTGGTCGGCGGTGACCAGCTTCTCTGCCTTGGTCTTCTTGACAGGGTTTATCAGCTCTGATCCACCCTGAGGGTCCTCGTCGCTGTAATTTGAGTCAGATTCATCCCCTTGCATGATTCTCCCCGTGGGTGCTGCTTTCATCGGCGTTTTCTTATCATCATTGCCGGCGGCATCGTTGGAGACCATGCCGCCTCCATGATACTCCCCGTAATAAGCAGTCGCGCTCTCCCTTGATGTTGTCGCCGGCGACAACTGTATGGAGTTCATGAACGCGTCGAGGGGGTCAATCTCGTCCTCCTCCATGCTAGCCCCGCTAGTTTCCCCGTTCGGCACGTCCATGGCGCCGACATCCTCATCCGACTCCTCGCCGTCCAAGCTCCACTTCGTCCCAGACTTGTCGATGCCATCAGCCTCGACACCACCGACACCGTCCTGCTGCTCGCGGCGCTTCTTCTCCTGCCACTCCCTGACGCGGCACCGGCGCCGCTCCATCTCGTCCTCGAGCCGCTCCCCCCCCCCATGTCTTCCTCCAGCTTCTTCTTCTGCCGCCGCTGCTCGGCCTCCGCGTCTTCCTCTATCTTCTTCTTCTGCCGCTGCTCCTCGGCATCCGCGTCTTCCTCCATCTTCTTTTTCCGCCGCCGCTGCTCGGCATATATGTCTATTGGCGGGGGCGTCGGAGCAGGAGATGGGGGCGGGGGCGGCGGCGGATGGAACCCTAGCACAGGGTCGGGACTCGAGGAAGAGATGGAGGGCAGGGGGCACGGGCGGGTGGGATGCAAGGACGAAAAGAAAACGGTGACAAAAAAAATTGATGGACAAAAATTAGCCGGTGAGATCTGGCTACCAACTGACTCTTTAGGAGTAGAGATTGCTCTTTAACTACCAGCATGTATTATCTTAAATAACTCTTTCAAAAACACTTTGGGAAAAATATAAGGAGAACAACATTCGATATGTTGTTAAAACTCTGTTAAAACCCGATGGAAAAAAGAAAAAGAAAATGATACAACATATGTTATTGTCCTTTTGATAACTTATGTGAGAAAACCTTGAGAGGATAAAACTCACTGTTAAGCTTTAGAGGACAATTACTATGTCTTGTATATACCCATTAAAAACCCCGGTGGAGGAAAATAGGATGTATGACATATATTCTTATGTTGATATTACCTCATTAAAAACCTTGATGAGAACCATGAGAGTAAACTCATAAAGGAAAAAAGAGTGCAATATAATGTTTGAACGGGTTATTTTTTCAAAGAGAAACTCCCCTTGATCTATGCAAACCCCGAAGTCGTCGCATACCTATCCCATGAACATATTTTTCAAATGTTGAAGCTGGGAGTGATTTCGTAAATAGGTCAGCGAGATTATCACACGATTTGACTTGCTAAATGTTTTGTCTTCCCTTTCTTCTGTAATTGATGGGGAAAAATAATTTAGGAGAATTATGCTTAGTGATATTGCTCTTTATGTAACCCGTTTTCATTTGAGCAACACAAGCAGCATTATCTTCGTAGATAATGGTTGGAGATTCGATAAAACCTTTGCCACATGATTTTTGTATGTGGTTTATCATTCTGCGAAGCCATACACATTCACGTGACGCCTCATATAATGCGATTATTTCGGAATGATTGGTGATGTAGCCACTAGGGTCTGCTTGGAAGACTTCCATGATATGGCTGTCCCACCATGTAGGAACATGAAACCGGTTTGTGATCTGGCATTGTGGGGGTCAGATAAGTAGCCAACATCTGTATACCCAATCATATCAATGTCCAAATTTATCTGAAATTGAAAGAATAGGCCAAGATCCTTTGTGCCTTGGTGATATCAAATATATTCTTAACTCCAGTCCAATGGCGTTTAGTGGGAGATGCGCTATGTCTAGCCAGTAAATTCAATGCAAATGCAATATCAGGCCTCGTGTAATTTGCAAGATACATGAGCACTCCAACGGCACTAAGATATGGAACTTCAGGTCCTAATATATTTTCTGCATCATTCATTGGTCTAAATTGATATTTCTCTACGTCTAGAGATCGAACTACCATAGGGTTTTTGGATGGATAGGATTTGTCTATATTGTATTTCTCCAATACATTCTGGATATAGGCGGTTTGTTGAACCAAAATACCCGAGGGAAGGTGCTCAAGTTGTAATCCTAAGCAAAATTGGGTTTTACCCAAATCCTTCATCTCAAATTCCGTATTTAAGTGATTGCGTGCTTCATCCATATCTTCTATGGTTCCAATGATGTTAAGATCATCAACATACACTGAAATAATGCAAAATCCAGTTGTGGACTTTTTTATGAAAACACATGGGCAATCATCATTATTGGAGTATCCTCTTTTCACAAAGAACTCACTAAGTCGGTTGTACCACATGCGACCCGACTGTTTTAAGCCGTATAAAGACTTGTTTAGTTTTACACAATATGCGTTGCTTTTTGCGTTTGGGTTCCGGATTGGGACTCCATCGGGAACCTTCATGTATATGTTCGAATCAAGTGAACCGTAAAGGTAAGCGGTCACTACGTCCATCAACTACATAGATTGACGATTTTGTATTGCCAAAGAAATAAGGTACCAGAAAGTAATACCACTCATTACTGGAGAGTATGTTTCATTGAAATCAGTGCCTGGTCTCACCACCTCGTGTTCTCGTTTCTTTTACGGACAAAAACCCTTTTGAATCCCACACGGAAAACTCTGGGAGGTGTAGCTATTGCTTAAGTGCATACCTTTCGATTATTGAGCATGGCTAACTCTACTTGGATTGCATCCTTCCATTTAGGCTAGTCGGAGCGATTCTTGCACTCTGCCATGGTCTTTGGATCATGATCATTTAGAAGGTTGTCTGCAACTGTAGTTGAGAAATATATGTCGACAATTGTAGACTTACGATTGTAACATTCTCTAGAATCTATATAGTTCGTGGAAATTTCATTTACCCATGTTGACTGGTCGTGGTTTCCTAATACGATTGAGTCAGGGTTTTCCGATGTCCTAGTCACCGAGTGCACAACTAAGTTGGGTTGTGGGGGTTGTCCGCCCATTGGGTGTATATTACCCATTTGATGATTATCAACAATAGGTTGATTTTTGTTTACTGGTTCGAAGGGTTTCTTTTTCTGTTTCCTTTGGTGCTTGTGAGGAGCTGAATCCTGTTCCGTGACCATACTTCTCCCCCTCTTCCTTTGAACACGGGGTTGAGTAGTTTTTGTTGGTACCTCTACTCTTTCGGGAGCGTTTTTGGCAGGATTGTAGGATTTGGTAACACCTTTATAGTCAGTAAATGAATCTGGCAAGTTATTTGCAATGTGTTGCAAATTAATTATTTTCCAAACTTGAAGTTCAGTTTCTTGAGTACGTGGATGAGAGGAGGAAATGCCTTGGGCATTCCTATCGAATTCCGGGCATTATTTTTGGTACTTGATGTCTCCCCCTAATGCTGGGAAATGGTCCTCATTGAAGATGCAGTCAACGTGAGGGTTTGTGAACAAATCCCCCGTGAGGGGTTAAAGGTACTTGATTATTGACGCTGATTTGTACCCCACATAGATCCCCAATTTCCCGTGTGGGCCCATGGATGTATGGTGTCGTGGTGAGATTGGGTCATATGTGACGCATCCAAATTTACGCAGATGAGAAATATTTGGTTGATTTCCACGTACTAATTGCACAGGGGAAGTGCTGTGATATGGAGTTGGTCGCAATTGTATTAAGTAGCGGCGTGTAAAATTGCGTGACCCCAACAAGAAGTTGGTAATTGCAATTCATTAGTAAGGGTCGTGCAATGAGCTTAATTATCTTACATAAAGATTCGGCCAATCCATTTTGAGTGTGGACATATGGGACTGAGTGCTGAACTTCAACGCCTAATGCCATGCAATAATCATTAAAGGCATGGGAGGAGAATTCAGGAGTGTTGTCCAGTCGAATTGATTTAGTTCGATTCTCGGGATAATGAGCTTGCAATTTGATAACCTGTCTCATTATTTTGGCTAATGCATGGTTTCCTGTAGATAGTAAACACACATGAGACCATCGCGTAGATGCGTCTATTAGAACCATGAAATACCTAAAAGGTCCACACAATGGTTGGATAGGACCACAAATATCGCCTTGAATTCATTCAAGGAATTGGAGTGGTTTTGCTTGAATTTTAAGATATGAGGGTCTTAAAATGAGTTTCCCAGTAGCACATGCAGTGCACATAAAATCCGTAGATTGTGGGAATTTAGCTTCATTTAAGTCATGACCATTGGAATTGCACATAATTTTCCTCATCATCCCGATACCAGGATGACCAAGCCGATCATGTCAAGTTTGGAATGCATTTACATTCTGAAAAATTACCTTATACGCAACGTGTTCTACGGGTTTTATGTAAGTGTAGTACAATCCTGATGTTAAAGAGAGATTTTTCTCAAATATTCGTTTGCCATATCCATTGTTTTTGGTAAAGAGGAGATATTCCTGTTTATTGTCTTCATGAGTTTCAATGTGGAAACCATTTTTGCGGATATCTCTATAACCTATGAGGGTACGAGTTGAATCACGATACAATAAAGCATCCTCAATTACAATTTGTCTACCCATAGGGAGGGTAAATATGGCACGTCGAGTGCCAACAATTACCGCATCGCGTCCAACGATTGTTAAAATATCTCCATTCAACTTTGTAAGAGTTTGGAAATACTTGATTTCCCTAAGTATAGAGTTTGTGGTGTCACTGTCCACAAGGCATATTTCCTCCTCCATTGGATTAATTCCCGTAGAAATCTATATATTGAAATGTGGAATTTGAGTTAATGAAAACACTTTATTGGATATATAGAGTACATATAACTTTATTGGTATCAAAGTGCTGATACAGTATACATTGTGTGTTTTTACAATATAGAAAGGATGACTACAACAATAATATTAATAATATGTTTTTATTACAACAATGTGATGGATGCACACTAATAAAATATCTAAATGGTGTCAATTGACTAGTCAAAGTCCCCGAACATGTCAGTGGCGTATTCTGTCATCATATCCTCCGTGTCCACGGAGTCTGTGGTTGATGGAATTCCTTGTTGTTACTTGGTGCTCCTTGAACATCTTGCGAACAACCAGCTTCCATGTTGTTGTCAGGTTGAAGATTCAAGTGGGATTCATATCTTGCTCCTTGGGCAGGTTTGTTACGTCCCATGGATTGCAGGTAAAGGTTTACCAGATGTCTTAGGGTGCGGCATTTTTTGGTGACATGCTTGTAGCATCCACATTTCTGGCAAAGTTTAGTTTTATCAAACTTATTCTTTGTTATGCCCTTCCACTTGTCTGAATTTTGGGGCTTGTTCTTCTTGTTGTGGTTGTTCTTACCCTTAAAGTTCTTGTTTTGGACTTTGGGAGAACCATTGGACTTAATGTTGTTTTGAAAATTTGCATGTACTTCAGGGAGAGGAGTAGCCCCAACTAGATGTTGATGACTATTCTTTAACAAAAGTTCATCGTGTTTCTCAGCCTGTAGGAGCACATGTATAAGTTCTGGATAAGCTGTATAATTGTGGGCACGATATTGTTGTTGTAGGATCGTGTCGTCCGGGAGCATAGTTGATAGAGTCTTTTCTATCTTCTCTGCTTCTGTAGGCTCCTTCTCACAAAACCGCAACTTAGAACAAATTTCATGAACCTCATGATTATACACTCCGATGGATTTGAAATCTTGGAGTCTTAAATGGGTCCACTCATGACTAGCTTCACGTAGTATAACTGCCTTTTGTTGTTCATATCTAGTCTTAAGGGATTGCCACATATTGCTTGGAGATTCGTCCATCAAATATTGTGATTTCAGATCTGGATGGATATGGTGTCTTATTATGTATAAAGCACCATATTGTTGCTGCTCGGTTAATTGTGCAACTCCCTCTTGAGGGGGATCTGGAGGAGGTATGAGTGCAGCTGCAATTCCACAACATGAAAGACCGATTTTAACATCCATAGCCCATGTAGGGTAGTTGTTGTTGGAAATATGCCCTAGAGAAATAATAAATTAGTTATTATTATATTTCCTTGTTCAAGATAATCATTTATTATCCATGCTATAATTGTATTGATTGAAAACTCAAATACATGTGTGGATACATCGACAAAACACTGTCCCTAGTGAGCCTCTAGTTGACTAGCTCGTTGATCAAAGATGGCTAAGGTTTCCTAGCCATAGACAAGTTTTGTCACTTGATAACAGGATCACATCATTAGGAGAATCATGTGATGGATAAGACCTAAGGTATGAACGTAACATGTGATCGTGTCATTTTGTTGCTATTGTTTTCTGCATGTCAAGTATATATTCCTATGACCATGAGATCATGTAATTCACTGACATCAGATGACTACTTTGTGTGTATCAAATGTCGCAACGTAACTGGGCAACTATAAAGGTGCACTACAGGTATCTCTGAAGATGTCAGTTGAGTTAGCATGGATCAAGACTGGGGTTTGTCACTCCGTGTGACGGAGAGGTATCTCGGGGCCCACTCGGTAATACAACATCACAAACAAGCCTTGCAAGCAATGTGACTAAAGAGTTAGCCACGAGATCTTGTATTACATAATGAGTAAAGAGACTTGCTGGTAACGAGATTGAAATAGGTATTGGATACCGACGATCGAATCTCGGGCAAGTAACATACCGAAGGACAAAGAGAATAGTATACGAGATTATATGAATCTTTGACATAGAGGTTCAACCGATAAGATTATCGTGGAATATGTAGGATCCAATATGGGCATCCAGGTCCCACTATTGGATATTGACTGAGAGGTGTCTCAGGTCATGTCTACATAGTTCCTGAACCCGCAAGGTGTGCACACTTAAGGTTCGGTGACGTTTCGGTATAGTTGAGTTATAGGTGTTGGTGACCGAAGTTTTGTTCGGAGTCCCGTATGAGATCCCGGATTACGAGGAGCTTCGGAATGGTTCGAAGGTAAAGATTGATATATAGGAAGTCCTGTTTTGGTCACCGGAAAAGTTTCGGTCTCATCGGTAGTGTACCGGGAGTGCCGGGAGGGGTGCCGGGGACCATCTGGAGGGGTGTCACGCCCCAAGGGGCCTCATGTTGGGGAACGTAGCAACTTCAAAAAATTTCCTACGCCAAACAGCAATTTATCTATGAAGAGACCAACAACGAGCAAGGCGGAAGAGCATATTCATACCTTTGAAGATCGCTAAGCGGAAGCGTTGCTAGAACGCGATTGATGGAGTCGTACTCGCAACGATTCAGATCGCGGTCGATTCCGATCTATGTGCCGAATTATGGCACCTCCGCGTTCAACACACATGCAGCCCGGTGACGTCTCCCACGCCTTGATCCAGCAAGGAGAGGGGAGAGGTTGGGGAAGAGCTCCGGCAGAACGACGGCGTGGTGGCGGTGGAGCTACGTGGTACTCCGGCAGGGCTTCGCCAAACACCGCGGAGGACGAGGAGGGAGAGAGGTAGGGCTGCGCCGAGAGAGAGGAAGAACTTGTGTTGTTGCAGCCCCAAAAACCTCAATATATATAGGAGGAGGGGAGAGGGGGTGCGCCACCCCTAGGGTTCCCACCCTAGGTGGTGCGGCAGCCCCTCAGATGGGAGGTGCGGCGGCCAGGGCTGGGGAGAGGGGGGGGGCTAGGTTGGCTTTGGGCCTCTCCTGCGCCTAGGGTTTGCCCCCTCTCCTCTCAAGCTGCGCCTTGGGCTGGGTGGGGAGGCGCACCATCCCACCTAGGGGCTGGTTCCCTCCCACACTTGGCCCATGTAGCCTCCCGGGGCCGGTGGCCCCTCCCAGTGGACCCCCGGAACCCTTACGGTGGTCCCGACACTTTGCCGGTGGAGCCCGAAACACTTCCGGTGTCCAAAACCACTCAACCTATATATCAATATTTACCTCCGGACCACTCCGTAACTCCTCGTGACGTCCGGGATCTCATCCGGGACTCCGAACAACCTTCGGTAACCACGTACATCATTTCCCTATAACCCTAGCGTCATCGAACCTTAAGTTTGTAGACCCTACGGGTTCGGGAGACACACAGACATGAACGAGACACTCTCCGATCAATAACCAACAACGGGGTCTGGATACCCATGTTGGCTCCCACTTGTTCCTCGATGATCTCATCGGATGAACCATGTGTCAAGGATTCAATGAATCCCGTATACGATTCCCTTTGTCTATCGATATGATACTTGCCCGAGATTTGATCGTCGGTAACCCCATACCTTGTTCAATCTCATTACTGGCAAGTCTCTTTACTCGTTCCGTAGCACATCATCCCGTGGCTAACTCCTTAGTCACACTGAGCTCATTATGATGATGTTCTACCAAGTGGGCCCAGAGATACCTCTCCGCTATGCGGAGTGACAAATCCCGGTCTCGATCCGTACCAACCCAACAGACACTTTCGGAGATACCCGTAGTGCACCTTTATATTCACCCAATTACGTAGTGACGTTTGGTACACCCAAAGTATTCCTACGGTATCCAGGAGTTGCACAATCTCACGGTCTAAGGAAAAGATACTTGACATTAGAAAATCTATAGCATACAAACAACCCGATCTAGTGCTATGCTTAGGATTGGGTCTTGTCCATCACATCATTCTCCAATGATGTGATCCCGTTATCAATGACATCCAATGCCGATGATCAGGAAACCATGATCATCTATTGATCAACGAGCTAGCCAACTAGAGGCTCACTAGGGACACATTGTGATCTATGTATTCACAAATGCATTACTGTTTCGGATAATACACTTATAGCATGAATAATAGGCAATTATCATGAACTGGAAATATAATAATAACCACTTTATTATTGCCTCTAGGGCATATTTTCAACAGTCTCCCACTTGCACTAGAGTCAATAATCTAGTTACATTGTGATGTATCGAACACCCATAGAGTTGTGGTGCTGATCATGTTTTGCTCGTGGAAGCGGTTTAGTCAACGGATCTGCGACATTCAGATCCATATGTACTTTACAAATATCTATGTCTCCTTCCTGAATGTAATCACAAATGGAGTTGAAGCGGCGCTTGATGTGCTTGGTCTTCCTATGAAACCTGGGCTCCTTGGCTATGGCAATAGCTCCAGTGTTGTCACAGAAGAGTGCCATCGGGCCTGACACACTTGGAAGCACTCCAAGGTCGATGATGAACTCCTTCATCCAGATCCCTTCTTGAGCTGCTTCCGAAGCAGCTATGTACTCCGGTTCACATGTAGATGCCGCCACAACGCTTTGCTTGGAGCTGCACCAGCTCACTGCCCCACCATTCAGAACATACAGTATCCAGTTTGTGACTTAGGGTCGTCCGGATCTGTGTCGAAACTAGAATCGACGTAACCCTTTACGACAAGCTCTTCGGCACCTCCATACACGAGAAACATATCCTTAGTCCTTTTCATGTATTTAAGGATATTCTTGACCGTTGTCTAGTTTTCCATACCGAGATCACTTTGGTACCTCCCTACCAAGCTGACGGCAAGGTTTACATCAGGTCTGGTACACAGCATGGCATACATAATAGAGCCTATGGCTGAAGCATAGGGGATGGTACTCCTCTTGTCTCTATCTTCTGCTGTGGTCAGTGATTAAGTCTTACTCAATCTCACACCTTGCAATACAGGCAAGAACCCCTTCTTTGCATTTTCCATATTGAAATTCTTCAATATCTTGTCAAGGTATGTACTTTGTGAAAGACCTATGAGGCGCCTCGATCTATCTATATAGATCTTAATGCCTAATATGTATGCAACTTCTCCAAGGTCTTTCATTGAAAAACTCTTATTCAAATAGGCCTTTATGCTTTCCAAGAGTTCTATATTATTTCCCATCAACAATATGTCATCCACATATAGTATGAGAAATGCTTCAGAGCTCCCACTCACTTTCTTGTAAATACATGCCTCTCCATAAGTCTGTATAAACCCAAACGCTTTAATCACCTCATTAAAGCGAGTGTTCCAACTCCGAGATGTTTGCACCAGCCCATAGATGGAGCGCTGGAGCTTGCATACTTTGTTAGCACCTTTAGGATCGACAAAACCTTCCGGCTGCATCATATACAATTCTTCCTTAAAGAAACCATTAAGGAATGCCGTTTTGACGTCCATTTGCCAGGTTTCATAATCATAAAATGCGGCAATTGCTAACATGATTAAGACAGACTTCAGCATCACTACGGGTGAGGAAGTCTCATCGTAGTTAACTCCTTGAACTTGTCGATAACCCTTAGCGACAAGTCGAGCCTTATAGATGGTCACATTACCGTCCGCGTCTATCTTCTTCTTGAAGATCCATTTATTTTCTATGGCTCGCCGATCATCGGGCAAGTCCACCAAAGTCCATACTTTGTTCTCATACATGGATCCTATCTCGGATTTCATGGCCTCAAGCCATTTGTTGGAATCTGGGCCCGCCATCGCTTCTTCATAGTTCGAAGGTTCACCGTTGTCTAACAACATGATTTCCATGACAGGGTTGCCGTACCACTCGGGTGCAGAGCGTACCCTTCTCGACCTTCGAGGTTCAATAGCAACTTGATCTGGAGCTTCATGATCATCATCATGAACTTGTTCTCTAGCTGGCGTAGGCACCTCTGAAACATTTTCTTGCGCTGCGTTACTCTCCAGTTCGAGAGGAGGCACGATCACCTCATCAAGTTCTATTTTCCTCCCACTTACTTCTTTCGAGAGAAACTCTTTCTCTAGAAAGGATCCGTTCTTGGCAACAAAGATTTTGCCTTCGGATCTAAGGTAGAAGGTGTACCCAATAGTTTCCTTTGGGTATCCTATGAAGACGCATTTCTCCGCTTTGGGTTCGAGCTTCTCTGGTTGAAGTTTCTTCACATAAGCATCGCAGCCCCAAACTTTCAGAAACGACAACTTAGGTTTCTGGCCAAACCATAATTCATACGGTGTCGTTTCAACGGATTTAGATGGTGCCCTATTTAAAGTGAATGCGACAGTTTCCAATGCATATCCCCAAAATGATAGCGGTAAGTCGGTAAGAGACATCATGGATCCCACCATATCTAATAGAGTGCGATTACGACGTTCAGACACACCGTTACGCTGCAGTGTGCCAGGCGGCGTGAGTTGTGAAACATTTCCACATTTCCTTAAGTGTGTGCCAAATTTGTGACTCAAATATTCTCCTCCACGATCAGATCGTAGACACTTTATTTTCTTGTCACGTTGATTCTCTACCTCAGTCTGAAATTCCTTGAACTTTTCAAAGGTTTCAGACTTGTGTTTCATTAAGTAGACATACCCATATCTACTTAAGTCATCAGTGAGGGTGAGAACATAATGATACGTCCATTTTGCATCATGCTTTCATGATATATTTATCTGTTCTTGGGCTGTTATTCACTTCACGGTACAATAGTTATGCCTTTTTTCTCTTATTTTGCAAGGTTTACATGAAGAGGGAGAATGCCGGCAGCTGGAATTCTGGCCTGAAAAAGGAGAAAGTTTGAGATGCCTATTCTGCGCAACTCCAAAAGTCGTGAAAATCAACGATGATTTTTTTTGGGATTTATAAAAAATACCGGGCCGAAGAAGTGCCAAGGGGCGCCAGCAGGTCTCCACAAGCCTGCTAGGCGCGGCCACCCCCTCGCCGCGCCTAGGGGGCTTGTGAGCTCCTTGCTGGCCCACTGCCCCCCCTCTTTTGCTACAAGAAGGGTTTCGGTCTGGAAAAAATCAAGATGAGGATTTTCAGAGGATTCGCCGCCGCCACGAGGCGGAACTTGAGCAGAACCAATCTACAACTCCGGCAGGACGATCCTGTCGGGGAAACTTCCCTCCCGGAGGGGGAAATCGTCGCCATCGTCATCACCAACACTCCTCTCATCTGAGGGGACTCATCACCATCAACATATTCATCAGCACCATCTCATCTCCAAACCCTAGTTCATCTCTTGTAACCAATCTCCGTCTCGCGACTCCGATTGGTACTTGTAAGGTTGCTATTAGTGTTAATTACTCTTTGTAGTTGATGCTAGTTGGATTACTTGGTGGAAGAGTTTATGTTCAGATCTTTGAAGCTACTCATTAGCTCTCTGGTCATGAATATGATTATGCTTTGTGAGTAGTTTCTTTTGTTCCTGAGGACATGGGATAAGTCATGCTATAAATAGTCATGTGAATTTGGTATTCGTTCGGTAATTTGATGTGTTGTATGTTGTTTTCCTCTAGTGGTGTTATGTGAACGTCGACTACATAATACTTCACCATTATTTGGGCCTAGAGGAAGACATTGGGAAGTAGTAAGTAGATGATGGATTGCTAGAGCGACAGAAGCTTAAACCCTAGTTTATGCGTTGCTTCGTAAGGGGCTGATTTGGATCCACTAGTTTAATGCTATGGTTAGACTTTATCTTAATTCTTCTTTCGTAGTTGCGGATGCTTGCGAGAGGGGTTAATCATAAGTGGGATGCTTGTCCAAGTAAGGGCAGTACCCAAGCGCCGGTCCACCCACATATCAAACTATCAAAGTAACGAACGCGAATCATATGAACATGATGAAAACTAGCATGACAGAAATTCCCGTGTGTCCTCGGGAGCGTTTTTCCTCCTATAAGACTTTGTCCAGGCTTGTCCCTTGCTACAAAAGTGATTGGGCCACTTTGCTGCACCGTTGTTACTTTTGCTACTTGCTACTTGCCACGAATCATCTCACCACACAACTACTTGTTACCGATAATTTTAGTGCTTGCAGATATTACCTTTCCGAAAACCACTTGTCAGATCCTTCTGTTCCTCGTTGGGTTCGACACTCTTACTTATCAAAAGGACTATGATAGATCCCCTATACTTGTGGGTCATCAAGACTCTTTTCTGGCGCCATTGCCGGGGAGTGAAGCGCCTTTGGTAAGTGGAACTTGGTAAGGAAACATTCATATAGTGTGCTGAAATTTATTGTCACTTGTCACTATGGAAACTAATCGTTTGAGGGGCTTGTTCGGGGTATCTTCACCTCGAACGGAAGCACAAATAGTTGCTCCTCAACCTTCTGCACCTACTGAAAATATTTGCTTTGAATTTCCTTTGGGTATGCTTGAGAAACTGCTGGCTAATCCTTTTACAGGAGATGGAACATCACATCCAGACTTGCATCTAATCTATGTAGATGAAGTTTGTGGTTTATTTAAGCTTGCAGGTTTGCGTGAGGATGAGGTCAAGAAGAAGGTCTTTCCCTTATCTTTGAGGGATAAGGTGTTGAGATGGTATAGGCTATGTGATGATACTGGATCATGGAACTACAATCGGTTGAAATTGGTATTTCATCAAAAGTTTTATCCTATGCATTTAGTACATCGTGATCGGAATTATATTTATAATTTTTGGCCTCGTGACAGAGAAAGCAACGATCAAGCTTGGGGGAGGCTTAAATCAATGTTATATTCATGCCCCAATCATGATCTCTCGAGAGAAATTATCATTCAGAACTTCTATGCTCGGCTTTCTCATGATGATCGCACCATGCTTGACACTTCTTGTACCGGTTCTTTTATGAAGAGAGATATTGACTTCAAATGGAATTTATTGGAGAGAATTAAACGCAACTCTGAAGATTGGGAGCTTGATGAAGGTAAGGAGTTAGGTATGAATTTCAAGTTTGATTGCGTTAAATCCTTTGTTGAAACAAATACTTTTTGTGATTTTAGTGCTAAGTATGGACTTGACTCTGAGATAGTAGCTTCATTGTGTGTATCTTTTGCTGCTCATATTGATCTCACCAAGGAGAAGTGGTTTAAATATCATCCTCCCTTAGAAGTAAGTTAAACCCAATCCACTTGAAGAGAAAGTCATTGCCTACAATGATCCTATTGTTCCCAGTGCTTACATTGAGAAACCACCTTTCCCTGTTAGGATAAAGGATCATTCTAAAGATTAAACTATGATACATAGAGGCTACATTAGAACACCTACACCCCCTGAGCAAATTAGAGTTGAACCTAGCATTGCTATTATCAAAGATCTCCTGTCCGACAATGTTGATGGCCATGATATTCACTTATGTGAAGATGCTGCTAGAATTGCTAAACCACACGCTAGAGACAAACAAAGGCCTGTTGTTGGCACACCTGTTTTTTCTATTAAGATAGGGGATCATTGTTATCATGGTTTATTTGATGTGAGTGCTAGTGTTAGTGCAATACCTCAATCCTTATATGATGAAATCAAAGATGAGATTGCACCTATTGAGATAGAACCTATTGATGTCACTATTCAGCTTACCAATAGAGATACTATCTGCCATGTGGGAATTGTTAGGGATGTTGAAGTCTTGTGTGGTAAAAGGAAGTATCCTGCTGATTTCCTCGTTCTAGCTACCACCCAAGATAGCTTTTGTCCCATCATATTTGGCAGACCTTTTCTCAATACTGTCAATGCTCATATTGACTCTGAAAAGCAAATTGTCACTGTTGGCTTTGAAGGCGTGTCACATGAGTTCAATTTCTCCAAGTTTGGTAGACAACCTCATGAAAAAAAGTTGCCCAGTAAGGATGAAACTATTGCCTTAGCTTCTATTCCCGTGCCTCCTACTGATCCCTTAGAGCAATACTTGCTTGAGAATGAAAATGATATGCATATGGATGAAAGGGATGAGATAGATAGAGTTGTCTTAAACAATATCCTATCCTTAAGAATAATTTGCCTGTTGAACTGCTTGGGGATCCACCCCCACCAAAGGGTGTTCCTGTGTTCGAGCTTAAACAGTTGCCTGATACTCTTAAGTATGCTTATCTTGATGAAAAAGAGATATATCCGGTTATCATTAGTGCTAGCCTCTCAGAACATGAAGAAAAGAAGTTACTAAAAACTCTGAGGAAGCACCGTGCTGCTATTGGATATACTCTTGATGATCTCAAGAGAATTAGTCCCACTCTATGCCAGCACAAGATTAAAACCGATACTGATTCCAAACCAGTTGCTGATCATCAACCGAGATTAAATCCTAAGATGAAAGAGGTAGTAAGAAAAGAAATACTAAAGCTCCTGGAAGCATGTATTATCTATCCTGTTGCTCATAGTGATTGGGTGAGTCCGGTGCATTGCATCCCTAAGAAGGGAGGCATTACCGTAGTCCCTACTGATAAGGATGAATTGATCCCATAGAGGATTATTACTGGCTATAGGATGGTGATAGATTTTAGGAAATTGAATAAAGCCACTAGGAAAGATCATTACCCTTTGCCTTTTATCGACCAAATGTTAGAAAGACTATCTAAACACACACACTTCTGCTTTCTAGACGGTTATTCTGGTTTCTACCAAATACCAGTTGCACAATCTGATAAAGAGAAAACCACTTTCACCTATCCTTTCGGTACTTTTGCTTATAGACGTATGCCTTTTGGCTTATGTAATGCACCTGGTACCTTTTGAAGATGCATAATGGCTATATTCTGTGACTTTTGTGAAAAGATTATTGAGGTTTTCATGGATGACTTCTCCGTTTACAGGTCTTCTTTTGATGATTGCCTCGAGTCTTGCAGAGATGTAAAGACACCAATCTTGTCTTGAATTGGGAGAAGTGCCACTTTATGGTTAATGAAGGCATCGTCTTAGGACATAAAATTTCTGAAAGAGGTATTGAAGTCGATAAGGCTAAGGTTGATGCAATCGACAAAATGCCATACCCCATAGATATGAAAGGTATAAGAAGTTTCCTTGGTCATGCTGGTTTCTATAGAAGGTTCATTAAAGACTTCTCTAGGATTTCTAGGCCTCTTACCAATCTCTTGCAAAAGGATATCCCTTTTGTTTTTAACGATGATTGTGAGGAAGCCTTCGAAATACTTAAGAAGGCTTTGATAATTGCACCTATTGTTCAACCACCTGATTGGAACTTGCCTTTTGAAATCATGTGTGATGCTAGTGATTATGTTGTTGGTGCTGTCCTAGGGCAAAGAGTTGATAAGAAGTTGAATGTTATTCACTATTCTAGCAAAACTCTAGACAGTGCCCAAAGAAACTATGCTACTACGGAAAAGGAATTTTTAACAGTCGTGTTTGCATGTGAAAAGTTCAAGTCTTACATAGTTGATTCGAAAGTCACTATTCACACTGATCATGCTACTATTAAGTACCTCATGGAGAAGAAAGACGCTAAACCTAGACTTATCAGATGGGTTCTCTTGCTACAAGAATTTGATTTGCATGTTGTTAATAGGAAGGGTGCTGATAACCCCGTAGAAGATAACTTGTCTAGGTTGGAGAACGTTCTTGATGACCCACAACCTATTGATGATAACTTTCCTGATGAGCAATTGAATGTCATCAATACTTCACGTAGCGCATGATACGTCTCAAACGTATCTATAATTTTTGATGGTTTCACGCTGTTATCTTGTCAACTTTGGATGTTTTGTTTACCTTTTATATCTTTTTTGGTACTAACTTATTAACTCAGTGCCAAGTGCTAGTTCCTGTTTTTATGTGTTTTTGACTCTTTTCAGATCTGATTTTGGAACGGAGTCCAAACGGTATAAAATCCCCAAAATGATTTTTTTAGAATGGAAGAAGATCAAGAGGCTTGAGGGCCAAGCAAGTGGGCCCACACGGAGCCAACAAGCCCTGTTGCCACGGCCAGGGGGGGAGGCCGCGACAACCAAGCTTGTGCCCCCCTGGCGCTCCCCTGCCCTAGGTCTTTGGCCTATAAATTCCCTAAAAATCCAGAAAAAATCAGGGCATCCACGAAAACACTTTTCCGCCGCCGCAAGCTTCTGTTTCCACGAGATATCATCTGGAGACCCTTCCCGGTGCCCTACCAGAGGGGACTTTGGAGTTGGACGGCCTCTTCATCAACATCATCGCCCCTCCAATGACTCGTGAGTAGTTCACTTCAGACCTACGGGTCCGTAGTTAGTAGCTAGATGGCTTCTTCTCTCTCTTAGATCTTCAATACAAAGTTCTCCATGATCTTCATGGAGATCTATCCAATGTAATCTTCTTTGGCGGTGTGTTTGTCGAGATCCGATGAATTGTGGATTTATGATCAAATTATCTATGATATATATTTGAGTCTTTGCTGATTTCTTATATGCATGATTAGATATCCTTGTAAGTCTCTCCGAGTCTTGGGTTTTGTTTGGCCAACTAGATCTATGATTCTTGCAATGGGAGAAGTGCTTGGTTTTGGGTTCTTACCGTGTGGTGACCTTTCCCAGTGACAGTAGGGGCAGCAAGGCACACATCGTGTAGTTGCCATCAAGGGTAACAAGATGGGCTTTGTCGTACATATGAGATTGTCCATCTACATCATGTCATCTTGCTTAAGGCGTTACTCTGTTATCATGAACTTAATACACTAGATGCATGCTCGATAGCGGTCGACGTGTGGAGTAATAGTAGTAGATGCAGAAAGTATCGGTCTACTTGTTTTGGACGTGATGCCTATAGATATAATCATTGCCATAGATGACGTCACGACTTTGTGCGGTGCTATCAATTGCTCGATAATAATTTGTTCACCCACCGTCTACTTGCTTTCATGAGAGAAGCCACTAGTGAACACTATGGCCCCCGGGTCTATTCACACCTATCGTTTACACCTCCGCTTTTACTTTGCTTTGTTACTTTGTTGCTTTCAATTCTCACTTGGCAAACAATCTATAAGGGATTGACAACCCCTTCATAGCGTTGGGTGCAGGTTCCTTGTGTTTGTGCAGGTACTTGTGATACTCCTTCATTGGATCGATATCTAGGTTCTCAAAACTGAGGGAAATACTTACCACCGCTGCGCTACATCACCCTTTCCGCTTCGAGGGAACACCAACGCAAGGCTCCAAGGCCACGGGGAAATCC